>NC_135619.1:19893065-20260565 GCF_053574225.1 Canis aureus
GGAACTTCATCTAAAAAGGAGCCATAATTTAAAATAGACACACTTTGGTAAAATAGACATCACTTTGATAATGAGCTTAATTATTTTCAAAACATATATTAAACTCAATCTTATTAGTCAATATTTGGAAATATTACACTCTTTCAAGACTGAGACTACCGGCATGATCTCAAAATTCTTTGGAATAATAGTGAATTAAGACTCTAAAAAAGATGTCTTTAAGCTAGTATGATTCAAGTCTTCAGTTTTGAGTGGACAAGAAGTTAAAAATATGAGAGGTGGGGAATGCTACTAGCTAAGCCCTGTGGTGGGGTTCAACTCTGCAAACCTGCCTCATTGCCTACATGCCCAGACTGGCTACAGATAAAGGCCTCAGGAGTACTCCCAGCTTTAAAAATTTAAGAAAGATTTACTATGTATCAGAGTCCACTTGGAGGAGGATGCCTTGTGGAGACACTAGAATATCATGTACAAAAATAGTTCTGACTTTCATAATAATAACACCTGTATCAAAAGACAGTACTGCATTTACATTTAAAAAGGGAGAGAAAAAAAGGGAGAGAGAAAAATCCAAGACACGATAGGCAAGCAGGAAAATATTGTACAATGACATATGTGGTTTACATGACTATTCTGGGAAAGGCTGTCTAAATATTGATGGACGATAGCACTCACTGTGTCTTTCTGTCTCTATAACCCTTGAACAATTCATTAATCTGGCTAATATTATTAGCAGTGGCAAAATGTCTATTCAAAGTCAATAATTAAATTAAACATTCTCCTTCATGTCCAATGAGCCACTGTAACTAGCAAATCAAGTAGATGTCTATATGCTTTTTTCAAAGGACTCCTGAGTCTCCCTATACGTATATAAACTCTGTGGAAACTGAACCTAAAACACACACACACACACACACACACACACACACACACACACCACGTACCTCAAACAAAAAGGAATCTTTTAATTGGTGAAATAGAACTTTAAGACTCTGTCCGCCCCCCTACCCTTTCAAGTTCCCATCCCCTAACCCTTCTGTCCCCAGCTCAGAAGCCTTTTTTTCCCTGGCTTTTCCTACTTCTCCCAATGGAGCTCTTCTCAGAAGACTTCTCAGAAGACGATTTCCTTTGATTTGTAGTTTATATCACTGACAAAGCTTCAAGTGTTATCGTCCAGAAGCAAGGCTTTTTAATAAGGGTGTATAGTATCAGAACATCAGGCAGCAGTATCCTGAAGTCACACCTTTGTCTAAGGGAAATATTTCTTAACAAGTGGTCCATGAGCCTTGCATCAGAATCACTCAAGAACTTTAAAAAATTTATATTCTCTTTGCTCCACTATAGAGGTTTTGATTCATTAGGTCTGGGGTGAGACTCAGTGTTTCTAAAGAACACTAAAGTTCGAAAACTAACGGTCTAAGGGTGAAGTGCATGGAGTTTGCCATCAGCAAATGTAGCTCTACTTTATTAATAGTATGATACTGAGCGAGTAAATCTTCAGAATGTGTGTTTTGCTCATTTATAAAAGCAGATAATAATACCTCCTTTTTAGGGCTGTTGTGATGAGACATATGCCAAATGCCAAAGCCATCAGAACTCTTTTAAGTGTGAATGAATGAAAATCTAATTAGCTCACACAGCTGAAAATTCTTGAGGGTGGGAAGCTCTGGCTTCAGGGTATACTTGATCCATAGCTCAGTAAGATCTTTTATTTTATTTTTTTTCATTTTCTTTTCTTATCTCTGATTTTTGCCATGCTGACTCCATTCTCAGATAGGTTAGTCCTTTGTAAGTACAAGATAGCTGCGGAAAATTAAACACAATATTTTTCCAGGTTCAAATTTCAAAAGAAAGAGTAAAAATGATTCTCTCTAATTGGACTGTTTGAGATAGTTCATCTGTTGGGAGGCACCACTCCACATCTCTCATCCTCCATATATCCTACTGGGTCTGCCAAGAATAAAGGCCCTGACTGCTTTTTTCCTGGATTATTTATCAAGGTTCTGTTTGTAGCAAGAATATTGAGCAATCAGGTAGCATCTCTTTTAAGAACAAGGAAGCCTTGATTACTGCCTGCTAAGAAGCAGTGGTTCCCCCAAGGGCAGTGACACAAACCCACAATATCCAGATAGGCTCATGCTGCATCAACTCCATGAGAATCAGAAGCAAAAGGAACTCATGCAAATCATGTTGCTTACTGGCTGCACCACAAGTAATAAAAACCTTTGTCTCTGACCCAGAAATCTTGTGTCTTCTGCCAGCATCTATGAAACAACAAGAGACTCACTTATTAACTTGTAAGTTAAGTAAAATCAAATTTCAGACACTGATAGTATCTACCACTGAACCCATTAGCAAGTTCTGGAGAATAGTTTTGCCTAGACCTGAGTTCTATACCCAATCCTTGGAGTTGGGAGAGTCAACTCTGCCCAGAGTTGGGATGGGATAGCAGGGTGGAGCCCAAAAAAGAAAAGTGAGATACAATTACCCAAAGTAGATAATGAAAGGTAGGTTATGTGGCAAAAATAAAATTAAATAAGAACCATCTACAACTGCCCAACACAGATCCAGGAACCAGACAGACCGATAGATTGATACAGTTATCTCAATAAGTGACAGATTCTATTATCATTATTAACCATTATTGGTATATCTACAAGAGAAAGAAAAAGTGATTCATGTTTTAAAATGCTTCTACTTCTTGTCATATCATTAAGTGAATGGTGTTAGATTAAATATATAAAACTTTGCTTCATTTCTTTAAATGTAAGTACATATGAAACTTGAGCAAAATATATTTTTATTCATATATTTTTTCTCTGATAAAGAATATGGTAATATTATTTATTTGGGAAACTCCAAAACATCTCACAGATATTGCTGATAGGTTCCAAATGACTTCAAGAGAATTAATCACTTTGTGCATCAGATTCTACATCTTTAAAATGAGAATAATTAGATTAATAATAGTTTATTACATTCCTATAAGATAAATGACATCATTCACACATATTTTAAATAAGGTTATAAGGGTATTTTAATGTTATACACAGCATACAGTTTGATATATTGAAAATGGCATTGAGATCAGAAGTATAAATGAATAAAGCATGAAGTGAAATACAAAGATTTGGTTGACAACTCTGAAGCTACATTTTAGCATCAGCAGTGGGGGAAAGGTTTACTTTAAACACAGTTTTAAGTAATAGAAGTAAGACAGCCCAACACAGCCAAGATAGGTACCAATGATTAGTAAAATAATATCCAAACAAATTTCCTTCTGTTTTAGTGTGGCTCACAAATATATTTGTGCCACATATTTAGGGCCTGAGATACCATTGTGAAGATAACCAACTCCCATGAATTAGAGTGACAGCTTCAGTTCCCCTCAGGTTTCATAGCAGTTATATAAAACTGTCAGTAACCAAGGTTTAAAATATAGCAGCAGGGCAGGCAGAGGAAGGAAAGAGAAGTAACATTTATTCTGTACCTACTTTGTAAGTGATACATTTGCTAGGTGCTTTTTATGTCACTCATTTGGTCTTCCTCAAGATTCCTATAAACTAGAAATCTCTATTTTTCTTACAAACAAGGGGGGAGTGGGGAGGGAGTGGGGGAAAGGGAGAGGGGAGAGAGAGAGAGAGAGAGAGAGAGAGATCGAGAACTGCCCAGTATGGTAAAGCAGGTGGTTGGAAGAACCAGAACAAACTTTCTGACTCCAAGAACAATGATCCTTCTACCATATCAGTTAAAGTCCTTTTAAATGTCACACAGAGTCCATTCCGTAAACTCATAGAAATGGGAAAAGTCTGACTATTGCCTCAAGTTTTACAAATCACAGTGACCAAATCCAAAATGTCAAAATGTACCGCTCTGCTAATGGTCTGTACCTAAAGAAGAATAACCAAATAAATTATTGGCAAATACTAAAGGAGCTATATTACTTAGAACACAGAGATGATACAATTGCCTACAAAAAACACCAGTTTCATCTCTAAGCCAAATGTACCCATGTCAAGAACTCCACTGAGTACATCTGAGGCCTCCCCGTACACGCTCTTCCTCTAAAGAGGGAGACCTGGTAAGACAGCGATTAACTAGGTGGGGTCAGGAGTCAGAATGCATGGTTAAGAATCCTGGCTTTCAAAGCCACTAACTAGTGACAATGGACCAGTCATCCACCTATGCCTGATACTTTTTGTTTTGTTTTGTTTTTTAGGGAGAGAGAGAGCAGGTGCACACTCAAGTGCAAGCCAGAAGTGGGGAGGGGCAGAGGGAAAGGGAAAGAGAATCTTAAGCAGGCTCCTGCTCAGCATGAGCTGACACAGGGCTCCATCTCAAGATCTACCCAGATCATGACCTAGGAGGAAATTAAGAGTGGGAGACTTAACGGACTGAGCCACCCAGGTGACCCTATGCCTCAAACTTCTTAACTGAAAAATGAGAATTAAAATACTTTCTTTTCCATAATGTTAGCAGAGTGACACATAAGTTCTTTTCGCTTTTTTTACACACTTTAATAATCCTTTTTGTTAACATAACTATCAGAGATAGCAATAGTTCAAGAACACTAAAAGCAGAGTTTACTTTTCACTTTTGAAAATAGAGTAAATATGTTCCAATAATTACTAATTAAATAATTAAGAAATATTAAAATAATATTAGATACTACACCTTTAGTGGCCATTAGAATAGGACAAAACTGGAGTTTAAAAAAGCAAAAGTCTAAATGAGTAATATTAATTCAGTTCCATAAACTATTGTAATTAACTTTTAGGGCATTAGAAACAAGTTGGGTTCTTTCCTCTCTACTTAACCTAGTAAGGTTAAGGTAACACCTAGTAAGGTGTTATGCTATAACAATAGTATAAAGTAATCAAAACACATTAAACTAATTTTTTAATCTGGCATTCTTCCCAATTAACAGGTCATATCATTTATCAGGATACCAATTAAATAGAATCCACTGAATTATTCAAGTGAATGGATTCTAGTTAAGAAAAGATGAGAAACTAAAATATATATATATATAGAAATATATATATATATATATATATATATATATATATATAGAAAGCTGGTATTACAAAATTATAAAACAACTTATTTTCTTATAATTTTTTTATGTTATCTCATTGAATCTATGAGCAACAGGAGTAGTGTGCAAAATAAAGAGGTAAATATGCAAAGCACAACTTCAAACAGCTGTGGACACTTTAAAGCTGGGGTCTGCCAAGTATTTCTTCGAAATGAGTGCTGTCTCACCTGCAGCTGCATCTCTCTTCTCATTTGTAAACCAAGGACGTGTCTATAAGAATAAAATTGAAGACTGCACTGATTCTCCTGTTAGTCCTTTCCCTATGGCAATATCTCCCCCAAAGTAAGAATCTGAAGAATCATTACAACCAATAGCCTGTTACCTCCCATTTTTTAAATGGAATAAAACTGACTCTACTCTAAATTGAGTATATTATTCAAATTTTCCTATCATTTTCCCAACAAAGGCACAGAGGAGATGAAGGGGAAGCATTTGGCAAGCCAAGTGATGGGTCTTTGCAAAGATGATGAGCAGCATGAACAGGATGGAAGGTCAACCGGAATTTGCTTGGGCAAAACTCAGTGTATGCTCTCTCTTCCTAGAGCACAGATGGCAGGAATGCCCAGTTGTTTTCCACTAGTCTATAAATTCCCTTAGGGTTATTTGTTTTTGACTTCTCAGTGCCTAGCCTGCCATCTAACAGATATACAGTAGTTAGGTACAGGGACTGTGGAGCTCAGTGACTTAATAACTCTGTGACCTCAGGTAAATGACTTCATAGCTTCACCTTAGCTTTAATTTCCTCATCTATAAAGTGGGGGAAATACTAGTACCTACATCCTAGGATTGTTATGAAGGGTAAATAAGCTAACATTTGTAAAGTATTTGAACAACACTTGGCATGACGCGTTTTCTAAGAACTTAGCAAAATATCATTACATTAAATTGATGGATTTATTAAGACAAGGCAAAGCTTTGAAGTCACTGATTTTGGTCTTGGGGCCATCGCTTACTTTGTGAGTATCTCTCTCCTTACCTGTGGTCTTCTGAGATCTTCCCCACATAATCATTTCATTCTCACATGTCAACGAATTTTCTAAAGTACAAGTACTTAATGACTTAAATTATGAATTCCTTAATCATAAGTGTGCTTGCTTTTTTTTTTTCTTTTAGAAAGAGAGAGAGAGAGAGAGAGAGAGAAAGCGAGAGTAGGAGCAGGGCAGAGGGAGAGGTAGAGAGACAGTCCTGAGCAGATTCCCCTGCTGAGTTAGAAGCCCAGCTAGTGGCTTGATCCCATGACCCTGAGATCATGACCCAAGCCAAAATCAAGAATTGGACACTTAGCCAACTGAGCCACCCAGGTGCCCCCAGTGTGCTGGCTTTTTGATGATAGATAATAAAAATGGCTCTCTAACCTGGCTCCACATCAAACACATCTGGAAAGTCTTTTAAAAACCTAAGATTCCTGGGGCACCTGGGTGGCTCAGTGGTTGAGCTTCTGCCTTTGGCTCAGGTCTTGATCCCACAGTCCTGGGATGGAGCCCCGGATCAGGCTCCCTGCAGGGAGCCTTCCTCTCCCTCTGCCTATGTCTCTGCCTCTGTGTCTCTCATAAACAAATAAATAAAATCTAATTAAAAAAAAATAAAAACCTAAGATTCCTAATGCACAGCTTAAGAAACTCCTAAAAATAAAACCTAAGCATCATTTGGAAATAAGGTTTCAACAGGATTCTGACACAGATGGTTTCACTAACAGTATTTGGGGACCCCTCCCTACAGATTAAAAAGACTTCACAAAGAAGTCTTTGCACAAAGAAGTGCAAAGGGGAGGACCTGGAGAAGAGATTGTGGGGACTGTGATTAGTCTATACTCATAAAGGTGGTGTTTTTCTTTTTCAATCTGTCATCCTTTTCAAATTTCACCACACCATCATCAGAATTGCCTGGGACCCCAATAGCCCTTTAGAGGCCTTCTGTAAATCTCCCAAGTACAAGGGTGTTGTTGCCAACCCCTCTTTTACTCTTATCATTTTCAAGAGCAATGGAAAATCTTCAGTCTATTATTTTTCCTCTTTAATATCTATCCTGCAGACACTTCTCTTCACGGGAACCAGCCAGGCTTTGTACATACACAAGTTTCTGCAGCTTTCCTTTCTATATCTTGTAATATTCTTCTAGGTCTTGGTTCATGCCCCATTAGTTATTCCAATTAAGAAAGAGTATATAACATGCATAACTTTAACTTCTTCCACTGCATCTTTTTCTATTTAGTTCATGTGATTAGCACATGAAATATAAAAGTCAAATTTTGAAAGTGCTTTGAGATCACTGAGCAAAAGCAGACTTTGTTTCTTGGATATTTTAGTTCATTAACATTATAGAGAATGGAGAGTGTGCTAAGGCCTAAAGAAATTGTGATTGTGAGCAGTGGGAATGGTGGTAATGACACTGACTGCTATTACCTCCATCATCCTTGTTATGACCTCCTGGCTGTGCAGCTGTAGTTGAAGCAGCTTCAAAGGAGTGAGTTATTAGCGTTCAGATGAGAAACCATAGGGTCTCACTGGATATTTAAGGCCACGATAAAGAAAATGAAATGGAGGACTAATGACTTGGAAAAAAAATCAAGTGACAGATATGACTATAAAGGGAGAGTGTAGGGCATACATTTAATAGATCAGAACAATATTAGCCAGGGTATAAAAGTATGGTAGCCCAACATCCAAGAATAATTCAAATAAATATTTGTTTTCCATAAGCTGCATAAAACTAAAAAAATAAACATTGGCCAATAATGTGAAATAACAACACATTTTGTAAAGAACTCTCTAGGAATAGGAAAACAAACACTTTTTTTTTTTTTTTTTTAGTCAAAAGTATTAGAGAAAGAAAATCAATGCTTAAAAGGTCAATTCCATTTAATTTTTTTTCTCATAGTCTTTAGTAATATATAATAAGTGTTTAGTATCAGGAACATTTTTTTTTTTTTAACAAAAGTCGCACCTATTTACTTCTACTCTCCGATTTCATCACCATTGAAGGTTAGTTTTGAGTTAGAAAGTATATCTTAATAGTATGTCTAGGTAAGTTAAAAACTCAAATAATATTCTTTAAAATCAAAGATTCATGATAACATGACCCTGTAAACAGCCTACTTCCATATCTTTGCTTCAATTGTTTGTCCCCCAAAATGATTTATCTCTTTTACAAAAATAACAAATTTTAAATAGCAAGTTTGCAATTGTGGATTCTTAAAATATCTTCTTGAAATGGTTATATTCATATTATTTCCTCACTGGAGTAATGCCCTATATATGGATTAACATCCCTAGACAAGTAAGATTGGTTAATAATATTTTGCACAACTGAAGTGTTATGAGAAAAAGGTCCTTAAAAATGTGTTTTTCTTTTCCCTGAGCTTTGTCTTTTTATGAAATCAGAGTGAGTCATCATTCATATTGGCCAGGAATGCCCAGCCTTTGTTCTTTAGGGTAAAATTTCATTTGTCCTGCTATAGTATAAATAAATAATCTGAATCAGTGATTTTTGGCATGAAAATAAGAAGATGTTGAAAAATATACATTTGTTTCACATATTAGGAGAGAGGTTTGGCAGCACCAAGTATTGTTATATTTATTAAACACATTATTTATAGGATCTAGTTTTTACAAGGGCACATCAATCTTTAGATTACCATAAAAACTTGCTCTAGAGGTGCATGGGTGGCTCAGTCATTAAGCATCCAACTCTTGATTTTGACTCAGGTCATGATATCAGGTGGTGAGATCAAGCCTCAAGCCAGGTGTGGAGCCCACTTGGGATTCTCTCTCTTTTTCCCACGTTCACATGCTCAAGCGCTCTCTCTAAAAAGCAAAATTAAACTGCTCTAAATTTCATGAAATGTATAACTAATGATTGACAGATTTTTTTAGTTGATATAGTCTTTTGTCAATAAATAACTTTTAAAATTTTACCCAAGTTTTCAGAATTCCGGTTTCCAGAATTTATTTTCTACCTCAGTAACTAGATTTAAAGAAAATGATGTATTGAAGTTTAAATAAAGTATTATCATGACCTATGGAAAAACAAATACATAATAATCTCTTTGCATGGAACAATGCTGTAGAAAATAATATAGAATTATATTCAAATAAATCCTAATATATTTAAGTGTATATTTATCTTAACACGAAGTTTTAGTCTGGGATAGACAAAATCATTCTTTTAGTATATTTGTCTATGATTTGATTATATGTAAGTGATAAATCACTAAATCCTACTCCTGAAACCAATACTTATATGTTAACTAACTAGAAGTTAAATAAAAATTTGAAAAGAAAAAAAAAGAAGAGCAGGTCTTGACCTACAAAGGATTAGTATTATTACAGTTCCTAAGTTAGTATTTGAAAACAGAGATTAAAGTAAATGCAGTGGTTTCTTAAACTTTATTGAATTCTAGACTTTCTTTGAGTTTAAATTAAAAGAAAACCAATCTTATTTTATAGCCAGGTAGAGAAATTTTCATCTATATGACATCAAATGTTTTGATAAACATAGAATAAAATGAAGGTACAGTGAAAAAGTAATTGTTGTCACTGAGCAAATAGATGTTAATTTTCTCATTCACACAAGAAATATTTTTAATTGCCTACAAACTTGAGCAAGACAATGCAGATTCAAACAAGACCAGAGCAGGAATTCATATTTTAATGGGGGGAGACAGACAATAAACAAAATAAACACAAATATATTAAGAGCTATAGGGAAAGACACTTGGGTGGCTCAGTTGGTTAAGCATTTGCCTTCGGCTCAGGTCATGATCCTGGGATTGAGCCCCATATCAGGCTCCCGCTCAGTGGAGAGTCTACTTTTCCCTCTCCCTGTACCCCTCCCCCCTGCTCATGCTCTTTCTCTCTCTCATAAATAAATAAATAAATAAATAAATAAATAAATAAATAAAGTCTTTTAAAAACTATGGTTTAGCACCGTTCAAAGAGAGTATGGAGGAAATCTAGTATCCTGCAAGACACCGTAAACACAGTGTTAGCAAGATGTAACTAGTGGTGTCGTAGGAATGATAGAAATTGGCTTTATTTTTCTATTTGAGGTTCTGGAATATTTTTTGGCTATTCTAACCATATCAGTTTTTGTTAGTTGTTGTAGCAAAGGTTTTAACAAAGTAGCCTTATCTGGAAAAGCTGGCCAAAAAAAAAAAAAAAAAAAAAAATTAAATGCTATGATTATAGGGCAGCTAATTCATCAGTAGATTTAAGAAAAGTGTAATATCTCATTGGAATAATGTATTTTTGGGCTGGGGCTAACATTTCATTTAGCTGTTTAGCATGCTGCTTAGTTTAAGGAATTATTTCAGGGGTTTATTTTTTAAATGATTTAATGATCACAAAAGTGAAACATGTTGAATGTAATAACTTGAAAGAAATACAAAGAATAAAAATCTGTAATCTTCCACCCCCCCCAAAAAAAACACTAAAAAAAGAACTATAGTGAAGAAAAAACAAAAAGTTATGAAATGGTGTTTCTGAGTAACTAAAATTGAGTTGTCAGAAAATACCTTTCTAACGGGAAGTTATTTAAGGTGAGACTTGAATTACAGTAAGAGATTATCCTAGAAAGATTGAGGGAAAGGGAATTCCCAGCTGAGGACCTAATATGGGAATGATATATTCCAGAAACCAACTGGAGATTGAACTGAAGGATGATCAGGAAAGAAATGGCCAGTGAGAAAAGAGGAAAATCAAGAGAGGAAAGTGTTTCTATAACAAGAAGTCTTCTCTTGTGCCAAATGCTCATGAGAAGTCCAGCGAGATAAGGACAATCAAATGATCATTGAATGTGATAAAACATTGGTTGTTGCTAACCTAACGTAGCACAGTTTCAGAGGACCAAGGGGTGAAGGCCAATTGAAATTGGCTGAGGAAAGAAAGGAATGGAGAAGAAATGGAGATAGCAACTTTAGTCAACAATTTAGCAGGAGCCAGAGGAAGAAGCCAAGAAAGCATGTTTATATTAGTAGGAATAATTAGGTCAGAGGGATAAATGGATGAAAAGAAGGACTATTTCAGGAAGTGAGTTTTAGAGTGGGAAAGGCATGAGCTGGAGAGCATGCCCCCAAGTTTTGGCTTTGGCAGAAGCACGTTCATCTCTTACAATGAAGGTGTGAGGAAATGGGTGCATAGAAAGTGGTTTGCATCTTGGAATGCAGATTAGCAGTTTAAGGAGATGTGAAAATCATGACATAGTCTCATTTTGAAGAGTAGGAAACCAGCACATATTAAAATATAAAGATAGCCAACCATTATTGACTATCCAGTAAAAATTTGTGGTCATGAGTTCAAATTGGAATCAGTCAGCAGAAGTGGATGATTTTCTCTAGACTTGTTCAGTTGTCAATGTGAAATAAGAAATAGTGGGATAACTAGAGTTAGAGTTTTTTGAGGGGAAGTAATACGGAAGAAAAAAGGAGCAATATAGTTACATCTTTTAAAGTACATAGAATGCTATAACATGAAATATCAGCTAAATAAGGAATAAAGAGCAATCAGGAAGAATGAACAAGAATAAAGATTGATGATTTAGAGAACTTGGTAGGATCCAAGCACAGCTGGAGTGGGAAAGAGAGAACAAAGGGCAGTAAGGTTAAAGAACTGAATACAGAAAAATTGGAGGAGCAGCACAGGTGTCAGTGGTAATGAGATCAAGGATACACCTGGGGGAGTGACTAGCTATTGTAAGATGGGGAAAAGGATGCTGAAGACGAGGAAGGTCAAGGAACTATGAAGCCACGTGAAGGATGAGTTTTTCACAAGGAAATTGAAGTCACCAATAAAAATGATGGATACCGGAGTAGAGACTTCACATATGGAAGTCTTCTATGAGCAAAGGGAAGGGACCAGGAATTTAGGAAGTGAGCTACAGGAAAGGTGAGTGCTGAGTGAAGTAGATGATTGTTGAATCATTGCATTGTACACCTAAAGCTAATATAACACTGTATGTTAATTATTCTTCAGTATACAAGGTGGTATAGTCTGATATGAACTGCAAAGCTGTGTGAAAGCTTCAAGGATGGAGGAGAAGTTATACAAAGCATAAAAAGAACAGAGACACCAACTTCACTATCAGACCCCAAGGGGTTATCTGTATTGATGTCCAAATTATTCTCTTCAATTTTTAGGTAAGTGGTCTTGTGGACAACACAATATTTGTTTCATCGATGAATTATATCTATAAATGGATAGGATTCATTAGAGTTTAACACTTTTGTTTAATTTTTCTTCTATTATATGAAGATATTTAACCTTATCCACATTACTCTAGAGAATAATTAGCTATTACACATAAAGTATTTTAAATTATAATACATTCACTTTCATTATTCATTTTAACATTTTCCTCGACTGAAATAAACTTTGACATCTTTGCACTGGAGGAGGATGAGAAATTGTGATATAATGACTAGAAATAGAAGATTAGGAAGAAGCTAGTTCCCATAGGTAATAAGATTGTATGCTTACATTTTCATTTTCCCTCTCCAACTGTAAATATAACAATTTAACACTAAAAAAACCAACCCTGCTTTTGGCCATGTGAAACTAATAATGCAAAATAATCAGTATATCTGGGGTACAATTTACAGAAACAACTTATAACACACGGTTCTTCCAGTTCTTTTGACAAATGTATGGCTCTGTTGACACCCTATGATAGATCTATTTCTATCTGTCTTTTTTTATATTGTATCTCATAAGAAGGATAAGCAGAAAACATATTATACAACACAACTGTTTGTTTTCTCATTTCGCGTTCATGATTACTTGAGTCACAAATGACATATGATCCAAACCAGTAACATATGTCTGTGCCTGACAGAGGACATTTTTCATCTTTCCAGTCTGGGTTACATCTTCAGCAGCCGGTGTTATGAATCTAAGTGAAGTGAAACAGGATTCTCAGGTTCACTTCTCAGGTATGACATACTTCAGTGTTTCATGGAACCAGAAATGAAAGCAAAATATTTTTTTCTATTTTCTATTTTATTTTTAGTAAGCCTTTAGCTTCCTTCGAGATTCTATAAACTTGGCTAAATCATTTTAATGTAGTGTTTCTTCTTTTGGCCAGCAGCTGGCTACCTGGCCCATCTTTCCTGTCCTTTGCCCCGTCCCTTTTCTCTGCACACCTTTGATTCTATTGGATCACAGAGGTGTGGGAGCAATCCCTATACATCAAATGATTGTTCATACCTTCACACCTTTCCTGATGCTTGGAACACTTTTAGCTTCTTCAGCCACTTGGAACATTTCCACCTTCAGCACTCAGGTGAAGCATCATCTTCTTCTTCTTCTTCTTCTTCTTCTTCTTCTTCTTCTTCTTCTTCTTCTTCTTCCTTCTTCTTCTTCTTCTTCTTCTTAAGATTTTGTTTATTTATTCATAGAGACAGACAGAGGGGCAGAGACGCAGACAGAGGGAGAAACAGGCTCCATGCCCGGCTCTCCAGGATCAAACCCCAGGCTGCAGGCGGCGCTAAACCACTACGCCACCGGGGCTGCCCAAGCATCACCTTCTTTATGAAGGCTTTTCGATCTCTCCTATTCACCTATCTCACAGTTAGTCATTCCCTCTCCTTTCTATGTGCAGTTGAACATATATCAGTTACTGTCAGGGTGGCCATATGATGTATTGTCCAAACCAGGGCACTTTTAAGGGTACAAGAGGGCATTGTTAATAATTACACTGGGCATGGATGACCATCCTGGCCAACTAAGGTATGTGGTTGCCCTAATTATAGCACTTATGGCACTGTATGGTGCAACCATCATCCTCCTGCAATGAGAATGTGAAGGCAAGCCTATTTTGTACCTCATGTAATGGCTAGTGGTATTTAAATACTTAGTGGATATCTACTGCTTTTTAAAAAAGATTTTATTTACTTATTCATGAGAGACACAGAGAAAGAGGCAGAGACATAGGCAGAGGGAGAAGCAGGCTCCCTGCTGGGAAACTGATGAGGGACTCGACCCCAGGAACCCAGGATTACATCCTGAGCCGAAGGCAGTTGCTCAACCACCGAGCTGCCCAGGCATCCTAATATCTACTGCTTTACCATTACCTTTCTTCTAGTAAAAGTTTCCCTAGGGAATCATCCTACCCCACTCTTTGGCTGCTACAAATTCCCATGCCTGTTATTTGGATGGAGCTGAATCCACCCCTACTTTGCCCCTTGTGGGAAGAGACATGACTTGGATTCCACTGGTCAAAGCATCACAAGTCACAGGCTAGTCCCCATCAGTCAGCAATTTGCACAGATCTGTACATGGTGATCTAGAGCCAGTTTGGGGGATTTTTTTTTTCAAGCTGGGAGAAGAGGAAGTTCAATGTCCACTTTGGTTGTTTTACTGCCAGAAGAAGCTTCCCCTCCAAGAAGAGCCACTCATGAGAATGAAATAAATGTAGGAGAAAACAGACCTGGATCTTCCAAGAAACCACTGGAGCTTTTTTTTCTCCAGTGTTGCCTGATGCTAGGTGGTTTCACCTTGTATTTTTGAGCTACATGAGCCCATACATTCCTTTTTTTGCTGAAGTCAGTTTGAGCTGTTTCTACCTTTTGCAGAAAGGTAGTTTTGTTTCCTGACCACTGCGATCTGGGCTATAGAAGGTACTCCGTAAGTCTCAGTTGAATGAGTTGAGAGGATGGATAGATGGTTCCTGGTGGGCATTCTCAGGTCTGTGAATGACCACAGGTAACACTCCCACCTGCAGCTCCCTAGACCTGTGGCCAAATTACGTGGTCTTTAGGAGTGCTCTACCCAGTGGTGCTTTCTTCAGGGAGAGCTCTGGCAGCAGTCATCACTGGCTCTCATTTTTGTTTCTTGTTCCGTTTTATAGGCATTTTTGCCATCAGTGACTTGATAGTAATTTTGGGGACAGCTGGTGAAGTAAAAGGAGGTGTTACTTCCAGCTATTGTTTATAACAGTAACCAGAAGTTTGAAATATACTAACAACACGAAAACCATCTTGCCCTAATCCTTGTCTCGTCCCTTCTTTTACCAAGACAAAGGGGCTTTGTCTAAGCACCTACACACTTCAGACTGCCACTTTGGTCTGATTTGCCATATGAACACTGCTCTCACATGTCCTCTAATCTAAGAAGACTTAAATAAAAATATAGAGGAAAAAAATACTTTAGGGGTCACAAATACCAAAGCCTATGAAACATTTTGTAGTAGGGAGGGCATGGGTAGTGTCATAATCATTATGTAAACAGCCCCTGCCCCGGGTGAAAACTCACCAAGGGTTCCCCACACTGTCCAGCACCATAATGAACACAATTTAATTTACTTATTGGTTGGTCAACTCATTCTGGATTCTGGGGGAAATAAGTTACCTGACAAAATTTGACTTCAGAATCTAGATTTTACTTATTTATTTTTAAAGATTTATTTACTTATTTTAGAGAAAGAGAGAAGGGAGGAGTGATAGCAAGGGGAGGGACACAGGGAGAGGGAGACAGGGAGAGGAAGAGAGAGAGAGAGAGAGAGAGAAGCAGACTTTCTGCTGAGCAGGGAGCCTGATGCTGGGCTCAATCTCATGACCCTGAGATCACAATCTGAGCTGAAACCAAGAGTCAGACACTTAACCCACTGAGCCACCCATGCACCCTGAGAATCCAGATTTTAAATTTTCTGAGGGCTAGAAGTGAGTGGAGCATAAGGAAAGCCATTTTAATGAAACAAGTATAAACATCTACTTGGGGGCAGCCTGGGTGGCCCAGTGGTTTAGCGCTGCTTCAGCCCAGGGTGTGATCCTGGAAACCCAGGATCAAGTCCCATGTCGGGCTCCTTGCATGGAGCCTGCTTCTCCCTCTGCCTGTGTCTCTGCCTCTCTCTCTCTCTCTCTCTGTGTCTCTCATGAATAAATAAATAAAATCTTAAAAAAAAATCTACTTGGAATAAATTATATATGGGGGTTGTTGGAAAAAAATTCACTTCTAGGGGTATCTGGCTCAGATGGTTGGGTGTCTGCCTTTGGCTCAGGTCATGATCCTGGAGTCTTGGGATCAAGCCTCACTTGGGGCTCCCTGCTCAGCAGGGTAGCCTGACTCTCCCTCTGCTCCTCACCCTGCCTTCTGCTCCTCACACAGCTCATGCTCACTTGCTGTTGCTCTCTCTCTCTTTCTAAATAAATAAATAAATAAATAAATAAATAAATAAAGTCTTTTTTTAAAAAAATCCATTTCTATTCCTCTAAACTAAGCAATAAATAGTGTTAACACTAATACATATATTGACAGGTTAACATCATCCCACACAACTCTCAGTTACTAGCATACTTGGTTCTAATGACTCATTTAGGCATCAGATGCTCTCACAGTGATGATTGTGACACAGAAACCCTGGGGCTTCATTTCAGAGGCCCAAAGGATACTTTCTTCCTTTTCCTCTATGGCTTTGGCTACATGGCTTGCATTATTTCATGGGGGTATTCATCCTCCATGCCCCAAATCTGTTTTCCACACTGCTGGGTAGATTTTTTTAGCATCCCAAATTAGATCATATCTTTTCTTATCTTGAAACTCTTCAATGGATTTTTCACTCACTAAGAATAAAATCCAAACTCCTTGGCATATTCTATAATGCCTTGTCTGCATGGTCCCTCTGTATTCAATTCATATCATTCATGTCTTTACTCACTAAACTACAGCCAGAGCCTTCTTCTAAAGGCTTACATATACTGTGTTCATTTCAGCCACAGGGACTTTGCACATACTGTTTCCTCTTCCTGGAAGGTTGTTTTCTCTCTCTCTCTCTCTCTCTCTCCAACTACCCCCTCCACTTTTTCTTGCTTTACAGTCCATTTTGCATTTGGTAATTGCACATTTGTGTATTCCTTTATTTATTGCCTCTTCTTACTGGAGTGTAAGTTCTAGGAAAGCAGCTTGGGACCTGATCTGCTTTATTTACCACTCTGTTCATCAGCATATAGAAGGTACTTGATAAATATTTGTTGAAATATGATAGAATAAACTCACACTGATGGCACAAAGTCCATACCACTTAGCTCAGACACACCTTCCCCATTCCAGCGACCATTAAGTGGCCCCCAAGGAGCATGACCCTCTCTTCACCAGTTCTGGGTACAGATTTGCCTCAAAGAGGCTTTTAAAGATCATAAATATTAGAGCTAAAAGGTACACTGCAGATACTAGTTCACAGACAGAAAATTTTGAGTTTTATAAATCTGAAGTGACTTACCTTAGGAGGCATTATTTCTCTATTCCTCTATATTCCCTGATGAAATAATTTTCCTGAAATACTCCTGGCCTCTTCCCTGTTGAAGGTAGAGTGAGTTGGAGGATTTTGAGTTTGGGAGAGAAAATAGGTAGGCAGTTTCAGGCCCTCAGGCTCTCTCACTAAGGGATCTATCACAGGACCTACACATTTTGCACTGCTCCTTCTCCCAGGTTTTCAGGGTCAGGCTCTGCCTCCTGGGGAGGGCTGCAGGTATCTACTTGTGCTTCTGACTGGGGATAGAGGGCCAGGTTTCTCAAATTTTGGGTTCAATATTTTCAGGGCCAAAGTGCTTGCACATTTAAGCCCTCTTCTCAAATCTAGCTTTTATTAGTTTAAAAAGAAATAATTTTTTTATTCCTCTACCTATTTTCATTCATTCATAACCGGTAAGTTTAGCCCCTTTGTATCTCAACACCAAAGCTCTACAGTTGGTCACTATCAAAGTTAAGGACTAGAATTCTAATCTTCCCAAGCTTCAGCTCTGATTTCCAATGGGTAGTGCACATACCTCAGCTAATTCCAGCTCAGCCACCCCTAGACTGTCTCTGCTACCATCAGCAGCCCCCTGACCCATGCTACAGGAGCAAGACTATCCTCTTATCTATGTGTTCTCCATGCTAATTTTGGTTAAAGACACTTTTATAATGATTTCACCATGAACCCAGTTTGAGGCTAATGAAATATATATTTATAGAGCCAACTTAATAAAAAAAATTGGGTAATAATCAGATTAATGAGATAAACATAAATAAATCATTATGAGTTAGTTTATAAAAACATTTTTTATTATAAACAAGTTTATTTAAAAAATGTTTATTTTTACTTTTTCTCAAATTATTTTGTCAATTCTCTAATTTTTTTGTTTTATTTAACACTGCTTCAAGTGGCCCTTTAAGGTTACTATCATTTCACTCTTGACATGTCTCTGGATATGAGATTAGGATATTAACTCTCTTCTGGTTGATGTTTATTTCAGTTAATTGTTACTAATGAGAGAATTGTATACTGCTTTATTATTGTTATAACGTAATATTTATAGTATTTCTAATGGACAAACAGGTGGACCTTTTCCATGTTCAAGTGAAATATAAAAAAAGTGTTGGTTATGATTATGAGCTTACTTGTTGAAACACATTCCTCCCCTAGTCGTTCCAGAAATAGAGAGGAAAAGAAAATCACTTATAGTGAAAGAGCAAAAGAAACACACCTCTTTACTGAAAATCCTTAATCATTCTCTACTGTCCCAACATAAGCAAAGAGCAAAAGAAATAATAATAAAAGTAAAATAAAACTTAAAGAGCAAATAAACAAAAGGGTCTGC
Source organism: Canis aureus (assembly GCF_053574225.1). Lineage (NCBI taxonomy): Eukaryota > Metazoa > Chordata > Mammalia > Carnivora > Canidae > Canis > Canis aureus. Next base: position 19,911,731 of record NC_135619.1, read on the forward strand.
TATGTGGTTATGCTTTTCTTCTGTAGTGGTGTTCAGGAGGGTAAAACCATTTCACATCATGCATTTGGAGGAGCAATGGGTTAATGGATGTTCTCACCTAAGTATCTCCTCCCTTTCCATTAGAAGGCTGATCTAAACTTTTTCTGTGTCTAGGTGGTATATGTTCTCCTCAGTTTGGAAGCTGTGTGCTGTATTTCAGAGATCCTTGTGTTTTTGACATAGCTAGAGATAGACTTTTGATCTCTTATATTTTTGTTTCTTCTTATTTTTATGAATCAGCCAACAATTTCTACAAAAGAACACCCTCTGCATGTACAAATACAAATGTACTGCTAGATCTTGAAGATATTTGAAAAAAATAGTTTCTGTGTTTTAGTTCCTATTAGCTCAAAGCTTATTATTGGGTTGGAAATAAACAGATGTGCCTTGATAATCCTTTTGTTGATTTTTAATGCCACAATACTATTTCCTTAAGTAAGCCTTAACTCCTGTTTAGACCATTGTCTCCCGTGACTTGCCCTCTATTGGCTGGAGTATAGGGTAAACTAATGACAGAAACCTCAAGACAGAGGGACTTGAACCTGATAGAAGTGTATTTCTCGTTCCTGCAATAGTCTGGAGGTGGGAAGGCTGGCGTAGTGGCCCTACTCCACAAAACCATTCAGGGACTCAGGTCCCTTTCATCTTATGCTTCTACCATCTCCTAGAGGGGTGTCCTCATTTTTATGTTAAAAGACTGATTGATGCCACATATGTTTCACCTTCAGAAAATACAGTATAAGTCTACGGTATGCCATTAACAGTTTTTATAAGTGTCATAGACATAACAACATTTACCAATAACAAGTTCTTTTTTCCTTATGGGCACACAGAGGGTTATACTTCTTCACTATTTGTAGTTAGGCACAGCCATGTGACTAGTTTTGATCAAGCAATAGGAGCCAAAGTGGTGTGGGTCACTTGTGGGCTGCAATTTTCATTGCTGGTACTTGTCTCTCCAGCCTTGGCTCCCCTTTCCACGATGACCATGAAATGCAGGTTGATGTGGAGGTGCTGGGATAAAGAAACCCGCAGGCATCCCGAATGAATGTGAAGAAGTTCTCACGCTTTCAGGGGATTTTAGAGAGCAAGGCATAAACTCTTTGTACTGTTTATTCCACAACATAACCTGTCCTGCAGTGGCTAGTACAACTGATGAGGCAGACGTTGTACATTCTTTCTGCCAGCATTTTATCAGTGAGAACAGTCACATGGATAATCCTGGTTCAAGGGCTAGCTGGGCTGTTTATACTCCGTTACCATGGAAACAAAGGACCAGAAGAGCTGGCTCAGGGGCGGGGTGGGGCCTCCTTTCCTCGTCTCACACTCCAGTGCTGTACAGGCTTGGAATGCCCCCCTCCTTCTTCTCAGTCTTGCACATCCCACACATCCTCCAAGGCACAGCCTTCTGCAAATTCATAATTCTGATTCCTCTCTCTTTTAAATTCTGATGGCTGAGGGTTATAACCTTTTATTATGTAATGTTTTCATTTAAAAATGGTCATGGACTACTTCCCTACCCTCAGGCATTGTCCTAGATACTGGGTGAATAATGGCGACATAATCTCCAACTTCCAGAGCATGAAGCTTCCACCTGCCTAGCACTGTGCCCTACTCAAACTATATGGTTAATAAATGACAATATGATAGCATGCAATTAATATTAAGTGGCAGAGCCTACTGACAGTAGAAGGGGGAAAATCCCAAGGTAGATTGTAGGATGCATGAAAACATTGATCATGCCTGTCTCAAATTTTGCCTTGTCTCCAGTGCGGATCACTGGGGCTGGAACAATGTAATATGTTTCCGTTTTTTTCATGGCCCCTGTGGCCTGACGGGCATCTTGAAGGCTCTTGGGCTGTAAGGTTGGGCCAGTGCATAGGGTAGGACCAAATTTTGAGAAGTCAGTCACAGATTCTTGAGTCATTTGCTAGGAAATGAGAATCATAAGCTATTTTTTTAAGGAGGCTGTAAAAAGACTAAGCTGGTTTTCTGAATTGATTTGGGTATAAATATTGTCTATGGCCATACCACCATAAATGCACTCACTCTTGTCTAAATATAAATATTAAAATAAAAAAAGATAACTAAGTGAAGGCTATGGTGATGAAAACCTACTTTGGAATGGCAGTGGTGGATGTCCATATAAAAGAGCAAATATAAAGGACATGTCAAAGCGACGATCAATAGGAATTGGTAGTATGTAATATAAGGGTTAAGGGAAAAAATGAATTTGAAAAGAATATTTGAAGGTTCCAGCCTGAAATTCTGGAATGAGCATCGTACCATTAAAGAGATAAATGTTACAAAAGGAACTTGTGATAAGTTTAATTTGAGGCATGTTGTATTTGCTGTGGCAGGAGGCAGTCTTTGTGGGGATGTTGAACAGGCTGCTGAGGCCTGGAGAGCAGGTGTTGTCAGTAATGAAGATATAGCCTTGGGAGCCACATTCTGTGGACATGTAAGATCTGAACAGACATCTGCTCAGATTTTATCTTTTCCAGCTTATGTTAAGGTAAACAAGACCATACTCAATACAATTGTCAAGTGGGCCTTGTCCTCTTGTAGACTCTTCCTCCATCAGTAGAGCCCCTGGACCTTCTGTACATGCCCATGTATAATCAAAGAGAGGAAGATGCCAGATCTTTTAAACAAAAAGGATAGAGGATGGCTGGAGAGATAAAGAGTGGTACAAGGAATGCATCCCTGAAAAAAAGGCAGAGCTGGGAGGTGCCAAGGTCCAGGGCACAGGCACATAGGCAACTTCTATAGAGCTAAAGAGGTGAAAGATATGATTGTGTGTGTGTGTGTGTGTGTGTGTGCCAAATGCATATATATTCAGAAAAGATCAGCATATATATGTCTCCACCAACCCTGCCACTTAGCCATATTTCAAACCACTTACCTCCATTTATTCAATAAAAATTTCAGGCCATGTATGTGGACATAAGAAAGAACCAGGCAGACATGGTTTCTGCCCTCACAGGACCTATATATTAAAGGTGATAGAGAAGTTGAATACTTATTAATTGATTAATTTACTAAAATCGTGTTAAGTCATAAGGAGAGAGCTATGTGCTCTTAAATTCTACTACCTTTTCCTCCTCAAAGTAAGAAGGGTAAATAGAGCTGTACAAAAACAAGAGTATTTTGGGTCAGCTAATACTATGAAAATAGTTCATTTGGGAAAACACTAGCCTGGTGGCCTGGAGAGGATGGCCTGACTGTGGACACACAGAGTCATTCCTACCTCACATGCCATCTATATCCCAGCACCATGTACAAAAGGTGAACTCACTGAGAGGAGAAGTCTACCTTCAGCTTTGGAGGCCTAGAAATATCTATTCAGCATTCTCCCCACTTGCTTCCAATTTCAGTCTATAGGTCTATCTTTGGGCTCAAGAAACAAGGGATTTAAGGATGGTGGAAAGATGATACACATGGGCTCTCAAGATGAGAACAATAATGTTGGAGGTTTAGGGTAAGAGCAAAAGAACCATAGATGTGTACATTTTTAATTTATATATATTTTTTGTCTACCTGTTGGATCACAGATTTGTTGGGTAATAGGGTCTGTATTGGTATTGCTATCTGGAACCACTAAAGAGCCTAGTTCCACAGACTCTTGAGTAGAGAAGCCACTGTCCCCAGAGATCCCTGTTTTCCTCAAGTTACAGCTATGGGACTGGGGACTGTCTTATTGGATAAGTCCTTCTAAGGGCAATTTTATCTCTAGGGAGAGTTCATTGCCATATGTTCTTCAGCATAGAGTTCACTGTCTTCCGTGGATCTGCCCCCACCTTTATTCCCCCAAACAATGGCACCTCAGAAAGTCTAATTGCTACTTTGAGTGGTCAGGACATCTGACACTGGTCTTCAGAAAGGAGGACATTGGGCACAGTGGGTAGAGGAGCCAGGTCTTGGAAGAATTTTTGGAGAAATAGATTCCATCTGGATTCTTATTTAGGAATGTCTTTATAAAACAAGAGGGAAGGAAAAGTGTCTCCATTTTTAACCATGTGGGAGTATATGTGTGGGAACAAAGAAAGACAGACTTTCAGGGATACAGATCAAAGAATTTTGTTTCATACTTGCCCAAGTTAATATGTATATGTCTTGAAGTGAAGACTCATACAAGGTATCCAGGGAAACTTTTAGTAATAACGCATAACATAGTTAAGAAATTCTAAAGAATTTAAAATTGTAAAAACTTGATTATTCAGTGTAAAAATTAGTATTCATTTAAGCAAAGTTATTATCCTTCTTATCTAATTATAATTTAGTTAGGAAACATCCCGCATAACTCGCAATGTAAAGATAATTTATTTTTTACAAAATGTGTCATGTGTAATTCCTCACTTCAACAGCACGCAGTACAGTAGGGGAGATGAAAAAAAAAAAAAAAAAAAAAAAAAAAACATGTACCAGTAGCTTTAAGAGAGATTCAAATAGTGGTGAGGGACTTCAGAGAACTGGTTTGAGTCGGAGGTAGCTGGGGAAGATATCTTGGAGCAAGTAGCATTTAAAATGGGATTGAAAGTACAGACACATTTCAGTGTGCCAGCTGATGACTGCTGGCATTCCAGGTGGTAAGAATATGTGTTAAAATCATGGAGCCACAGTTAAGCAAAACCGAGTAATTCAGTTTAACAAAAACACAGGGCACAATATGATAAGAGTGTGGACTAACCTGATAAAATCTTGGAAGACCCTGACTTACAGGGTTCAGGAATGTGGACTTCGGTGAAGGAGCCTGGGATTCTACTGAGCAGAGTAGTAAAATGATGTAGTACATTATGAAGGTAAATGTAATAACAAGCTGGGATAAATCACCAGAAGGAGAGAGATGAAGAGTAAAGGGGAAAAGCACTGTGATGAGATTTCTGTTTGTGGTGGTGATTTAGGATGGATTAGACTTGATGTATAGTCCAAAGGGAAGACCAGGGCAGAGAGGAAAATTGAAGGTAAAAATGAGAGTCTCAAATTATGGATGGGAATGTTAAGACCACAAATGTCAGGGTCAGCTACCCTATTGCTACCTTCTCTGAGACCTCAAATAGGGGAAAAAGAAGAAATGTGAAGATCATGTGAGGGGGTACAGATGAAGGTGCTAACATCTGAAAGTGAGGATTTCCTAGCATCGTTCTGTACTTTCTGCATCACCTGCCAAATACAGGAGAAGTGTGAATAAGAAGTTTTAATTCTGACTTGGCTTTCACATAAACCTGTGAATTTCAGTCCAATGTGGCTCCACCTTAGGACATAGACATTTTAAGCCATATAAAACTCCTTTGCTTCTTATGTTTTCAAGGAGAAAAGCCTCTTGTTAAAATAAAAAGCATGGCTCATCTGCTATGATAACAGTTTCAATAATTCTATAGGCCCCAGCTTGGAAAAAACTGCCATACACACTGCAGATTTCTACCTATCTATCACTCCTCTAGTTTCACAAGGATTTTGTGAGGATAAATAAAACAAAATAGTACATATAAAAATATTTTTTCTATAAAAAGTTGTTATGAGAACATTTATAGGTCTATAAAAAAGTGCTATGTGGATATGATGACATATCGAAACAATCTAGAGTTATTTTGTTCTTTTTAATTTATATTCAACTTTCTTACAAAAAGAATTTAAAGCATTTTTTCATGGTTTATCATTTTGGAGCTTTCTATATATGTTGATGAAGGGAGTAGTGGGAAAGAAAATGCTTTAGACCAAGCACAGTGCACTGGGAATAATGGTGTCTGCCAAACAGTTCACTTTTTTTTTTTTTTGTGCCAAAACCTGGAATTGAACCAAAAACAGTTCACTTTTGATGTGCACACAATCATAGCATTAGATGGCCAGGCTATCTGGGGCTTGTCCAGACAATAAACTGCAATCACTGCCTTCTGAGACAGTATAATTCCAGAACTTATCCTTTGAGGTGGGTCACCTAAATGACATGTTCCTACCCAAGGCTTTGAGAAAGATGCTTTCTGGCCACTTTGTCTATCCATCCAGTATCCATTGGCTGCTACTTATGCTCCCAGATCTGCCATCTGAAATTTTAGAGGGAGAAATGGGGGAATTGGGAAGTGGTCATTTTTTCAAATAATGAGTCTTACCACCAGCTCCTATCACACCCTCATTTCACATAATAAGTTAGCCCACTGGGCAAAAACAACAAAAATATATCTAGCATTGTTTGCTATTCTTGGCCACATTTAAGTACTTCTTTTCCCCCAGAGTTATGGGTTAGTAGTTATAGACTTGTTTTCTGGTTTTCAGGACTCTTGAATATGTTCACTAGTTTGTTATGACAATAAGACTTCCTAAAACCCTGAATGAGTGTGGTCTGAGTGGTTTATATTAAATCTTCTGTCATCAGCTCAAGAATTGAGTTCTGTTACTGAGAAATTATGAAATTTCTATGTACATACTTAGAAAAAATTGTATATATTCTTAGCTTCGTCTACAAAATAAAGGTAATGTTAACTTCCTTGTACGATCATTGTAGGAAAATGACTGTAAAGACTTACTTAGTACAGTAACCTGGTGTAGAGGAAGCACTCATCAAATGCCCTAGTAGCAGATTGAGAAGGGAAGATATGAAATGCCCTTATTGTCATATTTATAAATCAGTTCTTTTGGAGTTTTCTTAGTGCCACCTGATTAAATGGTCATTCTAGGATTCTCTTCCTCTCACCTGATCACTTAACTATAGGGATGATCTAAGTTCTAGGAGGTTTACATACAGCTCTGGCATGGAGGGCTAAATACCCAGTCCCATGGTTAATGATCACTAGATCTGTCCAGTCTGCTTTAGAGTGGGGCATATAATCTCCAGTGCTTTCTGGCTGTCTACATCTGTGGTTGCAAGTTATATAAGTTTAGATATATAGATAGATATAAATAAATATCATGTTATATATTTTATTTTATATAATATTATGTTATATTACATATTCTATTATATATAGTTTATAAATAATAATAAATCATCACAGATGATTTTAATGATGAAGTAGATTTAGGAACCACAAGTAGAGTAAATTGCCATTCAGGCAAGGCAAGCCTATGGCAGCAAATTAATTGGTGTTATTTGAGGAGAGCATCAGATAATCAACATTGCTCCCACCCCTCCAGATTGCTCTATTCCCATTCTCTATTCCCCAGCTCTGAAGAAGTCTTGAAAACCAGCAGATTGCAAGTGGAGTAGTTATAAAAATCATCAGCCTAGAAGCCACTGGCAGGGGCAGAACAGGTTTAGAACTTTCAGAGAACTCCATCCACAGAGAATTATCGCTATTTATCAGTCTGCAATTGTGCCACCCTCCTCCAAATATATATATTTAAGTCCTAACTCCCAGTCCCTCTGAATGTGACCTTACTTGAAAATAGAATTATTGCAATGAATTAAGTTAAAACAAAGTCATATCAAATTAGGGTGGGACTTAAATCCAGTGACTGATGTCCTTGAAAAAAGAGGGAATTTTGGACACAGAGATAAAAGACACAGAGATAAGCAGTTTATGTGATAATGGAGAGAGACTGTAATGATATAGCTGTAAGCCAAGGAACATCAAGGATTGCATCAATCACCAGATGCTAGGAAGATGCAATGAATGATTCTTTTCCAGAGACTTCAGAGGTATCAAAGACCTTCCAACACCTTGAGTTTGAACTTAATCCTCCGGAATTGTGAGAGAATCAATTTCTGTTGTTTGAAGCCAGGAAGTTTGTGATAATTTGTTACAGCAGCCTTAAGAAACCAACGCAGGTGGTGATGTTAATCTAACAAACCAGAGACTGAACAAAAACTAAAAAAGGAAGATTTGGGGAAAGAGATGTCTATAGGGGCTTTGCAATGCTTCAACATATTTCCAGGAATTTTGGAAGGCAGATGCTTGTATAAGGCATGCTACCAAATAAGCAGCAGTAGCCAAACTGTGGTGTGGCTATCAGGGGGTGGATTTACAGAGTTGCCACATTATATTATCTAAAACAACCAGTTTTCAACAAAAATGCAAAAGCAATACAAAGAAACAGGAAATTAGTCATAGGAAAGAAGCTCAAAAGTAGCAAGAGAAAAACAAGTCAAAATGTACAAAGGATGTTCAAAAAAGTTAACTGGCTTTTATCAGAAATCATGAAGCCCAGAAGGCAGTGTGTTGACTTAGGCAAAGTGTTAAAGGAAAAGATGGCCAACCTCTAATTCTATATCTAGCAAAACTATCCATCAATAAATGAAGAAGAGGGCAGCCCTGGTGGCCCAGTGGTTTAGCACCTGCCTTTGGCCTGGGGTGTGATCCTGGAGACCCGGGATCAAGTTCCACATCGGGCTCCCTGTGGAGGCCGAGAAAAATTAAGGCCATCCCACCTAAAGTTTAGCATTAGCACAAGTACAGCCATCTTAGGCCCCTGTGAATAAGAGCTGAACTTTATGGGAAAAACTGCAGAGTGTCCTCAATGTCCTTAGCAGGGAATCTCATATCAGAAAGACAACAGAGCCCACACCCATGGTAGAAAGTCCCATATTAGAATGAGAACAGAGCTCAATGCCCTTGAAAGCCCCATATCAGAATGTAAACAGAACTTGAGAAATTCCTCCATCCCTTCTGAAAATCCCCTAGACCAGCCTATAAAAAACCCAGCTGTAACCCACTTCAGGGTCCAAGTCCCTGCTCTACTGTGTCGGGTATACTTGGACCCAAGCTCGAGCTTGCTAATAAGCCCTCGAGCACTTGCATCGGTATTGGCTCCTTGGTGGTTTCTCGGATTCGCAATCTTGGGCACAACACTCCCTGCATAGAGCCTGCTTCTCCCTCTGCCTGTGTCTCTGCCTCTCTTTCTCTCTCTGTCATAAATAAATAATTAAAATCTTTAAAAAAATAATAAATGAAGAAATTAAGCCATATTCAAACAAAAATTGAGAGAATTTGTCATGCCCTATAAGACATGCCCTATAAGAAATACTAACATGAATCCTTCAAGATGATGATAAAAGACAGTAAGCAGTCACAAAACCACACAAAGATAAAGAGCACGGGTAAATGTATCAACATAGGTAAATATGAAAGACAGTATAAATGTATTTTTTCTTTATAATTTTTATTCTATATGATTTAAAAAATAATTGCATAATAAAGCAAGAGTTATAAAACTGTGATGGTAGGCTTACATTGTATAGAGATGTAATTTGATTGGCAATAATAGCACAAAGAAGGAGGGAGGTAGCAGGCCTTTAGTTAGCCTGATGCGATCCCCCAAAAAAGATGTAACTATGTTGGAGAAAAATTGTTGTATACTATTGAAATTAGTTGACGTTAATCCTAATAACATAGTCTTTAAATTAAGATGTTAATTATAATCTCCATGGTAGCCACTTAGCAAAAATCTTTATGAAAGTATAAGAAACAAGAGATTTTAAATGGCACTCTATAAAATATTCAGTACAAAAAAATCAGTAATAGAATACAGGGACAAAAGAGAGATAACACGTGGAGGAAGCAAATAGAAAATGGCAGATTTAATCCTACATTATCAGTAATTATAATAATCACAAATGTATTTAACATCCATTCAGAAGGTGGAGATTGGAAAATGGATTAAAGAAAACAGTCCTAACATATACTGTCTACAAAAGATACTTTGCATTTAAAGCAAAATGGTTGAAAGCTAAAAAGATGTAAAAAAATATAACAAGAAAAAGCAACCATAGGGCAACTGAAGTTGCTCTCATGCAAAATAGTCTTTAAAACAAATAAAAAATGTTACTGGAGATAAACGGATATTTTATGAAAAAAGAGCCCATACACCAAGAGATATAACCATAAACATATAAATATCTATGTTTATAAACCATAAACATATAAGTACCTAATAACAGAGCTCAAAATACATTTAAAAATAACTGAAAGTACTGAAGTTAGAAATATATTATCCAACAATAAAAAGTTAAGAGACTTCAGTGGCCCTCAATGAAGAAAAAGATCAAACTTAAATAAAGGACTTGAAAGACACAGACTGCTATAGTACATTACTCAACACCAACACTATCTTCTCAAGTACCTGTGGAACATTTTCCAGGATAGACCTAAGCTAGGCTCTGGGATAGACCATAAAGAAGACTCAATAAGTTTAAAATGGTTGAAACCATACAAAGTAAGCTTTCTAATCACACAAAGTATGTACAATGGAATCGTTAAAAATTAAAAACAAAAAAAAATTAAAAACAGAAGGAATTTAGGGAAGTTTTCAAATATGTAGAAATTAAGCAATATCTTCCTAAATAACCAATGTATTGAAGAGAAAGATCACATGGGAAATTAGAAAATACTTTGAGGGATGCCTGAGTGGCTCAGTGGTTGAGCATCTGCCTTCAGCTCGGGTCCTGATCCCGGAGTCCTGGGATCAAGTCCCACATCAAGCTCCCCAGAGGGAGACTGCTTCTCCCTCTGCCTATGTCTCTGCCTCACTCTGTGTGTCTCTCATGAATAAATAAATAAAATCTTTTTTTAAAAAAGAAAATACTTTGAGATGAATGAAAAAGAAAACAAAACTTGCCCAAACTTATTGGATACCATTTATTTATTTATTTATTTATTATTTATTTATTCTTTTTTTAAATAATAAATTTATTTTTTATTGGTGTTCAATTTGCCAACATACAGAATAACACCCAGTGCTCATCCCGTCAAGTGCCCCCCTCAGTGCCCGTCACCCATTCACCCCCACCCCCCGCCCTTCTCCCCTCCCACCACCCCTAGTTCGTTTCCCAGAGTTAGGAGTCTTCATGTTCTGTCTCCCTTTCTGATATTTCCCACACATTTCTTCTCCCTTCCCTTCTATTCCCTTTCACTATTATTTATATTCCCCAAATGAATGAGAACATATAATGTTTGTCCTTCTCCGATTGACTTATTTCACTCAGCATAATACCCTCCAGTTCCATATTGGACCATTTAGAGCAGTATTTAAAGGGAAATCCATAACTGTAAATGCCTATATTAAAAAAAGGAAAATCTCAAATCAATAGTTTAACTTATCACCCTAAAAATTTAGAAAAATCTGAATATACTAGACCCAAAACAAGGATAGGGATGGAAATAATAAAGATTAAATGAGAATAAATGAAAGAGACTAGAAACACAATAGGGAAATAAATCATTGAATCCAAAAGCTAGTTCTTTGAGAAGATCAACACAATTGATAGACCTTTAGTTAGACGAATCCCATGCCAAAACAGGAAATGTTCAAATTACTAAAATTAGAAATCAAAGAGAAGATGTCACTACCAACCTCATGGAAACAAAAAAGAATTCTATGAGAATACTGGTCAAACAATAATGGTTTACTTATAATCAGTGGCAAAACTCCCTAAAGCACAAGTCTCAACATATGTGCAAACATACAGAGGTGTGAATTTGTGATTTCAGACATAAAGCAGTTTTAGAATCATCTGAAAGGCTAAGCTGTGGTTGTTGGATTGGATGACTAAAATGAAGGGAAAGTCACTGGAAGTGAGGAAGTCGAGAAACTGAAATGTACAGGCATTGGAAGAGTCATACACGAGGGCTTTGAAATTCTGTAAAATAATGGCAGGACTTAGGCTGAAGAGAAAGACTATAAAGTAGATGCCAAGTCTTCCTTTTAAGGAGATAACTGAACAGGCAGCTATATTTGATGAATGTGGGGACAGAGAGTTTTAAGTAAGAAAGGATTGAACCTCCAAAGGATCGGAGAAGTAATGAAGTGGTAGTAGAGAAGCAGCAAATCCCTAACCTTAGCTCACCAGAGAGCAAGCTGGGCTGGCCTGATTCTGCCATGGATTCAAAACTGTATGGAAGATTTCACAGCCAGAAATCTAACACAGTCATATGAAGCTTGGTCTGCAATTGCTGCCTGTCAGGAAATCAAACATGAAAACAGATGGTTTTCTGTAATTCTTTCCTTTTCTACTTACAAGAGGGAAATAATGGCAGGTAATAGTTGAGTAATTGAGCCCAAACCTATTTGTTTTTCACATAGGGCATTTGGAACCCAAGATTTGTAATTTCACCAATGTCATATTGCATCATAAGTTAATGATGCATACTCCATTGCATTCTAACCATGATATAAAGGCAATCTACATTAAGACAAAGCACATACACAGATATATGCACACACACAGGTATAAATAATTATAGATATATTTATAATAATAGATATAGATAATTTACTGTTCAGTTCACTTATAGAAGGGCCTATTTCTCAAGTTACAAAGTAAAAGATCATATATTCTGTTCAAATAGAACAGAACCTTCTCTGCAGAGAGGTCATGTAGTAAAGAGCAGGGATAAAACACCACAACTGAGGTGAACTGAGACATACTCTTGACAAGTTAGGAACACTGAGTAGCCATTACTTACCTGCTTTTAGTTCTCTTCTGAAATGGTTTTATTTAAAATTCCCTCAAATGTTAACTCAAATTCACTTGTGATTTTATTTTACAACTAGACATATATGTAGTATATGAAGCAAATTACCTACTACTTTATTCCTTTAATGTTACAATACCATGTATGTTTTATATATGTATTTTATACATTGCACACTTAAGAACATCAAGATGGTTCTGTGAAAATATAGTCCTGTTTTCATTCTTCCTGCTTACTAAGCTTGTTTCTCCTTCTCTCTCCATGTAACAACCCCCACACACTTAAAGTCTTAGCATACTAATCGAAGTGGGATATTTTATAGGGGTCTCAATTCCACTAGATAGTGATTATTATCACATCTTAATTATTTTTAGATGAATCCTTAATTTAGATTACTTTCCAATGCCCCTAGTCATAACAAGATGATAAATATTTGTATTTACCACTTATTTCTTATACTACTAACTCTTACCATGCTGGCTGTTAAATGATAAACATTCCAAGATGGGCATGTATGGTCACTACACACACTTCTTTTTTAAAGGGAGGTAAGGAAATAGTTTGGAATTCAGGTTTTTTCATGGATTAAATAGTGCATAAAAACCTAGCAACTTTGGAAGAAATCCAGCTCATTTTTGCTTTAATGCACCCAGAAGATTTCAAATCAATATTTAGCATTAACGTTTTAATTGAAAATTAACATCGCCATAATTGGAAGTGAGGATCAGCATCCTGATGTTTAGGAGAGGGCTATTTCGTTGGGAAGGTCATTACACTGGAGAGCACAAATGTTGGATGAGGAAAACACAAATCTTTTGTTTCCTTGAGCAAGGACACACAGTAAACACTTGAACTGGTGGTCAACTATAATTTGCTTCCAGAGCCACTACTCTGGCAACACTACAGTTTGGATTTATAGCAGAGCACTAAGTAGCAGTGACTTTGAAAGCAAAGTATAAAAAGGACCAAGAAAAAAGTTGCCAGTTGTTAAAGATCTACTCCTCATTACAAGGACTTGAAGATTTCCCCCTCAATCTTCAACAAGAGCAGGATAAACTCTTGTTGCTATTCTCAGCGTGCCCTCAGCTGTTTTTCCTAAATAATTAATCCTCCAGGAAACCAATGATATTTGAATGTGGGTTATTAACAGTTCTTTATTTTTTGGCTGGAAAGTTCAAACCAATATATGTCCAACCTGCACAATGTAGACAGTTTCCTTTCCATGTTGGTTAATTTTTTTTTTTAATTGTATTGTTTTCTGTCTGCTTCCAACGCCTTAGAAGTTCAACCACTTTTCCAAATGCCCAGGAATCAGCACAGGGAAATAACTCTCCCCAGTAGGATCCCGGCCCCCAGGACCACCATAAGGCACTTCCACTTGTTCCCACCTCTTCCATCTTCAGGGAATGAGTGTCCAATTCAGATTTGGCTCCTCAGTGGAGTAGAGGGAATTGGGGGGAAGGGGATTTTCTATAAGAATAGTCAGTCGCATAAATAAGTTCCTCTTCTTTACCCTTTTCATTGAAAGTGAAAAACTCTGCTCAGAAGCAGTGCCCATTGTCCCGTTCCCCTATGTGTCACCAGAGCCAAGAGAGGACTCTGTCAGCGAGGCGCCCTCTGCCCTGTCCCGCAGACCACAGTCCCCCACCTTCACCCCATAGTCTGTGCACTGCGCAGAACTGGAGCGCAGAGCAGCGGCGTCGGTATCACTCTCCACGCCCGGCTGGGCCAAAGGCCCCTTTCTTGGCTGGGAGGAAGGGCTTTTGTGGAAGCAGAGTTTGAAAAGCCCCAGCACTGTCATGGTCAAGATAACCAACACCACCACCGCTATGCTCACAAGTATGAAGACCACGGTGGAGGAGGAGTCGAAAGCTTGGGGAATGGCAGAGGAAGACGTGGAATTAAACTTGGGAATCACGCTTCCTGAAGAGGTGATGGTGGCCTTTGAATTGGCTTGAGGGGACACCCGAAGGGTAGACATCGTGCTCTGTGCTCCCCACCGAGGGGTCCCGGGAAGAGATGTTGCAGCACTGCCTTGTCCTGGGACATGGGGTACCTCTCCTGGCTTCTCGTGCACCGTGGGTGACCACGTTTTCTTCGGGACGGGGCTGGCCGCAGTGGCAGGCCTGGCGGGCCCCTTGGTCCCCTCAGGGGCCGCCTGTCCTTCCCCATTGGCTACACAAGAGCGTCGGTCTTTGCCCAGCACGAAGCCCGCCGCGCACTCGCAGGCAAAGCCTCCAGAGTCGTCTAGGCAGTCAGGGAGCTCCGCGCACTTGCCAGCACGGAGGTACCTCCCGGGGCAGGGACAGAGCACAGCCCCGGAGGGTATCCCGTCCCAGCGCGCGCCGACCTCGTCGGCGAGGCAGGTGGCTCTGACGGAGAGCTGCCCGGGGCAGAGCGCACTCACCTGCGTCCCTGGGGGACTGAAGTCCAGCGCCGCGCTGTGCAGCTGGAAGGGCGCGCGGTAGCTCAAGTTAGAGGCGGCCCCGGGGCGCGGCGCCGGGCACAAGCCCTCAAACTGGTATTTGCACAGGTAGCCGTTGGCGCGCGAGTGGCAGCGCATCTCCTTCCAGCCTGCGGGCTCGACCCCCCGGGTGGCCTGGAGTCCCGCGCAACTCCGAGAGGTGCAGGAGCGCTGGGGCTCCTCCACCCACTGCAGCGTGTCGCTTTCGGACCCGCTGACGTCGGGGGACAGCCAGGAGAAGCCCCGCAACGGCTCGTCCTCCAGGGTGCAGTGGGATCGCCCGCGTTCCAGCGCCACCCAGAACAGAAGGTCTTTGGAGCCCCCTCCGGGCCCCGGGCCTGCCCGCAGGAGCGCGAGCACCGCCTGGAGCTCGGCGCCCCCGCGCACGGTGCTGAGCGCCCCGCCGCGCAGACTGCAGGCCTCCTCGGCCGCCAGCCTCTTGATGGTAGCGTGGTGCAGGCTGTAGCAGGCCCCCGAGGCCGAGCAGCCCGCGCGGTCGGCCGTGGGGTGCTCGCCCCCGCCGGGCCGAGGCCAGAGCGCCTGCCAGAGGAGACACAGGGCGAGCGCCGGCCTCATCTTGGAGGCCCCGCTCCCACAGTGTTCCCGACTAGGCTTGGCTCTGTCCCGCCCGAGGGCGCGGAGCTGTCCCGAGAGCGCGGTCACCGCCCCCTCCAGCCGGCCTCCCCCGCTCCCCGCCCCACTCCCGCCGGGGCCCTCAACTGCCAAGATTCCCCAGCACGGTCCTGGCGGCAAGCAGCTTCCCCTAGGCCGCGACAGGAAATGGGTTCGGAGCTGTGCCAGGCCCCGTGCAGCCCTGATTCCTTCTGGGGTCACGCACACAGCTGGCGCCGGGGTGCGGGGTACACAGTCGACCAGGTCAGACACCCTGCTTAGAGCAGGAGAAAAAGAGAGAAAGTCGCGACTGGGAAGAAACGTATCCTGTCCCCCCCATCCCCCCCCCCCCCATTAGAAAGTTTCAGGGGCTCAGATCCCAAAACACTTCGGTGAACGTTGACAGGAAGGACTGGAAACGAGGAACTCGCTGACAGCCCACACCCGCCCATTGTGTTTCGTCCGGGCCAGCCGCCTTGGCTTCACAGCACCGTGTAGACGGCTCCAGGCGTCATCGGGCGGGAGGCTGGGGCGACGCGGAGGGCATCTATCTGGTGGGAAATCTGGGGCTCTCCCTCCACCGCCAGAGGCAGCACCGCTTGGGCGCCAGCCTCCTGCTCTCTGCTTCTCTGTTCTGTCAAAGGAGATTCCTGGGGGCTAATTGCCAGTCTAAGAATTTAGAGCTCCCTTTGCGTATCCTAAATGGGTAAATCCTGCGTCTTCAGTCAGAGCTCGCTTTAAAGTTTCTTTTTTGCTTCCATTTGTTTCTCCTTGAAACGGCCATATGGGTTCACTCAGGAAAGGAAATGTACTTCTAGGCCCAAATGAAAAATAATGGGCATCGATCTCAACTGTTGTATAGTTAGGTTTCCTTACCACTGTATTGCTTCATAACTAATTCAAGCTTGTATGTTATAGAAAAATGAGATCGTGGCCTGATTAATGTTTGAGAACAACTACCCCATGTGTAACTTTATCCTTGAACTATTTTAATATCATTTTCTCCTGTGATTGGGTGCCAATATTTGTATCGGTAAATTGTAAAAGTCCCCTTGAAGGGACACTAGAGTTCAATATTCTTAAGAAATTAAATTATTTATTCCATTATAATGCATATTATATACCGTAAACAAAAAATACCCCCTCATCTAAGAGACAGGTGAGTCCATTTCTCCAGCGTTCCAATTTTTTTTTTTTTTTTTTAGATTTTATTTATTATCTGTTTGAGACATAGAGAGAGGGAGAGAGGGAGAGAGGCAGAGACACAGGCAGAGGGAGAAGCAGGCTCCATGCAGGGAGCCGGATGTGGGACTCGATCCCCGGTCTCCAGGATCAGGCCCTGGGCTGAAGGCAGCGCTAAGCCGCTGAGTCACCCGGGCCGCCCACAGCGTTCCAATTTTTAAAAAATATACACAGCTCAATTGGAAGTGGGGAAGAATTAAAGATGAGTAAATGAAGACAAGCTTAAACACTGCACTGTCTATGGAAAGATTTTCTTGTTAGCAATTTAGGCAATTCTGTATCATTTTAGGAAATGCATTATCTACCTTGGTTCACAGTAACCAAATATATTGCAATAAAAGCACAGAGTTTCAACTAAGCTCACTTAACATGCACCATGCTTTTAAATACCTACAATCAGAATGAAAGTTGCCATTCCATGAATAATGCATACCACACTTTTAAACTCACTTTCTTATGCTGGATTAGACGGTTCAGATTAGTGAGAAAGGGTAGGAAGGAAGGTCTCAGGATCACTTCTGTATGTCCCCACCTCCTTTTTACCACTGCTCTCACTCTTCTTTTCCTCTTGGAAATTCTATGTATGTTAGGAAATGATAGTAAATACATGAATCATTATCACACTTACCTTGCTTTTGCTGATGTGTTTCGCCGCAGGATTTCTCTACTATCCGTGCTGATTTCCAATTTAAAGGACATTCATTAGTCCTTCATTTCAGATGGCCATGTCACCTTAAACATGACTTTGCATTTAAATGAAGTAACAAATGTCTTATGAGGGAGGAACATGAACATCTAGAAATCTAATTGAACGGATTTTAAAAATACTTCATCATGTGGGCAACTCTATAGACTTTGCAATCAAATGATTCTGTGTTCATAAATGTGTCCATGTAGCACTATGTATTTTAATAAAATAAAACCTTTTATAAACCTAAGTAGACAATGGAAATCTCTCAGATATTTTTTTTTTAAATCACTTGGGATGAGGTGAAGCTTCTAGAATCAGAAAGAATGAATGACTGGAGAGCTTATAGCAAATACATGATCTCACTCCCTGGCATTTTGCCATTCAAGAGGTGGGATATCAGAAGAGAACATTGTGGCCAAAATAACTGCATGTCCCAGCCCTGGCCATGCCTGCAGTAACTTGAGAGGAGAGTTACAAAAAATAAATAAATAACTCAAAGTAAGACATAGGTAAGTTTGTAATTCATTACTTTGTATCAGTCTATATGCCAATATCATATTTTGAAATGTATAGTATTCCTGAAAAAAAAAAAAAAACAGAAATGAAGGAATGTTTTTACTTAAAAGGGATGTTTATTAAGAGCATAATAGGATACCATTTTACCTCCACTGGATGCCAAATATTTAAACAAAATTTAAAGATTTTATTTATTTATTCATGAGAGGCACAGAAAGAGGCAGAGACATAGGCAGAGGGAGAAGCAGGCTCCATGCAGGGATCCCAATGTGGGACTCGATCCCCGACCCCCAGGATCACGCTCTGAGCAAAGGCAGGTGCTCTAATGCTGAGCCACCCAGGAGTCCCTAAATATTAAAAACTTTGATAATAGCAAGTGTGGATTCACAGGTTCTTTTATATATTACAGATGAGAGCAGCAAACTTTGGAAAACCTTGGCATTTTTTTTTCTTAAAATCTTACATTCTCTATACCCCAGTGCCCAGGTATATTCTCAACAGAAACTGTTGCACATGAATAAGAGAAGGTATGTAAGAGGATATTTATAGCAGCACTATTCATATTAGCAGAAACCAGAATGACTCCAAATGTCTAGCAACTGATGGTAGATCAATAAACCATGATACATTCACTCAATGAAAATATATAGCAATGGAAATGAATAAACTATAGCAGCAAGTAACCATGTGAATTAGTCTTATTGATACAATACTAAGTGGCAGAAGTGCCAAAAGATTGTACATTTATAAATTTAAAAAAACTACTAAATATGTATATTTGTGCATATTTTAGGAAAAATTGTTATAATGAGATAAAAGGAACAATGAGTAGAAGATTCCGAGTGATGGGTCCTTTGGGTGAGAGAGAAGAGGGGGATGGATTGGTTGCGGAAACAGGATTTGATTAGAGCTGTTGTTATAGTCTCAGCTTTTGCTTTGCATAGTGACTTCGTGTGTGACTATTGCATTATTAAACATAAATAATTAAGTAATTAACAAAATAAACTAATATGACTATATTCAGACAAATGAAAGAATGACATGAATCAAAAATTATAATTAGTCTGATTCTGGACATCTGAATTTCAAAATGTAAAATAAAAATAAAGTCAAGATGTTAGTTACATTTTCAAAATGTATTTTTTGACCCCCATAGTCTTTTGCAGATAACACATTTTTAAATTTAAGCCAATTATTAATCTGAAAAAGAATAATAAATAAAATATTTTCCCAATGTTTCTACACCTTTCAGACAACCTTTGTATTATCAGTAAGGATCATATATGGTATTTATTGGTTCATTCATTTTAACAATGCCATCCAAAGGACTAAAGAGAATATATGAGAAGAGTAAGTTTAGGCCAACATTATCAATTTTATTTAATTTAAAATATCTGAAACAAAAATATAGATAAAATTTCACTAATCACATCTTAAGTAGTCTCATAAATTTATAAAGTTGCTGATCCTCACTAAATAAATTCTGTAACTGTAGAAAAAAAACAACATCTGGGTCTTAGCATATTTTTCAGTTCACTTAAAATATATAAAAATACTTCAGAGGAAATTGAGAAGGAGATAACATTCGATTAGAACATGGCATTCAGAAGCTAATCTAAGCTAGAGACTAAGAAATGTGAAAATATGTATAGACCTTTATTTTAATTATTTTTTAAAACTATTTATTTATTCATGAGAAACACAGAGAGGAGAGGGAGAGAGGCAGAGACACAGGCAGAGGGAGAAGCAGGCTCCATGCAGGGAGCCCGACATGGGACTCGACCCCGGGTCTCCAGGATCACACCCTGGACTGAAGGCGGCGCTAAACCGCTGAGCCACCTGGGCTGCCCTTTAGAACTGTACTGGACCTTAACAAAATTATCAGTGAGCATCATTATGACTTAATCAGGATATATGATTTGATTCTTTTTTTTTTTTAATTTTTTTTTGGTTTGACTCTTAATCCAACAGATCACTCAGGCTCATAACCAAAGAAATTAATATATGCTTGACTAGATAAAGAGTTCTTTTAGGTAGCGTTGTATTTATGACATCTACATCCATTCACACATATTCAGTCATCTCAGAAATGTATGTCACATTGATAGGTACTCTTCTGGTTTAGTGAACAACATGACTTAAGTACAGAAATAAGAAACTTAAAAAAACATTAAACTTGTAGCTCCTTCATTCAAACTGCTTTCCAAATAGACAATGCTGACCTTATTCCATGTACCCTGGAGGTAATATAAAAAAGTTATTCTCTGGTGGCCATCACAGAATCAGTATATTTCCCTATTGCCAAGTTTATAATCAAGAAATAATGTAAGAATGAGTCATGCACACAAAAGGCTTGTTATAATCCAAACGCCTAACAAGTTCTAAATTATAAACATTTATCCTACTACTCAGATGTTTTAATGTGAGAAATATTCTATTCTAAGTCTATAATATAACCTGAATAAATCCAGTTGTATGTCTCTATTTTGGCATTCTTGTCAGCCCTTATGATAGGTCTTGTCACTGGAAACCATTCATCACAGAGTCATCAGGATGATCTTTAAGAACGTTAGTATGATTATCTCCCTCTTCTGTTTGAATACCTTAAATGGCTTTCCATTGCTCTAAAACAGAGCTCAAAATTCTTACTAAGACCTCCAGGCACTAGCTTCTATGCCCCATTCTAGCTTTATCTCCTTTCCCTCTCATCTCAATTCAATTGCCAGTACCCTCAGTGAGATCTTTCTAGGTAACCCAATCTCCATTACCCCATTGAGCAACCTTCTACCACCATCCCTCCCCCACCCCCGCTGCTTTTCTATGACATCAATCTATTTTGTTTTCTTCATAACAATCATTAATCTCTGAAATTTGCTTGCTCATTTGTTGTTGTTGTTGTTTGCCTGTCTCCCACTCAATGAAAACTCCATTAAAAAAGGCCATACTTGTCACAAATGAGTAAATGAATGTATGAATGAATCTTCCAGCATTCTTCCCATTGTTCATCATGGCTCCAGCCACCCTGGCCCGTTCTTTTTTCTTCCAAAACATTTACATAATTCTTACATGTTTTCCCTTTGCCTAAATCATTCCTCTCTTGTCAGTTTCTTTAAAATTACATTTTAAAATACTGTGAAATATAATATACATATAAGAAAGTGCCTAAACCACTGATGTGCAGTTTTTCAAGCAACCATGAAGCCATCATCCAATTCAGGAAATAGAATAGGGCAGTTTATAATTACAATTTGTTCCTCTTTCCCCATGAGATCATCAAAACAGAAATTCAAGATCACTAGGATTGGGGGCAAACGTCCAAAAGCAAAAGTGGTCTGTGTTCACTTCAGGTTTCTATATCTTTCTTCCCCTTATATTTCAACCTAGTCATGTGTGTGTGTGTGTGTGTATACACACATGTATATATATGTCATCGTTGTTTATTGTCCTCTCTGAGTGGGTTAGTTTCTCAATCTGAGTTCCCTCAAAAAGCAAACAAGGATTTAGGAGAAAGTAACTTATTTGGAGGTGAGACCAGAGTCATTGGCCAGGACTACTCCAGGACTGATACAGAGAAAAGAGGAAAGTCAAAGTTAATATGAGTTATAATTGTAGGCTCCTAGGGCACAATACTACTGGGAACCTTCTCAGAGACTATGATAGCCAACCAAGTGTGTCCACTAATGGGTGGAGAAGCTGGGATATTTATTTATAAATTCTTGTCCCAATGCAAATAACTCTGGAGTAGTTGGCTTTGGGTACATTTGAAAATCCCGGAGCACAGGTTAAACATACTCTGGTGTCCAGAGAGCAACTTCAGGCAGAAAGACACCAAAGGTACTTGTGGCATTTACCAGAGTTGGCCTCTATTGCTTAGCCTGATGTATTTCCACCATCCTCCAGCTTTTGGCTTAAATATCCCCTCCCCTAGCTCTGAGGTAGAGCTTAGGTCCCCCATTTTACTTGATCTCATAGATCCTTGTTTTTTTCTTCATGGCACTTATCACAAATGTAAGCATATAGTTATTTGTATGATTTAATGTCTGTGTCCTCCAATATTTGCTACTCAAATGCCAGCAACATCAGCATTAAAAGGGAGTATATTAGAAATGCAGAATCTCAGCATTACCCCAGACACACTGAATCAGAATTTGCATACTAATGAGATCCCCAGGTGATTTGTATGCACATTAAAAGTTAAAGAAGCACAGCTCCACTAGACTGTATTTTCTTAGGGCAGTGACTGTGTCTCTCTTCTTCAGCACTTATCCCAAGTCCATAGCAATATAGCTGGCATATAATAAGCACTCAAGAAATGACAGTTGACTGCACACACATACAGTGTACACACCTATATAGTACAAACAAATATGATAAAGCCTAGTGACTTTGCAAAAATGTTATGTTGGCAATTTAACACATAGGATTTTCTAGTTTTTTTTCTCAAGAATCATATAATTTTTCTGTGGGGCCATCAGTTCTAGGCTCCTTGGCTAGTGTGAATTGATCTGAAATACTGCTTTAGAAAATATTGTTAAGAAATTCTTACTGTAACAATGCCAACAGTGTTTTTATTGAGCATACTCTGGTGCCTGATCTGACTCTAGTTTCACGCTATGATTTGGTCTTGGAGGATTTGTGTGGTTAAGTGTGTCTGATCATCAGGGCATGCCTGAAGTCTGAAATTATGCCTTTTCCATTGGAGCCTGTACAATTTCCACTTCACAAAGCTGGAAGAAGGAGGGAAAAAAATCACAGCTACTTAAATTCAAATCCTATTAGGCTTATCTGTTATCACTTTGTAAGTACTGAGGATAATCAGCAGTTACCTTAGCATTTACCTTGTAGAGGCAGTGGGAACCTTGAAATTATTATTAGTCAGACTTAATATCTGGACTATCTTAAGGCCTATGTATCTGATTAATGCACACACTCCTGCCCAACAGATTCTAAATTGGCTTGTCTATTCCAGTTTTGTGATTTATTCTCACTATTATACAGCATTTCAAATCTGATAAATTCAGGAGATTTTTGTTTGACCTTCAGATTTAGCATCAGGAATTTTTGTTTTAAAATGGCAGTGACTTAGGCAAATCTATTCAATAAAATCAATGCCATATATCTTTTTGGTATACCACCTCTTTATTTTGTATGAATTCACATAATATTTATTTTAGTGGGGAGAGAGGGAAAAGTGCTACCTGCTATACTATAGTTATATACACATGCATCTATCGGTGAAAAACTAAAGATCATTATTACTATATTTTTGCCAAATTGCACCTTTTGTGAATGGTCTTACTGTAGATTTGACTTTGCAGTTATTGACAGATTGGAATATTGCACCGTCTCTCAAACTCTTATATTTAGCATGAGCATTCACAATTTTAAATGTATTTGTAAATATGTCATTGCTTAATCATAACCCTTCTGCACACACTGTGTGATTGGGCATGTGCTAATTGGAAAGCTAACTGGGGAAACCTCTGGAGATGTATACTTTTCCTGGTTTTCTATTAGACGAGGTAACCCTGAATCCTAGGAGATGGAGGTGAGAGTCAAGGAAGGAGTTTAGAAACATGCTGTTATAACTTGGGGTGTCTTGAACAACTGCAGACTTCTTGGAATTGTTTCTAAATGTGCATTCAGGATAAGGAGGAGAAATATGGAGGTGGGTGTGGGGTGCTCCTATGGGCTTTGGGTCTTCTACCTAGCGGCATGGAAAAGCAGAAGAAATACCCAGTCGGGGAAAAGGCTGCATAAATCCCTCCTCACTCACTCCTAGACCCTCCTTGAGGAATAGCAAGACTGTGGAGAAAGCTGATTTCAGCACAAAGAAGGCTTCACCAGCAGAGCAGGAAATCCTCTTTTCCTCTCTGTACTGAGCGCATTCAGAAAAGGCTCTGCTGGGTCCCCTTTGTTAAGCAACAGATGCACACACCAAGACTTTGCTCCATCTAGGACTCTCAACCCAGTAGTGAGAGGGCAAATCCCGGGTCCTTCTCTAACTCTCTCTTCAGGACACAAAATAAGCTCTGTGTTATCCTTCTTTGAAGATGAGGGATAAGAATTCAATTTTCTGGCCATTTGGAACAAACAACCTTTACCTTTGCTACTTCTCAGCCTTGAAGGGACTCTTTCCTGGTCCTCACTCTCCAAATCTTCATCACCTAGGAAGCCACACACACACACACACACACATACACACACACACACACACTTATATTTTTAGTCAATAGGGAGTAAGTGTAATATGTTTACTGTTGATAGTATGTTTGTGTTCAGAAAATGTGTTCCTTTCAGTTTTTGAAACTGTTAAACAGAATACTCTGGATTCCTAAAAGAGCCCAGACATATGAGGGAGATGTCAGAAGCCAATACCCTTTGATATTTTAAGTTACTGGCATCCCTATCAGTATTAATAATTAGAGTACAGGAGGATTTAAGGGACAATCCAATGATGAAAGAGGATGAAATCATCTCACATCCAACCTGGGATGGTGTAATGAAAACAAAATAGTAAATGAAGGAAGGCCAAATGAAATTCATGCAATTACCTATTTTTTTTCAGATTACTTCACAATCTTAAAACTGATATTCAGGAATATAGTCAATAATATTATAATAACTATGTATGTTGACAGATGGCAACTAGACCTACTGTGGTGTCCAGTTTGCAATGTGTATAAATATTGAATCACTATGTTGCACACCTGAAACTAATACAATATTTATTGTAAATCAAGTATTTTTCAATAAAAATAAGAAAAACTGATATTTAGGCTATTAGAAACACTGGGAATACTTTAGTCCCTCTGGATAAAAATTCAGGGTAGTGATAAAGTTAGAATGGGCTTTTCATTCAATCCTCCATCTTCTCTCCTCTGACTCCTCATTGAAATACTTGGCTTTAGAGGTGCCAGTACTATCCCAGTAATGTCAGCTGAGATGCTACCAATGTGCTTGGCAGCATCCAGTAGGTGCCCAATGAGCGCTTCAATTTTTTTTTTTAATTGTGGAAAAATTTACCATTGTAGCCATTTTCAAGTGTATAGTTTAGTAATGTTAAGTATATTTGTGTTGCTGTATGCTATTGGTGGTAATATAACATGATGCAGCTGCTATGGAAAACAGTATGGTGGTTGCTAAAAAAAATAAGAATACAATTATCATATAATTGAACACTTTGTAATTTGAATCTGAGTACAACTCTGACTTAACTGCCAAAAGCGAGCATTTTCTTTGGCCTAAAATGTAGTATTCCCTAAAGCCTGAGATTAGAGAGAGAAAGCTTCTAGCCATCCCAGATTTAAGTCACTAGCATTACCTTCTCCATCTCTGATATCTAGTTAGACATTAAATCTGGCCTATATTTTTCATCATTCTTTTATCTATCACTTCCTCTCCAATCACATGAGATTGATTATCAAACTCCTGTTCATGGAGACAGTATGCGTTAGGTACCCAAAGTATCAAAGGCAGTGGAACTGATAATTCCTTTATTCGTTCAATAT
The DNA here is from genome assembly GCF_053574225.1 of Canis aureus. NCBI lineage: Eukaryota > Metazoa > Chordata > Mammalia > Carnivora > Canidae > Canis > Canis aureus. The sequence goes on from NC_135619.1 coordinate 19,937,213, forward strand.
ATGTTACCATACATCTTCCATGTCCTTGGCCCTGAGCCTTATACTGGGAATACAGTGGTAAAAAAATAAAAATAAAAACATCTCCATGTTTTAAAGGAACTTGGATTTGTGAAAGACAATAAATTAACAGATGGATAGTTACAAAGTGTGATAAGCACTATGAAGGAAAGTACCAGAGAGCTATAAGGATACAGAAAGCATACACTAAGACTCATTGGTCCTGGTTTTGGGAGGATGCATCATTTAAGTTGAGGTCCAAGGCTGAGCAGGTATTGTAAAAGTAGAAACAGGATCAAATCCTACTGAAAGAGTGAGTGAGAATGGTAGCTTGACATCAAGTCTGTGAACTCCCAAGGGAATGTTCGGGCTCCCTTTTCAGGAGTACAGGGTGGTGAGAACACTGCAGGCACAACCTGCTTTTCAGTTTTAAATGTATATCACCTGTAGTCAGTTGAGCCCTGAGTTCTATTGGAAGTGACCTGTAGTCACAATATTTATATGGGTTTCCAACATCAAAAGCATTCAGCTTTTAGACTGATGTTTCATCATTGCATGCCCAAATTACATAAACTGACTATTTCAAGTTAAGGTCCTTCTCCAAAGGAGAAACCATAGATAGCCTTGAATCTTTCTCTTCCTTTCTTCCATGAACAATTGGCCTCTTTCCTGTGACTCCACTTTAGACATGTCTCTTGAATGTATCCATTGTGTTTTTTCTGTTCCCACCACCTCTCCCCTAAGTCACTTAAGGCTTTATAATAGCCTCCAAATCAGCCTCCTGGTCTCTATTCCTACAACTCTCCATTGACCCTCCCACCCTGCACACTCTGACCTCTATTCCATCCCCACAGGATTATAAGCACCTGTCCATTTAGGTCATGGTCCTCTCCCTTCCCCTCCCCACTCTGGCTTCCAATTTAAAAAATTCTACATGATTTCTTATTTTCTTCTAACACCACTGTTAGAGTAGGCAGTCAGATTCTAATAGGATGACTGGAGGCCAGCAAAGAAAAAGTCATGGCCAGCTATCAGGAAAGTCAGAAGCCTGTCCTGGCAGCACTCCAAAAACAAACCAGAAGAAGCCAGATCAAACCAGACAAACTCAAGATGGCTGACAGTGTTGGTCCTGGGATCGGGAGGATGCATCACTAAAGCTGAGGTCCAAGGCTGAGCAAATAAGGAAGAAAAGGCCCAAAATCCTGCTTCCAAGAAATCACTGCCACAAGTAATGATATTCCACTACCCTGTTAACAACTTTTAATAAACAATAGAGACCCATACCCTAGTATGTATAGCTCTTTCTATTGAGCTCACCTGCTCTCACACCTCTAGAATATACTTTTGCTTTAATAAACTTTCCTGCTTATGTCACTCACCCACCATGTCATGTCCATCCTTGAGTTCTTTCTTGTGATGATTCCAAGACCCTTATACAATATCTTAGGCATGGGCTAGATTGAGGCCTCAGGGCCCAGGGTCTCCCCAGTTCACCAGGCAATGGAACTAGAAACCTTTGCTCTATGAACATAGCATCTTGTATTATTTACAATTGTTTCCTGTGTAATAGTCCTAGTTTCCTGACTATAATTCTTGGAGTATTAATACTTTGTAATGGGACTGTATCAATATCTTCCAGAGCAACTAGAAGAGCAAAATGCAGATTATTTGATTAATATCAACAGCTAATAAATGAGGCCCTCAGGTGTCCTGTTTTATTGCTAGAGGCTGCTTAAAACCAGAACTTTCCTTTTCATAATTAAAATAATAAACATCTGCTTTATTTGAGCAATAAGAATGTTTGGTTGCCTATGGATGTTAGCTTTCTTTGTTTTGAGCCCTTGGTCTCTATAGGCTAGAGGTCATTTTTGTGAGGACATTTTGTGAGCCTTCATCCCATTTTAAATCATCCACTCATCACATCAGACACTGCTCACAGAGTTTAGTCCCCTGATGTGCTCTCCTTTCAAATAAGTTGGAGAGAAAATAGCCTCAAGGTGTAAATCTTGTAGTTTCTTAGGTGTAAGTGGACAACTCAAGCATGCTTACAGGTTTAAACTGTGTATGCTGTCAAAGTAGAGATTCTTCTTATTAGTACTGGACACAAGAAGAAGGATCTGGAAAACACATCCTCCATTGACATGATGAGAGAGAGAATTGCTTTCTTTCACCTTTCTGTTAACATCTCTGAGAGTTTAATTCCAAGCCTGCAAAGTTTTTGGTGAACTTCCATGCTGTATTGAATAGTCATCAGGAGTACACTGCACCTTTTATTAATTTCAAATATTCTGAAGTCTTAAATGAAGATAGCGCAATACTAGAAAAAAAATTGAATTAAGCAACAACAATCTTCACTTGAGACTCATTGGGATAACAAGCAAGATGGTTTGGTTTGGATGTCACCATCAGGAAATTTCCTTTGATTTGTAGATGTACAACCTCTTCCCAGGAATTTGCTTCAGTTTCTTCCCATCTCAAATACAGGGGATTTAAGCAATACTTTTTTTATTTTGCATTATGTTGAAATCTAATTTCTTTTAACTGCTGTTTAACTTTCTTGAAATTATAATTACAGGGGGTCTGATGCATTAGATACAAGAAAAAGAAATGGTTATTACAGGTCGACAATTACATTCATCTAGCATTTTAAAAATCCACTTGGAAAAACTTTCAATAAGATAAATCTTTTCATCCCTCCCCAGTTATAGTGAACCCTCCACTAATCTCCATTCCTGAAAGCTAGACATCCCTAGCTTCAACCATAGAGGATTATCTCATTCCATGCAGTTGCTTCATATCTGGTCCCTTGCTGCCTGTTGTGATGTTAGTTTTCCTGATCCACACCCATCACCTTTCTGCCACCTATCCACATTGCTTCTCCAAAAGGAATTACTTCATTGATTTTTGGCTGTAATATTTACTCACTTTTAATAGAAAATGTCAGTATAGCAGAAAGGACTTGTCTGATATTTAGAATTTTTGTAAAAATCCCTGTCATATTTTTTTCTGAACTAAAAAAAAAAAAAAAAATGCTTCTTTGAAATTTTTGAGTGCATCTTTTACTCAACATAAAGTGAGGCTAAATATCATATTTATTGCTACATACCATATTTATAATCTTACAGGAACAAATATTTTCAATGCCTTCTAATTTGTATGCTCCTGCAAGTTGGGCTTGTCTTCTGTATCCACTTATATAAATGAGTCTTTATTGTTTTAAAAGAATCAACTAAGACCCTAATAAAGTTAAAAGGCAAAAGGGGGCTTACTGATTGGGATAAATGGAAATCGATTATTATATTTATATATACTGATTTTTTTTAAGTAGGCTCCACGCCCAGAATGGAGCTCAGCATGGGGCTTGAACTCATGACCCTGAGATCAAGACCCGAGCTGGAATCAAGAGCCAGATACTTAACTGACTAAAACCATCCAGGCACTCCTAGATATACTGATTTTTAATGTCACTTGATCAAAATTCTTAAAAGTTTTATTTCAAGAAAAGATTTATATGATCATTGTCCTAAATCTTTCTTAGCTTTACTCTTTTGCTAAACTTGCAGTGTTATTATATCCATATATATCCCTTTTAAGTGCTGTATTGAACATGATGAATAATCACCAATAAAGGGTATTAGGAGAGATGGGGGAAGAGGTTGGAGGAGAGCATCAGATAGGGAAAAATGGGAGGATAGAGGGAAGAGGGGGGTGCGGAGCTTCTGCTTGCCATCTCTATTTCCCAAAAGGGTGGAGAGTTGGAGCTGATGGAGTAGGGCTTCTTCCTTACCTCCATCATTGGGGAAACCATGGCTTGTTACAGAATCACTGGGTGAAGATTGAAGAGTAAGGTATGTAAAGGAATAAACATGGTTGCTATTGACACATGTCCCAGTGTTGGGGCCTAGGCTAGGTTTTCCCTGACTGTGTACTTGGAAAAGTATCCTAGAAATATGTGGTGTTGGGCACTGCTGGTACATATATCATGTGCTATGTATTATCTCATCTTAGATTAGGGGCATAAAAATGGTTTTGGTGGGAAGGTTACTGAATAAAGGTAGAAATTCTCCATGTCTCTTCTTGTTTCTGAAATAGTTGAACAAGTCATTTTTGCCCAGGGTGTAAAAATAAAAGAGGGAAGATTCTTTTAGCAAATAACATGTTACAATTCATTTGATGTTCCTATTACAAAATAAGCAGTTTGACTAAACACAATCTGAGACTAAAGTAGCTTATGACTGTGCTTTCTTTCTTACCTTATGTTGACAGAAGCCTATTTTTAAAACATTGAAAACTCAAATAGTGTTTTTGTCTGAATTAACAAATTAGTCTTCAAATTTTTAAAAAGGCATTTTTATCCCATTTAGGAGTGCCTCAAACAGGTAGGAGATTTTGCAAATGAACAGGGAAACAAACACAAAGAATGTTACATGGATCATTTATTTTCTAATAGTTGTATCTGAGAAATGAAATTTGACTGTTGACTGTGGGTGGTGAGTGTTGCCATAGCAACCAATTCCTTAGCCGAAACTGGAGGATGATCATGGTGACAAGGGTAAAAGTCAGGAAAAAGACTCGTCGAGATTATTTTGGGGCAATATGAGATCACGGATATTTTTGTTCAAGGTATGTGAGAGAAAGCAGTTTTAGAAAAGTCAAAGATCTCAGGTGAGAGGTGCAATGCAGTTTAGTTCAAGCCCTTGATGACTATGGGGTCTGGTTGTTTGGATCCATACAGTGACAAATCTTGCATCAGGCAGCTGACCAATAGCAGCCGGAGTGAGAAAGAATTAAGGCTACTTTCTCATACATAATAACAACAACAAGAGGCACGCCCAGGTGGCTCAGTGGTTTAGCACTTGCCTTCGGCCCAGGTCGTGATCCTGGGGTCCTGGGATCGAGTCCCACATCGGGTTCCCTGCATGGAGCCTGCTTCTCCCTCTGCCTGTGTCTCTGCCTCTCTCTCTCTCTCTCTCTGTGGCTCTCACGAATAAATAAATAAAGTCATAAGAAAAACAGATTTAAAAAAATAACAAGAGCCTGCACCAATTTCATCAGGTGCTCTCTTGAATGCTTGACACATATTATTCTTAACAATCTTCACAAGAACACAAGGGATTGGGTAGTATCATTCTCCCTCTTTATAGATGGAACAACTGAGACACAGAGAAGTTAAATAATTTTCTTAAGGTCATGCAGCTGGTAAGTGGCAAATAGGAATTAAACCCAGACAATACAACTCTGAGTCCGTGCTCTTCTAACTCTGTTATGCTGTGTTCTCCTAGTGACAAAATCCTTGAGTGGAACAAATATTAAGGTATTTGTCCTTATGGGAAATTTTAAAAAGAAAAAAAAGTATAGGGGAGGGCTGGTCAGAGACTATTGGCTTGAAGCTATCCCAGCTCTTAAAATACATCCGTTGAACCCTTTCTACAGTGTCAAGGCAGAAAGGTCTATGGCCAAGAGTTGCAGTGCCCTGAGTTCATGATCATCCTCCGGGTGACAAAGGCAAACCATTGTTTTAAAGGCAAACCTTTTTTTAACCCCTTTGTGCAATAGTTTCCTTACCTTTCAAAAGTGAAAGGTAAAAAGCTGGTCACTTTTGTTGCAGAGGTGTTGTGAAAATCCAATGGTGCAATGAACGTGAAAATGGCTCCTGAACTCAACAAGACAAAACAAACACAAAGGGAATATTATTAGAGTTAATGACCATCAGCATTATTTTCAGCTTTTCTTAGCCTTGATAATCAGTGTATATATATTTGCTTATCTAGGGAGGATGTGAGGCTGGAATCTAGTTTTGAAAGACAAATAGTTCTGGCTGGAAGGTTATTCAGAGTACAGAAAAAGGAATCAGTTTTAAAATGGCTTTGTAGGATTTGTAGCTTTTTATAATAAAAGCTAACAAGTACTGACAGCTCACTGCTTGCCAGGCACTGTTCTAAGCACTTTTTGCCTGCTTTCATTCATTTATTTTATACAATAGCCCTACGCACTAGGTACTATTTCTTTTCCCTACCATTTAGAGATGGAGACACTGGAGAAGTTAGGTAAAAAATAAACTTACTCAAGGTTGCACGAATAGAAGTTACAAATCCAGGTCTTGAAACCTGGCACTGGACTCTAAAGTCAATGCTTTTACCTGCTATTCTGTACTCTCTCTATGTTACATATTTTCATTATATTAAAAATAAAGTGTGTCACACCAGCATATGCATGTACAGATTAGTTATTTGTTTTCATTCAAAAAAGAAAAGACTCTTCTAAGCTACCTGGGTGATACACACGTCTTAACTGTTGAGAGAATGGGAGAACATTAACTTTTGATAAAATGTTGAATTTTCACAGTATCAGTTATTTCACAGCTGAACGGCTTTATGAAAATGACAGTAAAAGAGAGTTAATTTCTGGCCAAGATGTCCACATTATGTCCTCATCTATTCAGCTCTATGAGGCAGCAGTTCTGGATACCAAATGCTTCCAGGAATAAAAGATGCATGTGTTAGTATGCCTGCTTTTTGGGAGCTTTCAGGCTAAATGTGGAGATAAGATGTATGCATGGTAGGAAAAGGTAGCATACAAGAAGTTCAAATTAAATGCTAAAAGCCTTCAAAGGAATATCAGTGCTTCTGCTGAGATTTGGGGTAGGGCTTGATCATGACTTGGCTTTCCCATCCCTTTTGGGTATAAGTAACATTCTCATTTGTTCTATTATATATTCCTTTAACTCTGTCATAAATGTGTGTTACAGGTTACTAACTTACTCATGTAATCTGCCTGTGTCTCACAAGACCTATTTACACATTATCCATACTTAGCATGGGCCATGAGTTTTGCCTGCATGTCATAAGCTACCAACTTACTATCTATGCCTGCCACTTATGCATTTCATCCACCTTGTTTTGCAGTTTTTATAGAAAAATTTAATATTATCAAATAATATAGCAGACTTCATTAGATGTGATGTGACATGATCTGTCTTTGTGCTTATGTAAAGTTCACAGCAACAAAATGTGAGACTGGAGAGAATGGAGCAAAGGATAAAACCTGGGGGGATACCTTTAGATAGCAAAAAGGAGAAGGAAGGTAATCCAGGGGGGACATAAGGGCAGGGAGGTACGCAAGCTAAGATACTTTCTTGCCAAAGTATCTTGGAAGTCAAAAGAAAAGTTTCAAATTGAGGAGATGCAGAAAATGTGAGATTAGGAAATCAACCCAAAAGGGTCTCCCCCAAAGATGCTGGGAAGAAAGGAGTCTTTCCCAGAAGACAAAGTCTCTGCAGAAGTTTGACTGTATCCTGGCTCTCGTGGAATAATGTCAATAAGCAAGGAGTAGTGCAAATAAGGAGTATATAAAATAGAATAATAATAGAACTCCTAGGGCTAAAATAAATTTAGATAATACTCACAAGTAAGGACCTAATAAATTATACCTGGGATTTTTGACCATTTTTAAAGAATATTAGTGAAAAATATGAAGAATATAGGATAATTTTTTAGGACAAAATAAGGGCTCCTCTACGGTCACAGGACCGAGATTAGTGGAGTGTAAATTGAGAGTATGGAGGGAGAGATCTGGAGTGAATGTGGGGAAAGGCAGTAATAAGGGTCTGAAAGACTGTACCTAAAGCTGGATCTTTGGATAGGCTTCTCCTAGCTGCCACTTCTTATATGATTCCATCCATCTATAACCCTAGAACAAGATGATTAGATTAAATGCCTTTATTCTCGCCAGAAGCTATCTATACCTTTGGGACAGTATCAGGGATTACTTTACATGTGATCCAGATTCATGATAAATTTCTTCTTTAATCTTTAAATTCTTTCTCTTTAAATCTTCTTTAATCTTTAAGTTCTCTTCTTTAAAGGGAATAGTAAGGGATAATCCACAATCATTTGGACATTATTTTAATCCTTAGAGGTAGAAATGAGTCTAGATGGCAGGGGTTTTTTTTCAGGTATTGTGAAATTTTAAGGAAAAACAATTGGAGAAATAAATTAATTCATAGAACCCTCTTGTTAATTATCATTTGAATAAAAATTCATTTCTAAAAATTATCCAGAAGCTTATCCACAAAGTTAAAATTATTTGTAGTTTAATCAAAATAGCTCATTTGTGGATGCCTAAAATAATCTTAAGGTCATAGACACATTGATTCCTTTGGAAGCCTAGAAAGAAATTTAATCTTGACTTAAAATTCATTTCCATTCTCTCCCACCAGGTTTCTATCCACCCATTATAATTCAGTTTTGCCGGTGTAGCCACATGAAGAGGATGGATGACAATAGGATATAGAGGCAGATGTAGTAAGGTGTGAACAGAAGGGGACAGGCATGTTTGAAATAATGCAAACACATTCTGAGGGCACAATTACTGAAACACATTTGAATTCATGGAAGAAATTTGCATATTGTTACCAGTTCCATTGAGTAGGTCAAGAAAACTATTGACATGAAGAAATGGCATTTCAACAAGGACATCTTGTTTTCTGGGATGAAAGTGACAAAGACACAAGTTATACCAAAGAAAAAATTCTAGTTGCAATATATATAGATAAGAACTTGATTCTTTCTAGAAGCACAATAGTTAAGATAATTTAAAGATGGGTAAGAGCTTTCTAACTATATGCCCTGCAATTTATGAAGGAGAAATGCATAAAAAGATTCCTACTTTCACTGATATACAAATAATTTAATGGTAGTCAAAGGATGATTCAACAGCCACAGCCATTTTTTTTTCAGAATGAATACTTTTACAGTAAACATTTCTTTTATCCATTTCAAGTATTTTCAAAATATTTATATTTGAAGGTATTTGGGAAAGTATAAACACAAGTTACATCATATATCCTGAAATATCGGATTAAATAAAGAAGATACACTAAGACTTCTTTAATTTGTACTTTGCCTTGATTTTACAGAATGAGAGGTAGTTCTGAGGCACCTGGGTGGCTAGGTTGATTAAGTGTCTGACTCCTGATTTTGGCTTAGGTTATGATCTCTGGGTGGTGAGACGAGCCCTGCCTTAAAAATCTCCCTCTCCCTCTCCCTCTGCCCCTTCCTCTCTCTCAATCTCTCAAAAAAAAAAAAAAAAAAAAAAAAAAGGAGGTGGTTTAACATGTATTTGTGAAAAATGGAAGTATTTGATGCAAATAATAAACAATTTTCTTTAGCCTAAGGATGAAGAATAATATTTTTGGACACAATTTCAGTAGTGTCATTTATATCCAAGTGATAAATATGCAAATTAAATAGAACCGTTAGTGTTGTTTCTCTTCTTAGAGTGGCTGAATTTCCCAAATCAAATTATTTGTTAAAGCATAGATATAATATGACAAAATAACATAAGGGGGCAATGGGATTGATTATTAGACATTCAAATTTCCCTGGAAAATCTGGATAATATAGGGACCACATCTTGTTCTTTTAATTTTCTATTTTTATCAAGTTTATGTACATGATTTAGCATCAAACAGTGTAACAAGGCTTGGTACTAAAACAGTCCTCCCCTAACCACTGCTCCTATTCACCACTCCCCACTCTTCACATATTCATATTTTGAAATTGACTTCCACATCTTTCTTTCCTTTTCCTTCTTTTCTCTCTCTCTTTCTTTCTTGAGATAGAGAGAGCTATGTGTGTGAGAATGGGGAGAGAGAGAGGGAGAAAGAGAATCCTAAGCAGGCTCCATCTCCAGTGGGGAACCCAAGGTGGGGCTCTATCTCACAAACCCTGAGGTCATGACCTGAGCTGAAATCAAGAGTCAGACATTGAATCAGCTGAGCCATCCAGGCGCTCTGACCACCACATCATTAAATAACCTGTTTATATTTCAACTTTTTGATGTTCCAATTTTAGACTGAAGAAAAATAAGGGCTTAGTTCTTTTTCAATCACCACCATATTCATGCATACTTCCATGATTCTAACTTACCAACACAGTTCTATTTTTTAAATAAATGTTTAATTGAGAATAATTTAGGTAAGGATAGTACAGAAAGTTCAAGCATACCTTGCACTCAGTTTCCCATATTGTTAAACCTCCTCTTTGTTCATTAAATACACTGATGTCGTATCCTTTCCTTCTTGAAGAGGTCATTTAGAGCTTCACCATACTCCAATTTAGATTCATCTCTGAGGCTTCTGGAGCTCTGCAATCTTGGAAACTGCATTCACCTTTGCCTCTTGTGTTACTTCCTTCTTCTTGGACCCTTTGTCTCTCTCGTGAGCTCTCTCTGTCTCTCTCATTTCCCTGTCTCTCCCTGCCTCTCTGCCTTTCTTTCTCTCTCTCTCTCATTTTTGTTTCCTCCCTGATCTTCATAAAGCATGGCCTCCAAGGAGATTTTGTATGTTTGACAATGATTTTATTTGACTCTTGTCTTTAGTGGATATTTGTTGGGTCAGGAATTTTAGAAAATAGTAATTTTTCCTTAGTATTGTGTAGCATCATGTGATTGATTTCTGTATTCCAGTATTGTTCTTGTGATATCCAAACCATTCTGCTTTATGTCCAAGCCATTCTTCTTCCCAATTTTTTTTAATGAAATCTGTTTTTTCTTCCTTGATACTTCAAAAATCTTCTTCATCCCCAGTCTTCAAAAACTTCTGCTCTGTTCTCTAAAACTTACAGGAAGCTTGTCTGCTCTTTTGGATTTAAGAGCAATGCACTAAACAGTGTATTGAAAGCTCTGTGCATAAGTATGCTGTTTAGTGTCTGAAGGCCTTTCTATAGTAGAATCTCCAGTGAGCCAGAGTTCCATGCTCTTTCCTCCGGGCTGTTAGACTAAACTCTGGGAGTCCTCAGAGAGGGTGCTTCTAATCTTCTGCCTACAGGCAAAAGCCTGACTGCTCACCTACTTTAATGTCCAGTCCTTCACTCTAACGATGGTATATTTATATTTTGCAAAGACTAACACTCCTGAGATGAGTTGAGAGTTGTCATCCAGTTGCAGGTGGAAGGGGAGAGCCTCTGAGAATCTAACTGCTTTTTTAAAAGACTCTCAGTTATAATTTAGGTTTTAGTCCCAATCTTCCCCCAGAGGTTGGTGGCATCATTAATTTGAATCTTTTGAGAATTCTTCAGTATACATTTAAGTTGCTCCTCAGAATCCCACTGCCAACTTAGGATTTAACTTTCTAATTCATCTACTTTCCAGTCTCTAAAAATTTGTCACCACTGTACTCTCTCCAGTTATTTCTGTACTTCTTATGTTACTTTAAAAAAGACCTTTATCATTGTGTTATTGTGATTTGAGCAAGGAATAGAAGCTAATTCATATGGTCAGCCCACTGCTTTAATCGGTGTCACTCTGTCATTAACTCAATTAGGGAAAATGTGTTAGAAAGGGGGAAAAATCACATTTCCATCACATTTCCTCTTCTTTGATGGGAAATCAGGACAGAAATTAGAGCAAATGCAGAATATTTAATGATTGTAAATTTGCCTAAGATTTCTAACCAGACTATCCAAAATTCATAAACCTTCCCAATTGTTTAAATTTCAGTTTGAGTGTTATGAGTCATTAAAGCCCAGAGTTCCTAAAAGGAAAGCAGTTACATCATGCTCCAAAACAACTCTCAGTGTTTACTGGAAAATGTTTTTTCTTTAAGGAGAGAAGGTTAAGACTCCAGGAAGCTTATCTTGGTATTCTCAGATCAAAACTATTCACACAACAACTGAATAAACATATTGGTTAATGATGACGGCAAAGGTTCTGATATGATACTTAGGAAAATACAAATCTTGGAACAAAGTAACTGTGAAAAGAATTAAGGATATCCTTAGGAAATAACTTTTTCATTGCATATTTAGGAGTATGCTACTTCATCAATCTAAGCATGTGCTGGTGTGAATTGTATTACTGAAACTCTTATGAGACAATTGTTTCTTGAATAATTGTTTGGGATATTGTCTTGTACTATCATATCAATGTAAAAAATGAGTTGTTCTCAAAATCGTTAGAGTATATATTTATTTATGATACAAGACCCAAATTTATGCTAGTATTAAGTTAAGCAATATCTGGATCGTTCCTTCAGATCTTTAAATCGAAACAATGTATAACAATGGGATACATGAGATTAGCTTTCATTTTGAAATTGGAGTTTTTTCTGTGAGGGACTTTTTATGCTTTTATTCTCTTTGAACAAATGGAAGCATGGTCCGTCTTAAAATAATTATGCTCTGCTCTAAATACCTGTCCCTGGGAAAATGAGACCTAGAGATAGGAACTGCAGTGGAAGCAGCTTTTCAGAAGGACTATTATACAAGAGTTTCCAAAGTGTTCACATCCTCTCATTTTTATTTCAAGGAGTTTTTCCATGCCTCAGATGACAACTTTTCTATGTACATCCTACATGAGAGATTATACTCTTTGTTATAGGAATTCTAAGACCATAAAACTCCCAAATGAGGCTGCGCCTCCCTTCATAATTTCTGAAGTACATACCTGTTCTATGACAGTCTTCTACATATGAGAAACAAAAAAATAAAAATGAGAGAGAATTTTTAAAAAAGGAAAGATACTCAAGCATTTTATGAAGCTTTTATGATAAAAGGTATAGTTCCTTCTTAAAAACGAGGAGCAAGAGAACTAGTTTGGGACAGAAATCGGGAACCACTCTGCCCTGGAAAATACTAGAAAATTATGAGTCCATTGTTTGAGTTCTACTCTGGGACCTCTACTATAAAAGGCCACCAAAATATATTGGTAAGTTTTTTGCCTATTTTTTTAATGGCAGTAAGAGGGCAGCCCCGGTGGCTCAGTGGTTTAGCACCACCTTCAGCCCAGGGCCTGATCCTGGAGACCTGGGATTGAGTCCCACCTCAGGCTCCCTGCATGGAGCCTGCTTCTCCCTCTGCCTGTGTCTCTGCCTCTCTCTCTCTCTCAATCCTCTCTCTCTCTCTCTCTGTGTCTCCCATGAATAAATAAATAAAATCTTAAAAAAAATAATGGCAGTAAGGAAAAATCTTAAGGTTGGATATGGCAATAGGAACCCCAAATATGAAGCATAGAGCTGCTACATTTGCAAGTATCTTCTACTAAAGGAAATCCTTTGCGGAAACATTCAGAAAATTCCAATCCCACCCACTGAGTCACCCTAGTCGTTCACTGAATCTTTCCAGCTAAAGCCCTAGCCATCATAGAAGAGAAACAGTGCTCCTGTTACATGATGAAGCCATTTTTAAGTCACTAAGTTTGGGCTCATTTGTTACACAGCGGCAGTAACTGGCATTATGCCATTCCCCCATTCTCCTGAGCCTTTAATTTTGTGCTCTATCTGCTGCCCCTTTCTACCTCTTATTAAAATGCTTTCTACCAGACTTGGACATATTTTTTTTCCCTTTTCATAGAGCAGCTTCAGAGAATAGTTCTTAATCTTCCTTGCCTCTGCCTCCTCTTTCTCATCCCTCAGATGTTTGGAAGCCCCAATGTCACTGTGTGAACAGGCTAAATAGGCTAAATATCATAGGCAACTGCAAGAAGTTACATCTTCTGCCAAGATCAAAGGACTACATATCAAATCCCTGCTTTGTGAGCTTTTGGAGGAGATTGCTGAGGAACTGACCAGAGAAGTAGGGAATCAGAAAGTGTTGAGGGTAGGGTGGAAGGGAAGAAAGCCAGCAGTGTCCTGTGGACTGAGGCTTGGTAAGCATGACATCATGAAGATGTGTGCAGCCTGATTAAAATGCAAGGAAGGTAAGTTTTGAAATACATGACAAAAAAAATAGTGCTGCTCAGGTAATCAAAAGTGTTAGTGTTATAGAAAAAAGTACCATGCTCAAAAGTTTTGTAAACTTCCAGTGGATAAAATGCAAAAGTCACTTAGTGATCTGAAGAGCATTAGTAAGTAGCCAGATACCAAATCTTGAAGAACAATCAGGCATTGTAAAAAAAAAAAAAAAAATTCTCAAATTGCTCTATTGTCCAAAATCCTTAATTGGAGATTGAAACTCAGTTTTATTTTTCTTGGATTTGAAGCTGAATTATATCTTCAGGAAATAACCTGGAAGGCTATTCTTATTCATTTCCTGCTTTGAATATATCAAATTTCAATCAGAAAAATTAAAAGGGAGGAAAAGAATAAAGTATGAAGTCAAATAAAAGACCAGACTAAAATAACTCTCTCAAAATAAAAACAAAATATGCTAAAATCCAGTTAGAATCTGTTGAAGAATTAGGCAAGGAGAAAAATCAAAGCAAGAGTTTTGTTACTATGTTCTTTAAACCCAGACTGGGTTTACAAATGGGCAGGCATTAGTGCTTTCTAATGAAAACTCTAAGAATGATGTCTTTTTTAAATAATGCTTTATCCTAATATTGCTATATCATAGTATGGCTTTCTTTTTCCCATTAGACATTAAATATGAGCTTATTTTTATAAAACAAGGAATGTTATTTAGAAAAAAAATGTTAGAACTGTTGAACATCTGACTTCAGAAACTGCCTCTTGCGTGTCAAGTGTTGATTTGGGTTATGCTTTTGTAAGCAAAGCTGTTTGTTGACAGTGAATAAGACAGCAAAACAAATAGGATACAGAGGGGAAATGAGAATTTCTTGCACAAGAAAGGGCACACTGCTGAATAAATTAAATGGAACTTAGAAAAGATGAAGATACCAGTGCTTTAAAACTAAAAGGCATAAGTAAACAGAACCAAACAGAGTAATGCTGATTGGATCAGAATCTACACTTACTTGCCATTTTCATCAAATTTCAAAATGGGTCATAGTATCAGAATGGAATTTTGCCATTAAGGGTCTTTGACTGCTTATGGAAAATATTCCTTTGTCAGGCAACTGCCATCATCTATACTTCAAAAAAGAGTCCATCAGAGTGGTTTTTTAAATGACATCTTCCTGGTGATTTGTCTTTCAAATGAAAATTAAGAGGATAAGATTATTTCCAAGTTCCCTCCAACAACTAGTGCTTTAGGAATGCTTCATAAGAAAGAACAACAAAACCAGTCTCATTACCTTCACAGAAAGAAAGTGCAGAAGCTTCCATTTCTGAATTCAAATTGGCTGCTACCAAAAACAATACTGCTTCTTCAGTGCAAGGAAATCTCCAGTTTTGCCTCAGTTGTCATCAGATAATCTTTCAGTGTTTGGTGCAATGTCTACTTTCAATAAATGTCTTTTTTTGTTTGTTTGTTTCTTCCCACACAGGATGTGAAAATCAACAGTGCTTCTCCTCAGTGGGTTCTCCCAGCAGTTTTGGAACCCCATGAGATAAATCTCTGAAGCTCACTAGTCCCCAAAGCACTGTGTAAACTCACTGAAAACCCTAAGTAATGGGGTAAACAGCTTCCTGTGGCTCACTGATTTTACTGCTCCTGTACTCAAATCCTTTCCTTTGCCAAAATAAATAACCCCAACGCAATCATAAATGCTGAAAATTTCATGAACATATTAAAAGTATCTCATGTATTATAAATGTTTTCTTTGTACAATTCAGCTCGACTTCTCTGGTGCTAATTATCCCCAGAATATTTCTGAATTTGTTTTTTAATTCACTCTTGAGTTCAGTAGACTATAGCTGCATTTCTAATTGCTTAGAATATTCTACTTCTATATCTTTGTGTGTATACAGTTCTTTTAACATTGGTGATTGTTCTCTTCTCACAATCAATTCAATAGAAGAGAGAAACTCCAAAAAATCTGAACTCACTTTTATGTATGGAATATGGACTATACGTGTATCTCCCATTTTTGCAAAGTTCGAGTTACACCACTTTGCCTTCATGAAAAGACCAACGTTAGGACCTGTTTTCTTTAACTGAAAGAAATCTGAAGAGGATTTTTTCTTTTACAAAAGAAAAGGAGAAAAATGAAAAGTTCAGCATTTGTTTTGCAGGGAGCCCTTATAGGGACAGCACGTACCCTGAGGAGCAGAGTGACACCACCATCTTTTTCCCTGGGAATGCCATTCAGCAAATGAGCATCAAGCCACTATAGCTTTGAACTAGGTCTGTGAGCATCTGTGCTTTTTCTTGATTTACTTTGTGCCACTGTTAGCAAGATGTGTCCTAAAGTATCCAAAAAACCTAAGAGAGGCTATTTTGGGGGTCTGGGAATGTTCAAAACATTTCCCATTTAAGTTAATGATAATTGCTTCTTTGCTTTATGCCATTCGGTTTATGAAAGGTTTCACAGGAATGCTCTACTTACAGAAAGCAGGGGGAACCCACCATTGTTTTTGATAAGGAAGTTTTATAGGTTTTTTGGACTCCTTATGCCTCCTACTATCACACTGAGAAAATTGGGTTCAAGGAAATTTGTATTATTTTTCATATGCTTTCAGCAATGTCTGAGTAAATGGTGTTCTGTATCCCAAATGTCTACAAGACAAGGATTTCACTGAAGGATTTCACATTTCATTCAGTGGCAGATATTCTGGATTTCATTCATTTAACAAATGTTTATTGAAAGTCACCTGTATTTTAGACATTCAGCTTTCAGGGCCATAAACAAATTAAATAACATCTCAGTTCTCCTGGAGTTTATAATTTAGAAGGAAAGAGAGACTATAAACAAATAAATCAACATGCTACATAGCATCAGGTAGTGATGAATACAGGGAAAAAATATATAATAAAAAACCAGACAGTGACTATGGAGGGGGCTATTTACTTTTTTTAAAGTTTTTATTTAAATTCCAGTTAGTTAACAAACAGTGTAATATTAGTTTCAGGGGTATAATACAGTGATTCAACATTTCCATACAACACCTGGTGCTCATCACAGCAAGTGCCCTCCTTTATCCCCAACCCTATTTAACTGGTCCCCCCACCCACGTCCCCTCTAGTAACTGTCAGTTTGTTCTCTATAGACTATAGTTAAGAGTCTATTTCTTGGCTTGCCTCTCTCTCTCTCTTTTTTCCCCTTTGTTTCAATATTTTGTTTCTTAAATTCTGCATATGAGTGAAATCATATGGTATTTGTCTTTCCCTGTCTTATTTCACTTATCATATTACTCTCTAGCTCCATTCACACCGTTGCAAATGACAAGACTTCATTCTCTTTTATGGCTGAGTAATATTCCATCTCTTCCTTATTCATTCATCAGTTGATGGTCACTTGGGCTGTTTCCATAATTTGGCTACTGTAGATATTGCTATAAACAACCTGGTGCATGTATTCCTCTGAATTAGTTTTTTTTGTTTTCTTTGGGTAACTGCCTAGTAGTGCAATTGCTGGATTGTAGGGTAGTTCTATTTTTAACATTTTAAGGAACCTGTATACTGTTTTCTGGAGCAGCAGCACCAGTTAGCATTGCCACCAACAGTGCCTGAGTATTCCCATTTATCCACATCCTCACCAATACCTGTTATTTCTTGTGTTGTTGATTTCAGCCATTCTGACTGGTATGAGGTCATATTTTATTGTAGTTTCTATTTGTAGCTCCCTGATGATGAGTGATGTTAGCAGCTATTCATGTGTCTATTGGCCATCTGTGTGTCTTCTTTGGGAAAATGTCTATTCATATCTTCTGTCCATTTTTATTTTTTTATTTTTTTTTCTTCTGTCCATTTTTAAATTGGATTATTTGATTTTGGGGTGTTGAGTTGTATAAGTTCTTTATATATTTTGGATACTACCTCTATCAGATACGTCATTTGCAAATATCTTCTTCCATTCCATAGATTGCCTTTTAACTTTGTTGGTTGTTTTCTTCACTGTGGAGAAGCTTTTTATCTTGAGGTAGTCCCAATAGCTTATTTTTGCTTTTGTTTCCCTTGCCTCAGGATTCATATCCAGAAAGAAGTTGCTATGGCCAATGTCAGAGGGGCTACTTCCTGAGTTCTCCTCTAGGATTTTTATGGTTGCAGGTCTCACATTTAGGTATTTAATACATTTTGAATTTATTTTTGTGTATGTGTAAGAAAGTGGCCCAGTTTAATTCTTTGGCATGTAGCTGTCCGGTTTTCCCAATACCATTTGTTGAAATGGCTTTTTCCCATTGCATATTCTTTCCTGATTTGTCAAAGATTATTTGATTAAATAATTGTGGGTTTATTTCTGGGTTGTCTGTTCTGTTCTATTGATCTATTTTTGTGCCAGTATCATACTGCTTTGATCACTACAGCTTTGTAATATACCTTGGAGTCTGGAATTGTGATGCATCAATCTTTGCTTTTCCTTTTCAAGGTTACTTTGGCTATTTGGGGTCTTTTGTGGTTCCATACATATTTTAGGACTGTTTGTTCTAGCTCTATGAGAAATGCTATTGCTATTTTGATAGGGATTATATTAAATGTGTAGATTGCCTTGGGTAGTATAGACATTTTAACAATATTTATTCTTCCAATCTATGATCATGGAATGTCTTTTCATTTCTTGGTGTCTATTTCAGTTCTTACATCACTAAAAATCTCAAATAAGTAACCTAACCTTACACCTAAAGGAGCTAGAAGAACAACAGATGAAGTCTAAAGCCAGCAGAAGGAAGGAAATAAGAAAGATTAGAACAGAAATAAATTATATAGTAACTAAAAAAGCAATAGAACAGATAAATGAAACCAGAAGATAGTTCTTTGAAAATGTTAATAAAATTGATAAACCTTTAACCAGACTTATCAAAAAGGAAAGAGAAAAGACTCAAGTAAAATTACAAATGAGAGGGAAGAAACTACAACCAACAGCACAGAAGTGGCTATTTTCAATAGGCATCAGGAAGGACTTCCCAGAGAAGATTGCGTTTGAGGAGAGACACTGGTTCGTGCTTCAAGTAATTTGTGGTACCTTCTGAATGACTCACTAAAACATACAGCCCTTATTTATCTGTTATGCCTGAGTCATGCTAATGGTAATATAGTAAATATAAACTCCCTATCTTTTTTTAAAGATTTTATTTATTCATGAGACAGAGAGAGAGAGAGAGTGTGTGTGTGTGTGAGAGAGAGAGAGAGAGAGAGAGAGAGGCAGAGACATAGACAGAAGGAGAAGCAGGCTCCATGCAGGGAGCCCGATGTGGGACTCATCCTGGGACTCCAGGATCATGCCCTGAGCCTAAGGTAGACACTTAACTGCTGAGCCACCCAGGTGTCCCTCTAAATTCCATGTCTGAATAGGGGTCTATCCAACTACTTATAAAGTCTTTCTATTACTGAGATATTTTTGGATTTGTAGCACCATAGGTGAGTTATGAGATCAACATTCAGCTCCAGAGCAGTAATTAAATGCAATAGCAGATAGATGATGATGATGATGATGATGATGTATAATAAAATGTACCCTTAAGATAAATTTTTAAAGTATAAGTACACAATTTGTTCTCGTTCTAAATACTTCACTAGGCCCTAATATTCAATATATTTTCCTACTATTATTTCCATAAAAGTAAATATTGATGATTTCTTTAGAGTTGTCACATGTTAATTATAATGATGGACCACTGCTCAGTAACAGCCTACGACACATATAATGGGTAATTTTAAGATGGAGTCATTTTAGTACACCCTTATTGCTTTTTAAGGAATGTATATCTTTCTCTACTATTTCCCCTGAAAGTAGCATTTACAGTGCAAGTATTCCTGGATAGTGTAATGACAATTCAGTTGCAAAAAGTAAACTGTCAGTTGTATTCTAAAGAGCAAATTTCTTCTGAGGACTTCGATGAAGTAATAAGGAAAATCCTAATTTACAAAGATGTTGGGGGACAAAGAACAAATACTCTATAAATACTGTCATAACACTTTCATCTTTTATCTCTCATCAGTCTTTATAATGGTTGTACTCAGATTTACCGTTTGATTTGGTTATTTTCTGAACATGATTATTGATTGCTCATCTTGACTTTTTTTCCATTTCCCATGGCTGTTCATGATATTTAAATAACCAACTAATCGATAGGCATTTTTCCCTTTAATTATGGTGATTATATTGAAGAATTAATTAATTTCTTTCATAGAAACAAGAGAATTAAATCTAAGTTTGGTCATCTTTGTTAGTTTATAAAAGAATGGTTGGTTAATACTAACTGCTTATTAAAGTTAATTACACTGTCTCTTGTTATTAAATGTCCTTTTAATTTATTGACTTTTAAGAGAATTAACTAAGTGCTACTAGTCCAAGTGATACAAGACCCTAAATGTTGTTACTGCGAAAATTTGGCATATGCATTAAATAGAAAAATAGGTTTTAAAAGAATATTTTCTAGATTAGCTCTGGGCAAAAAAAGGTTGATTTTATGATTTATTAATGCTAATTGGACAGTTACTTGACTGAAAACTTTGGTAGGTATGACTACAGAATCTTTTTCAAGGAAACTTGAGCTGAAAACTTTAGAATGATACGATTATAGTTTATAAACTGAATGGGACTTTCAGCCAGGGTGTCTGTACACTGTGGTTTTTTTTTGTGAAAATTATTTATTTAACATTTTTAATTATGCCAGAAACTACACTTTATTGAGCTTTACTATAGGTAAATAAACTGAATTCTGCTTCAACAGAAGAATAAGTAGTAGATGAGTTTTCAAGAAGAATTTATCTTTTGGATACATAAAATGAAAACTGAAAATATAGAAAGGAAAATGCTATAGATTGCTGCCAGTTCAATTAGGAGTCAAAAGAACAACTCAGAAGTTGGACTGACAATCTGGAATTTAAGTAAAAATTATTGAGGAGCCATAGAGTGATAGAATCTTGAAATCTCTGAGATACATTAAATAGTTACTTTAAATTGCATGAAATAACAGCTATCTAATGCTTATCTCCCCTGAAACTGCCTACCAATTGGTTGTCTTCCAACCTATGATTGAACACATACAACAGATAATTCACTACATAATTCATGCTACTATCTTTTATCTCTCTTGTAAAAAGTGATTATAATAAAAATTAAATCTGCTCATATTCATCCCATTTTTATCCTCAGGGACTTAAATAGAACTAGTTTTATCAGGAAGAACACATCAACAAGCCCCTCTTTAAAGATAGTAGTGAACATCGTAGAGCCAAATGAAGCTACCACTCCTTTATTCCAGAGTCTAGATACCATTTCCATTAATGTGACCTAGATGATATTAGCCTTTGTAGGTGGACATCACACACTTGACACAAAGTGAACTCAGTTTTAACAGTATTGCTGCCAGGTCCTGCATCCCAATTAAAATTACGTAGTATCTAATTCTACCTCCTTTTTAGTTTTCAGTTTAATCTTCTGGTCTTTTCAAAATCACATTACATATATCAATGCATTGAGCATATGACTATAATCTGGTACAAATCAGTGACAAATATATTGAAAAGAAGAGGTACAAAGACCTTGGCATTTGACATATCCTTAGAAACTTCTAAATTCATATTAAACCTTCAATCACCATCGTTTGGTACAGTGACTTAACCAGTTTGTAATCTACTGAATTATAGCAGAATGTACCTATTTCTCCACTTTGGAAAAAAAAATGTATCATTGAGTTTCTTACTATTTATTAGTTGATATCCAGATATCCTGCCTGTTACAAATTATTTATCTTTGAACTGAATAATATCATCAAAGAAAGAAATAGGATTGTTCACTTTTTATTTCCTTTTTCCACAGCCTAATCAATCACCAGGTATAGCTGATTGTCTTCTAACATATTTTCTATTCTTTTCTCCTTCCATGCTCCCACCTTTGTCTAAGCATACTTCACCTCTCCTTCTTACTTCCTAACCACAGGCAGATCCATGTTTGAGAAGATCTGAAACTTATACAATTTGCAGGGTCCTCTTTAAGAAAAATAATACAAAATTATAAAAATAAAATTTTGTATATTGAAAGTGACCTTACCAGGGAAGAGGCCTAAGACTTCATAGTAAAGCTGCCTTTGGGCTTCACTGATTAGTCAGGGCTTTGGAGTATAGCGGCAATAAGCCTGACAAAGATCCCTCCCATGGTGCTCACGTTCTAACTACAGGAAATATTCTGCTACATTAAGACCAGCCGGAGTTCATGGTATTCAGGTGGTGATTTAATATGAGCATAATGTTGGCACAGGATGGAAAATTAGCCCTTAAAACAGACTGTTATTGACAATTCATTGCTTTCCCTCTTTCCTTCTGACTTGTTTTCTTTCCTTTTTCTTTCTTATTGACTTTGGGGGTGAGAGAAAGGATCCAGATCTCTCTTCATCCTGACAAAACCCCAACCAGAGCTACCTTCCCAGATTTGACCCTGATTTCTGCTTTCATGTTTTAATTTAAGGCATCTGCCCCTGGGAAGCTATTTTCCAAACTTTAGGTTCCCTTTCTCCTATCTTCCTCCTTAGGGCAACCAGTACCAAAGGATGAGCAGGCAGCTAAAATGTGTGGTAGAGAAAAGCAGGGACTAGAACTTCATGCTTTGTGGTCTTGGCAGTGGCCCAGATCCTTGTGGATGTCAAGAGACACTGTGGAATCATATTTGTGTTTTCACTCTTCTGTAAAAGCTAATATTTATTATAATAATGATTATTTGGACATCAATGTAATACTTTATATTGCATGTACAGGGGTGCCTGGGTGGCTCAGTCAGTTAAGCATCTGCCTTTGGCTGAGGTCATGACCCCAGGGTCCTGAGATGAGCCCCCATCAGGCTCCCCATTCAGTGGGAGTCTGCTTCTCCCTCTCCCTGTGGCTGACACTCTGCCTACTTGTGCTCTCTCTCTGTTAAATAAATTAATAAAATCTTTTAAAATAAATAAATAAATTGCATGTACATGAAACCCTTGACATTAGCTGTATTCCAAGTTCTTTCTGAATGTCACTTATATACTGTGAAAGTTATATTCTGAATAATACTATTCTATTATCTCTTAAAATGTAAGCCAGTGAAAATGAGCCACCAGTATCAGGAATAACAAGGATGCTTTTATTTTTTTTTAATTTTTTTTTTTTTTACAAGGATGCTTTTAAAAATCTGATTTCTAGATCCTGTCCCACTAGGTGATAGAGACAGTAACAAAGGCCTTCAAGGAAAATGACAAAGCCAATGGTTCTCAAATTTTAACAAGCACAAGGATCAACTGGAGGGTTGGTTAAAACAGATTTTTAGGCCCTCAACCCAAGAGTTTTTGATTCAGTTAGTTTGGGGTAAAGTCTGAGAATTTACATTCCTAACAAAGTCCCAAGTTCTCATGCTGCTGGTCCAGGAACTAAGCTTTGAAGGACATTGGACTAGGGCTTTCCATAAATTCCATGACAAGCCAAATGCCAGGATCATGAGTTCACCAAGAATACCACTCAAACAGACACCTCAGCAAAAGTATAAATCACCTCGTCACAGACTTAACAATCACATGTATATTGTCCATTTTAAATATAGAAATGCCAATTGTCTACTGAATTTTATCTGCTTTTGTATAGCTGAGTGATACACTGAAACATAACTTTTGTCTCTTTTCTAAAAGACATATACATCCTTTATTCCAGTATCCAGACAATACTGTAATTAAGATGATGAAAATCCAGTGACAATGAACCAAATGCAAATATCAAGCTTTTGCGTAAATCCCCAACTGAATACCTTTTATGCATCAGAACTAAAATAGTCCTTTATTTAATCTATCACAATATGGTGAGAACTGTGTACTGTCAAATTTTACTAAGATATTTGTGTTAAAAAAACAACTGTATAATCGCAATGGCTTATGATAATAAAGATTTATTTTTTATTCATGTTATGAGTCATCTATGATCAGCTCCAGCTCCACTCTGCCTGTCTTCTTCTGAGACACAGGCTAAAAGGAGAAGTTCCTATCTAGCCATGCCCTTGTCATTGCAAAGGGAGGGAAAAACGTTGGGAGCATTCTATGGTTCTCAAAGCTTTTGCTTGGACATATGTAGTGTATGCTACTTCTGCTTACATTCCACTGGCTGACTAGCATGTGGCCCACACTGATTTCAGTGCGTCACATGACAGCATGTGGAGATGCGTAATCCTATGGGCTGGGCATCAAAAATTAGAAAGAAAGTACAATATTGCACATTCAAAACTAAGATTTTCATTTAGCTCTAAACAGTCCATAGTATAACTAGAGATTTTAGTGAATGAAATAAGAATCCAAAACAAAGAACAAATATTTGTTATCTCCTCACTCTGTTTATTAGGAAGAAAAAAAAAAAAAGACAAGGCCAAATGATGGACAAACTGAAAGTGAAGAACATTGCAAGAGTCCCAGTCAGTTCATCCTTAAAAATAGAAATTTGGCCAAGCTCTTTGGTTTCCCATCTGCAATGGACAATTATAAAACATCCCATAACCCTTTAGGAATATTATAAGAATTCATTAATTTCCAGAGAGGTTAGTAATTTCCTTCAAGGTATTTTCAAGGTCTGTGTTTCTTCAGAAAAAAAAATTTTCTCAAAAGTCTAAATTTAGTTTTAGCTGTTATTAAAGTCATGACATTGCACTTACTCTGGAATGAATACCTGAAAACTTAATTTCTGACCTTGTTAAAGCAATTTTAAATTGCTTTAAACTTTTTTTTATTTTGATAGATTATGTATCCTCTACTATTAAATGAATAAGGCCGAGGGCACTTGATAATAAAATTAACCTTGATCTCCTTTCTAAACCTAATAGAATTATATTATTAATTAGTTGATATGTATAATTAATACTTTGAATAACACATTTTGTTCCTCTGTCACTGTTTTCTACTAACCTATTTTCTACATATACTTAAAAGAAATGTTTACTTACTGAGATTTTTTGTTGTTTTCTCTAAGGGATTCGAATTATTCTTTTGTGATTGGCAAAGCTGAGCTATCAAGACTATAACTACTTTTATACCAAATCATTCAGAGGTCTAATGTGATGTAAATGGCTTCCTGGACTTTCACTGGTGGCTTGCTGTTAAGACAATACAAAGATGCTATTGAATTTTGTAATCTGGTAATTTCCAAATACCAAGCGCTATTGACATAAAATTGAGGGTTCTGTTTGCTTACCAGCTGCCACATCAGACAGGAAAACTGGTAATTTCCACAACTATTGGAATCCAACACTACTGGAGGGATGCCTGGATGAACCCAAGTGACAATTCAGAACAGCTCTCTGGAGTCTGAGACAAGAACCACGAGAACACTTGTCAATGTGAAACGAGTCAGCCAGAAATGGATCATCTCATAAAAGCGTGCAGTGCCTGACAGGGAACAGTAAGGCAACATGGCTGTGAGTTATTGGATCTACATGTACATTTTCCATCTCTTAAATTATGTTTTTGCCCCCTTATTATTTATATATGGCACATATACCTTCAAAGATCTACTCATGCACTATCTCATTCTCTCCTCACCGCCTTTCTGATCATATCTACTTTGAAGATAAGGAAATACATTTCAGAGAATTTAAGCAAATTTTCCAAAGTCATACATCTAGTTAAGGAAAATATTAGAACTTGAATCCAGGTCCTCCATTTCATATTCTGATGGCCTTTACATTAAACTGTGTCTGCCTACTATTAATTTTTTTTAATAATCAAATTGCTTTGCAGTCAATTCAGTTTCCTCATTAAAATTTATGGGAGGATGAACTGACTATTCTTAATCTCATGTTCTTTATTACGTAGAAACAATCTGTGTGGCTATTACATACCCATTTATTGGAAGTGTTTAAGAATAGTCCAATCTTGCTCCTGGGCATAGGATCTGCTTACCAAGGAGGGTTGGTAAATTTCCAGAATTACAGAAAGTGTATCTTACAAGCATCTTTAAGTTTGAGTTTGCCAGAGGTTTTACCAGATATCTGAATCACATCCCCCACAGCTGAGACACCGAATTTGAGCACCGACAATGTATCTATTATTACCCCTCCTTCCCATACCTCTCAAAGTTACTTGAATCAGTGAGAAGTCAATTAGGATAAGGAAAGAGATGCATTTTAGGAAAAACAGGAGTTGCTAACTTTTCAGTCTATTACTTTCTCTAGGTCACCTTGCTAGATGTTATGAATGATATGGTGGGAAATATAAGACCTGGGTTTTGCTGTAGAGAACATACAATCCAGGTGGAAAGATGGAAAAAATACATCAGTGATAACCAACAATGCATATTAATGAATCCTTTCATCACATACTCAACAAATATGTATTGAATATGAAGCTTACGCCAGGTACTATGCTAGAGATGATGGACACACAAAGGAACAAAATAGAGGAAACAGGAGTAGAAATTAAAGCAATATGGATTCCATACATCCTCAAAGAACAAGATACAGGGGTGCCTGGGTGGCAGAGTCAGTTAAGCTTTGACTCTTGGTTTGGACTCAGGTCATGATCGCAGGATCATGAGATCAAGCTCCATGGGCTCTCAGCGTGGAGTTTCCTTAAGACCCCCTCTCCCTCTGGCCCTCCCTACTCCCCTCATACATGTGTACATGCTCTCTCTCCCTAAAATCAATCAATCTTTTTTAAAAGGAAAAAATATAAGACTTCAGTGTAGATATCAAAACAATACAGATGCAATACTTCATAAGAAAGCAAAATACAAGAGGAGTGCCCTGTAGAAGTTAAAGCATCATAGAGGTCACATGCTTCAGACAAATGGAGGATTACCCTGGTATTTTGAAGCCCTAGAGGACTGAGGCCCCAAAGAATGGTAGAATAAAGATGAAAAAGTATTTTAGATTAGGAGACTGGTATATGTAAAATGATAGAAGATAGAATGAGCAAAATTTACTGGGAGATAATAATGAGTAATGTATTCTATCCGACAAGGAAAGAAGTGGGAGAGAGGGATTGACATGGATCAATGGAAAGGTTTAAATTGCAAGTTAATAAATTAAGATATGTTGTTACAATGGGGCTCCATGAAAGTCAGCAAAGTTGATTTGTAAAGATTCTGCTTCTCCATTCTTTGGCCATTGAATAACACTTGTGCTGTCCAACACCCTGCTTCGGTTTCAGTTTTGCTTTGTGACACCTAACGGAGAAAGTATTCTCAAGGAGAGAGAGGGGTCACTCCAAGGATTCCAACCTCTTTGTTGGGGAAAGAAAAATCAATTGGTAACACCCCTAATTCTGATTTACCAAACTCTATGTGACCTGGCCTTTGCCTCTCCAAAATCTTTCACGCTATTCTATTCTGCTATGCTCTAGATATTATGTCCTTTCTTTCCTTCAAACATACCAAACTCATTCTCAGTCTAGGACTTTGGAATGAGCTATTATTACTCTGGCTGTAATATCATTTCCTGATACTTCCTGGGCTTTTCATTATCCCATAAATTTCTGTTTAAATGTTACCTCCTCAGCTACCTTTTACATTCTGGTAAAGGGAGACAGATAATTAATTAACTAATTAAATTTTTAAAATCAACATTAATTAACAAGCATTATGCAGAGAATTGAAGTAGCATGATGTGATAGTGCAACTAGTTAGGCCTTTCCAAAGACCTGCTAAATTATCCCTCCTGCCTTCATGATTATCATATATGCCACTGGGGCATGATACAGAAAACATCTCAGAATCTTAGATATAATACCATCTCTTTCCAAATGGCCCCCTTTTTTATAGCTTCCCTGAAGAAATTTGCTGGATCACCCCAATTACCTTGAAGGAAATTTAGTAACCACAGCTTATATTCACTTGTTAGCAGAAGTCTGAGAGGTTATGCCGCACTTAAAATTGCTAAGGTGGGGATCCCTGGGTCACTCAGCTGTTTAGCACCTGTCTTCGGCCCAGGGCGTGATCCTGGAGTCCCGGGATCAAGTCCCACATCAGGCTCCCTGAATGGAGCCTGTTTCTCCCTCTGCCTGTGTCTCTGCCTCTCTCTGTGTGTCTCTCATGAATAAATAAATAAAATCTTTAAAATAAATAACTATAAATAATAAATAAATAAATAAATAATAAATAAATTGCTAAGGTGATTCTGTTAGACAACAAACCATTATATAATGCGAAGACAGTAAAAAGGCAAACAGATAATTCCTTCCTCCTTTACTCCACCTATAGAATGAGGTTAATGAGACATTGCAACTTACCTCAAAACAGTCTTCATAAAATGGGTTTGGATATAAATAGAAAGAACATAAACTGTTTTGTTGTAAATATGTATCACATTTATGCATTTTGTTTTTTAAAGATTTATTCATTTGAGACAGAGAGAGAGAGAGAGAGTGAGTGAGCATGTGAGTGGGGGAAGGGGTGGAGGGAGAGAATCTCAAGCAGACTTCCCCAAGAGTGGAGCCCAGCATAGGGTTCAATCCCACAACCCTGAGATCATGACCTGAGCCAAAACCAAGAGTTGGACAGTCAACTCACTGGACTACCCAGTGCACCTTTATGCATTTTGAATGACCACAGCATTCACGGATCGAACAGGAAAGTTCTGCAGGTTTGCAATGATTTCTGACAAACAAAAACATCTACCATTGGCTTTGTCTAGAAACCTGGGCACCAAAATTCAAGATACTCCCTTAACACAAATCTCAGAGTCATCCTGGATTGTATGTAATGAGTTGAGATATTTTAAAGCAAATCTAAACTCATTTAGAGAAAGATACAGACATCTTTGAGAAAAATATCATTTGGAACTCAAAAGGAACAGCACATAAGATCAGAAGGTCTCAATTCTTATGACGAGTTTTCTGTATTAGGTTGCATCCTAATGGATAGGAATATCCATTCAAAAGAATCCTTTGAGGAAATTTCCCACCATTGCTAAACACATATAGTGATTATAGTGATTATATAGTGATTATATATATATATATATATGATACAGAACTCCTTTCTTTATTAATATTATAGCGGATTTTAAAATCTAATGCGGATTGTCTTTTACTATGTGTATGTTGCATGTCTTATAACTGCATTACAGTTGTAACATTCTAATCATTGGAAAAAGTTAAGATCCACTAGACTTCTTTTTTTCTTCTTGTTTAGTCATGCTGCTAATCTCATGATTTTTCCAACTATGATTCACTTTCTGGCCTTTGTAGTTCCATTAGGTCTCCCTTACATAATAAAGAATAATATTTTAATTACACTATTGAGGATTTTAACACAAAATAAGGTGATTATTATTAAAAGTGTTGAACTTTTAAAAAGGGAACTCTATAATTCTGCAAGCTGTCAGATAGCTTCAATTTCTAAAGATCAAAAGGCAATTGAATAACTGATTTTCAATTGAGTCTCATTCATAGCAAAAAATGGAAGCATTTTTTGAAAGATTGAGGCATATTTTAATAATGGAAAATCATATTGCAAATTTTTCTTCTTAAGCATCTTAAAATATTTCACAGAATCTTTTTCATCAAATGTGCGTTTTTTCTTAGGAAAGAGAACATACCCTCGGGATGAGATCTCAGCACTATTCAAAAATGGAAAAAGGCAGCTGTAACAGAACTAATATTTAAATTTTATAAATTATGCTAGGATTAAGTTAATACTTGCACTAGACTATTGCTGTGAAAGTCAGAATATCAACTGATAGATTAACGTCATTTTTCAATTGACTCTAAGGATATTTTTTGTCATGTTTTGACTTAGAAAGTATCAAACTAAATCTTTCATTTTTACAATATTCATCATAGCAATGACAAATGATGATTAAATTAAGCTCTACCTGGAACATTGCCATTTGTCCTATTTTCTATTAAACATAATCTGCATTTTACATAGTTTTTATATGCCAAGCATAGTGCCAAATATATTGCATGTCTCAATTACCACAACAACCCTGTAAAGAAACTATAAGCTTGATGACAAGAAGTAGTTAGTTAGTTTTGTTAACTGACAACATCTAGTACTTAGAACAGTGTCTGCCACATACTAGGGGTTCAATAAATACTTGTTGAATTAAATGATTTTTACACACGAGGTAAATGAAAGTGCTAAGGACATAAATGAAAAGTCATATTCTCGTTTGGCTAGATTCTTTCTTACCTTCCACCCCTGTGGCACCATATAGCTGAGTTTCCAGAAAAAAATAATTTCTTCTGGGATGAGAAAAAGGAAATCAATAGTTCTACATAACTTTTGAGTTTTCCTTTGTGGGTTCATAATATCCAGGCTTCCAAGCTACGGGTCAGATAACAGACCTGACAGGGGAGGGCAAATGACACTAAATGCTAGAGGTTTTAATGACATTAAAAGTAGAGTTTTAGAAGATTTTGAACACAGTAAATTAATATTTCTCCAGGCATCTCATTTGCACGGGATCTGGACTGGAGTCTAAGGATCTGACAGTGCTCCTGACTCTGGGGGACAGGGGTAACATTAGCAGTCAGACTGTGGAGTTCTTCTGATGCTTCTGTTTCTAAATATCTTCCTGACCTATGGAGCTTCAGCCTATTGAGATTGGGTCCCAAATGATCAGAAAATATGGTTGAGAAGTACTCTTGAGTAGACTCTCAGTGATCCTAATAACTCACAGATCAACAAGCCACCTTTATGTTTTTCACCAGAGTCTAATATTGTCCTATCCACAATCTAGGATAGAAGAGACAGTGTTAAAGTCTACAGAACCAAAGCTTAATATGGGAATGGTCAAGAAGCCAGGCCATCTATGCATAGGTCTAACTTGGGATATGCAGGCCATTGGGCAATGTTATTCAACAGATCTCTTTTGAAATACAGGGGCTTATTGGATTAGGGGCGTCAAAAGAGGTAACGTTGGTGACTCCAGAAAGTAAGGACCCAAAGATCATGGCAACCCAAGCTTCTGTTTACAGCCTTTTCCCCAAGCCCCCACCCCCAAACATCCAATGCCGTTTCTTTAGTACAAATACCACATATTTCTGAATCATATTCCAAAAACTGGGTAACTGAAATCTGACAGAATGAATATCAGCAAACTCAAGGAAGACAACTAGGTTTGTGAAATGCCTTAATACAAAAAGCTTCTTTCCTGAAAGTGCAATCCCATACACTAGTATTAGTTTTTGTTTTTGGGGTTTTTAAAAAAATTTTTTTTTTTAAAATTCATGGGAGACACACGGAGGCAGAGACACAGGCAGAGGGAGAAGCAAACTCCCTATAGGGAGCCCAATGTGGGACTCCATCCCAGGACTCCAGGGTCACACCCTGAGCCAAAGGCAGATGCTCAACCACTGAGCCACCTAGGGGTCCCAATATTAGTTTTTGACTTAAAATTTCTGTTGATTATCTTGCTCCTTACTCTATTCTTAGTAGATCTCCAGCCAGGAATTTGAATACAAGGAAAGAAATTCCCAGGGTAGATACAAAGATTATCAGCTAAAAGAATTGTCCCTAAAGATAGTATTTAATACTAATACCAGTAGCTTGTATCATTTTACCTTGGGAGACTGAAAGAGAAAGGCATAAAGTCTCAAACATTAATAATAACTTGAAAAAGCATTCAAAAAACATCTTAGATAAAAAAATCAAACAGCTCTCTGAATTTATTCTTATAGCTGTTTAATACAATTTATTGTAAATTCTTCAGATTCTTGTTAGTTGATTGGTAACTGCATACACACATACACTATGACATTACTAATGTTCCTGCAGGTCTCTTAAAACATCCGCATGACTCCTTGCCAACCTCTTGATCCCTTCCCAAGACTGGGGACAAATTGCAATTGTTGCTGGCATAAAGCTAAAGGGAAATTGTAAAAATTATTACATGACCTTGAGATCAATCAATAATCTGAAAAACATGCTGGACAAAAATCATTATCTTTTTTGAGCTTGAACAATAGCTTCTGACTTTCTGATTTGAACCTGAATCTAAGGTAAATAATTACCGTTTCCTCATTTGTAAATGGACTCTGTTGGTATTACCCTTTACCTTCCATATAGGATTTCCCAAGGAATCATTAGACTGCTATTAAAACAAAAAGAAAATTGGAGAAGTTTCAGAAGAAGTTCCATGTAATTATTACAAAAGTCATTCTGAATCATACTGTTCTTGTTGCAAGAAATAAGAGAAGCAAAACAGATATTTTCTTTTAAATAATAGGCTTCTTCCTGACTTTTGAAAGTGGAAAACTATTTCTATATCCAGTAGATGATGTAATTTTTTATAAGTGGTGGACATCAATAAGTGATTAAAAGAACATGCTTTGAGACCAGTAGCTAAAGAAGAGTTACTATTAAATAGGGCTTTCTAATGAAAACAGGTCTTTACAAATAAGATATTTAAAATGCATTATAATTTCAGAGCCTAGAACTGCTTCTGGCACATCATAAGGACTCAGTAAATATTTGAATAATTGAATGAATTTTACTGATAAAGTGCAAGATATAGTAAATAAAATGTTGTATTCTTATTAGACTAAACGCTAACTCTTCATCCATACCACATAGAATAGTAGAATGCGCCAATAAAAGTATCTTACCTATTGAACCATTATGATTCCTTTATTTGTTTCTAAAACATTGCAATAATGTAACTCTATGTAAGCAAGCCAGTAATCACAGTTTCAAAGATGGCATAGTATTCCTTCAAACCAAAAGCTTTATTTGAAATTTTGCAAATTGGAGTGAGTAAAAAGTCTAAATATGGGTAAAGCTAAAATACAAGCTCTAAAATCCAGGCTGTCCACTAAGGAAATCTGTTAAATGTCTGACAGTGACTAAGGCATCTCCCGTATTACTGATTTTTTTTAAGTGGAAGAGAGAGAGAGGGGATTGAGGGACAGAAGGAGGAGAGAGAGAATCTTAAGCAGGCTCTATGTCCAGCATCGAGCACCATATCGGGCTCAATCACACCACCCTGAGATTATGACCTGAACCTAAATCAGGAGTTGGAGGCTTGACTGACTGAGCTACCCAGGCACCCCTATTAATGCCTTTTGTGTAGGAAGATAAAAACTTAGGGTGAGTATTGGATCTAAGATTATATTGATCCCAATGCCAAAATAAACTTTAAACTAAAATTTTATATGACACCCCACTACCTAATTTATTTCAATGCATTATTCTGAGTACTAATATATAAAAATGAGATTCAGGCAAATCCATCATTTTTCTCTCTGTTAGCAACAGTCTTTACTTTTTAGTATTGGATGGAAGTTTCCTTTCTGTCATGAACACCAATAGGATTGTGGT
This sequence comes from Canis aureus, assembly GCF_053574225.1. NCBI lineage: Eukaryota > Metazoa > Chordata > Mammalia > Carnivora > Canidae > Canis > Canis aureus. Next base: position 19,970,188 of record NC_135619.1, read on the forward strand.
ATAATAAGAATAATTCAATATAATTAACTTTTCAAATTAGGAAAGCATTGCTCTAGCCTCTTCTTACTATTTATCTTTGGCCATTTCATTACTTCTTTGCACTCCTATCTCAGGAAAAAGAAAAAAGTAGGTAAAAAAGGTAAAATTAAGAGAGGTAATTATGACTATTTGCTCAAAAGTGATGAACGATGAGATGGGAAGATTGAAACCAGTCCTGAAGCAGGAACTCTTGAGGAATCTGAATTTTTGCCAATGATAAGCCATATAAATTTTCTCACATATTAACCTTTGTATATAATATTGGTCTTAATAGCAAATCTAAAGAGATGGCTTGGTTCAGGTTTGAAGATAGTGGAGGTAGTGAAGGTAGGCTGATATTAGCGCTTCTCACAATGACAATTTATATTTAAAAATAAATTGTGCAGTTATGCTTTCCCAACATTCAGATTTTTCTGGTTTATTTTCAGTTTTATGTTACTTGTTTTAAACAAGAAATGATATATTCATCTGTATTAAAAATGTATGTAAATGTGAACTTGATGCAACACCTAGAGAATCATTGTCCATTTGTACTCAAACCTGCTCATGTGTAAACATTTTCTCATTTTAGTTAGTATTACTCCCTGGTTGTAATCAAGAACTACTGCTCTGTGGTTCAACTTTCTGGTTGGTGGGTGGAATATGTGAGACTTACTAAAAGGGCATTACCCTGAAAAAATGAATGCAAATACTGAATCTAGACTTCTAGGGCAAATAAGCCCATACAATTTAATAAAGTACTGAGGTGCAAGTCAAGTGAAGTGGAATAGTCAGAATTGTACTGACTTAAGTACGTTTCTGATTTGTATTTGAACTTGATCATTTGCCATTGATTTTCAAATCATTCATTATACAGCTAGATAAGCATAAATAATAAATACATCTTGGTTTTTTTCAGGTATTAAAACTCTATCTCAAAAGTCACTTTTATAGAGTATAAAACACACTGATATATTGAGATCCCAGTGTGCATATATATTTTATGACGTGTATGTATCTATATATTTAACTCTGAGAATCTCAATGATTTATAGGCCAGTTAGTACCAGTGGTGAAATCAAATGATAATGCTAACGAGCTCTATGGGTAGGAATCTTAGAAGGTAAAATTCCCATTGAAATATGTATAATGTTTCCCATGCTTTACCACTCAATGCTATAATAGGGCTATTTCTAAGATGTCTCACTAATCTCTAAGGATGACATAAGAAAGTGTTAAAAGTTTTCAGCCATATAAATATAAGTAATCAGCATGTTATTAATCATATAATAAGTTTCACATAAATATTAGCTATTATTACTACTACTATTACTATACACAGACTGCTTTAGATAACGAGAAGATCAGTTTCTACTATGAATAGCTAACCAATTTCATAGATAAATTAATACCAGTTTCATAGTCACACACAACTATAATATATGGCTACAGTTTTATAGGCATTATAGATGTTGGCAGGTAAATACATATGTTCATTTCCTCTTTTTTGACAGACATCTAGGAGAGATGATCCATTGGATAATACTATTTTGAAGTGACATAGTTAATGGATCGTTTCATTAGGGAGGTATTTATAATAACAGAGGGGAAAGAAGAAACTGCTATTTTCATATTTCATACTAAATGTGCCCAATATCTATCAATGGATGATGATACTCTTGATGTAAATCACACAAATTTCAATAGACATTTCTGCTGTAGAAATTATTGTGATTGGAGTTATAGCTATAATTTCAAATGTTAAAATCTTAGACAAATAGGCTTTAGTTGGTTTAAATTCTATTAGAAAATTATTTAAACTGTGTATCTATTCAGAAAAGGAAATAAAGGCACCAGCAATGCATGAAGATTAACTGGCAGGACGGATAACATAACTCACATCATCCATTTACTAGAAAGAACATAGAACAACTAGAGAGGAAGCTTTCAAGTCAATAGATTTTTGTAAACCAAAAGTTGAAAAGGCCTTCTAGGTAAGCACTGTAAAATTAGCTTGTAACATTCACCCCAAAAGAAACACTGTCCAAATTTTAATGTAGCAATTGTCTTATGACCCATGGCCTCCATAGCTGACCTTGAGTAACATCAAATTTTATTGCAATTCTTTGTAAAATTTGCGTAAAACATGACTTATTGCTTGTTTCAATTACCTCCTTTCCATCATTTCTCAGTCTGTTTATCCAGTTATACTAACTTCCAAAGAATTACTTTTCTTTTTACAATTTTTTTTAATTTTAAATTTTTATTTATTTGAGAGTGAGTGAGTGAGTCAGAGAACACAAACAGAGATAGGAGCAGAGAGAGAGAAGCAGACTCCTCACTGATCTGGGAGTCTGATGCAGGGCTCCAACTCAGGACTCCAGGATCATGACCTGATTTGAAGGCAGGTTCTTAACCGACTCAGACACCCAGGCACCCTCTTTTTTTATTTTTTAAATTACTTTTTAAATTTTACTAGTGTTAAGAAATGGTGAGAAATTTTTGATATTTCTTAAACAAATCCATGTTCTATTCCTTGTTTTTTTAGATTTGCCTTGGATGAATCTCAGAATGGTAAATCCACCAATAAAATAATATTTAAGCTGGAGCAAATGCGTTTAGTAAGTTGGCTTTCAAGAACAAAATATCTGAGATTTCCATACCAGAAGGAAACAGTCAACAAAACTATGGAATGTGAGAAGATATTTGCAAATTACATATTTGATGAAGGGTTAGTATCTATCTATCTATCTATCTATCTATCTATCTATCTATCTATATTAAGAACTTATAAAACTAACACCCCAAACCCAAACAATCCAGTTTAAAAAAATGGGCAGAAGACATGAATAGCCATTTTTCCAAAGAAGACATACAGATGGCTAACAGACATGAAAAAAGCTGCTCAACATCACTGATCATCAGGGAAATACAAATCAAAATTACAAAGAGACACCTCACACCTGTCAGATTGCTAAATTTAACAATACAGGAAACAACGGGTGTTGGTGAGGATGCAGAGAAAGGGGAACCCTCTTCCACTGTTGGTGGGAATGCAAGCTGCTGCAGCTGCTCCAGAAAACAGTATAGAGATTTCTCAAAAAGTTAAAAATAGAACTACTTTATGATCCAGCAATTGCACTATAAGATATTTACCCAAAAGATACAGAAATACTAATTCAGAGGGACACACTCACCCAGATGTTTATCAAGAATAGTAAAATTATGGAAAGAGCCCAGATATCTATCCACTGATGAATGGATAAAGAAGTGGTAGATATGTACAATGGAATATTACTCAGCCAAAGAAAAAGAATGAAATCTTGCCATTTGCAACAATGCAAATGGAGCTAGAGTGTATTATGCTTACAAAGTAAGTCAGTAAGAGAATGACAAATATATGATTCAATCCTATGTGGAATTTAAGGAACAAGACAGATGAACACAGGGGGAGAAAAGATGCAAACCATAAAACAGACTCTTAATTATAGAGGACAACTGAGGGTTGTTGGAGGGGAGGTAGATGGGCTATGGATATCAAGAAGGGCACTTGTGATGAGCACTGGGTGTTGTATGTAAGTGATGAATTACTAAATTCTATTCCTGAAACTAATATTACACTATGTGTTAACTAACTGGAATTTAAATTAAAAAAGATAGAAATCTATCATTATGCTAAGATCTAAGTGGATACTATAATAAAAAGGAAAATTATTTATTTTCAGAAGAATTTACCTTAAACAGTATTGAAACTACTATCTAAAATTGGTAGCAGAGGTGGGCAAATGCCAACAGTGTGAAGAGCAAATAATATGAATTAAAACACATTTTATAGGACACTATGTGCGTCATTTTAGTAAGTAGTGCTTTATTCACATCACCATTAAATGTCTCCCTGACAGTTGATGGAATTCATTAAAAGACTAATAAATCTCAACATGAAATGTTAAGGAAAAATGGGAGCTATTATTTGGACAACTATGTGGTCTCTAAGTAAATTTACCAGGAAAATGGAATGGCTCATTAACACTAATGGAAATGATAGCAAGGTGTCTGTGGAATGGTGAGATTTAATTCATCAGTATCTGGATTTATAGGTAATTACTTAAAACATGTGGTTGGATCACATGGTGCTTTAAATTGCATGATTCAGACATTATGTTAACCAGGGCACCCTGACCTTCTGTCTCTGCACACATAAGTCTGAGAAAAGAAATCTATTCTAGATAATGCCTGATGTAGTATATTTTGTATATTATTGAGTACGGGAATAATTGTGAAGGCAGTTCATCAGTATATGGGAATATTTGTAAAGTGCTACTCAATTGGAACCCAAATAAGCTGACCCAATTGTACTGTCAGTATAATGAAGATATTTTATTTATTTATTTTAAAGATTTTATTTATTTATTCATGAGAGACATGGAGAGAGAGAGAGAAAGAGAGAGAGAGAGGCCGAGACATAGGCAGAGGGAGAAGCAGGCTCCATGCGGGAAGCCCAGTGTGGTACTCTATCCTGGGACTCCAGGATCACATCCTGAGCCAAAGGGAGACTCTTAACTGCTGAGCCACCCAGACATCCCTTATAATGAAGATCAAAGCAAAATCTGAACTATGGGCCATATTTGGGTGATTGATCTAATTACGCTCTTGAACAATGATCCTGTTTCTGAGCCCTAGTTTCTTCTATTTAACATTAAAGGGCTTCTTTAAGTATATGTTCTCAAATGCACAGCTGATTTACCTTAATACATGCTGGGAATTAAAGGGCTGCATCTATTTAATGTCATGTGGAATGAAAAACATCTAGTAGAACAGAGTCTACCACCAGATAAGTAATTTTATTATGAGTATTCATTGCTTTGATATAAATGAAGTAGAAATACTGTATATAGCAAATGAATTGTGAGTATAGATGGAGAAGCCAGAGTAAAATTGCAAAATGAAGGTCAGTTCATTGCTCAAAACCCTTCATTTCTTTTTTATTTATTTATTTATGATAGCCACACACACACACACACAGAGAGAGAGAGAGAGAGAGAGAGAGAGGCAGAGACACAGGCAGAGGGAGAAGCAGGCTCCATGCACCGGGAGCCCGATGTGGGATTCGATCCCAGGTCTCCAGGATCGCGCCCTGGGCCAAAGGCAGGCGCTAAACCACTGCACCACCCAGGGAATCCCAAAACCCTTCATTTCTAAATGCAATATGGTATCCTCCATTAGAGCAGAATCTAGAAAACAGGAAAAGGACATTACTGGAAAAATTGATAAATTCAAATGGAATCTGTAGTTTGGTTAGTAGTATTGTACCAATGTCAATTTCTTGATTTTGAAAAATCCACTATGGCCATGTAAGATATTAACATTAAGGAAAGCTGAGTAAAAGGCATAGAGGATCTCTATACTATCCTGGCAATCTTTCCATATGTTTAGAATTATTTGAAAATAAACATTTGATTTAAACAAAACCAAACCCCTGTTTCCTTCCTGTGTCACTCTCAATAAAAGCCAATGGCCTTACAATGGCCCATGAGGCCTTGCATATTCTGACACCCGAGTACTTCTCTGATCTCAAATCCTATTACTCTCCCATGCTCACTCCTTTCCAGCTACTAGCCTCCTTGCTATTTCTCCAGCACATCATGCATGTTCTCACCACAGGGCCTTTGCAGGTACTTCTCTCCTTAAAACATTCTCCCTCTAGCTGGATAGGCACATTCTCATATCCTTCCAGCCTCTACATATAAAGACTGTCTCAATGAGGCCATTCCTGGCCTTGTTTGTTTTCTCTGCTAGGAAATAAATTCCAAGGGGTCAGGGAATTTTATATGTTTTTTAAATTACTTTATTCCCTGTGCCTAGAACAGTGCTTGATATAGAGTGGATACCTGATAAATATTTGTTGAATTGAATGAAGGAAGGAAGGAAGGAAGAGATAATGGAAGATAGATGTACCAAATGGTGGCTGGAGAGCAGTAGGTCCTTAAAAGATATTTCTCATCATTTAATGTCATGGAATCATATAATTTTTAAAGAAGAGGGATTTCTCTTTTCATTGTTCCATTACCCAACATGCCATTTCTGCAATGATTTGCATTTATTGTCATTGCTAACAAAAATGGAAACAGATGTTATTGCTTCATTTTTAGATCTTGGGCAGAATTGCCTATGAAAATTTCTTTTTGGACTTTCACACTAATTAACTGGTATAATAGTTCTGCAAAGAACTGTTTCATCCTTACCAGTGTATTAGAGAAACACATTTTCAGCCTCTTTTCGAAACTTTCACTTGTTCTTGTCATTCTTACTAGTGCTTCCTCCCTTTGTTCCTTTCTAACTATGCCTATCATCCCTTATTGCTTCTGTTTATAGTCATGTGACATGACAAGCAAAAGTTTATGTGGATTTTCAGTTCAAACATTTCAATGTAGACTGAATAGTGAGATCCCAGAAAGGTCAAAGAGCACTAAGTATATATTTACACATTCCCCCCAGAGCACGCACATACACACACACACACACACTGATTATGCATAGCTAAGCATACTGACATCCTTAAATTCTGTCTTTCCAAGGCTATTGTTTTTAATTTAGTTTTAATGCATTTTTAAATCAGGACAGTTATTGTTTAAATACAAATGAAAGTCCATAAAGATAAATGTTCAGGGGTGCCTGGGTGGTTTAGTCGGTTAAGTGTCCAACTTGTGATTTCAGCTTGGGTCATGATCTCAGGGTTCTGGGATCGAGCCCCACTTTGGACTCCATACTCAGTGGAAAGTCTGCTTGAGGATTCCTTCTCCCTCTGCCCCTCCCTCCTCTTGTACTCTCTTTCTCCAATAAATAAATCTTTTAAAAAAGATACATGTTCATAAGTTTTATCAAAATACAATATAATCAAACATGAGCGTGTTATAATGGTGATGGTGGGCTACATGTTGTCGAAATAGTGGAAGGAGTAGGGGTTCTTGACATCCTCTAGTCCCTTCTCTTTTACTCCCAAAAGGATCAATAGGTAAATCCCCAAGGGCAAACATTCTACTATTACACAATAGTATATTCTACTAAATAATATTATATATATTTTTCTTTTAGTTTCCTTCCTTATCTTGGGCAGAGCTACTTATATTGTCTACTTATTTGTAAGAGCTCACAATTTGTGGTGCTGACACTGTCATGTACACTGCTTCTGCAAAGAGGTATTTTGGAAATCTGGTCCCAGAGGCAGGCAGTGAGACACTGTATCTTAGGTCCCTATAATACCATAGTATCAACTGAGACCTTCAATCACCTGTAAGCCCCATGCTCTCTACCAGTTTTCTTTTTTTTTAAGATTTATTTATTTATTTTATGATAGACATAGAGAGAGAGAGAGGCAGAGACACAGGAGGAGGGAGAAGCAGGCTCCATGCTGGGAGCCCCACGTGGGACTCAATCCCAAGACTCCAGGATCACGCCCTGGGCCAAAGGCAGGCACCAACCCGCTGAGCCACCCAGGGATCCCTCTACCAGTTTTATATGTTATCTCATTCTTTTTTGGCATGCCCTTGTGGAAGGTCATCTGTATATGTTCTCCACTCTCTAGGATGTGACTCATCTTGGTCTGGAAACTTAGACCACATTTAGAACTGCCAGGTGTTTTCTTAGATTGTTCTGCTCCATCTTGGACTTCCTTTCCTTCCTAATGACATATTCATACACTTTTTAGTGCCAATATTATTCATGATAGAGAAGAAAAATCAGAGTGCTAACTAAAAAGACATTTTATGAGTAAAAATTAGCAAGTTTTAGAAACAAATTACATATGAAGGTTCAGGGAAACATGGATCTAGGGGTAGTTTCCAGGACTTTGAATGGTATATTGCTCAGAGTTCCCGCAGAGAAACCAAGAGAATGGAGAGAGAGAGAGAGAGAGAGAGAGAGAGAGAGAGAGAATTTGTTATAAGGAATTGGCTCAAGTGATAATGGAGCCTGAGAAATCCCAAGATCTGCGATCAGCAAGCTGTAGACCCAGGAGAGCAGATAAAATCAGCTGATGGTTCCACTTCAATTCTGAAGGCCTGAGAACCAGAAAAAGAGATATATAAATCCCAGTCCTATTATAAATCCAAAGGCAGGAAAAGACCAATAGCCCAGCTCAAAAATAGGCAGAGAGAACAAGTCCTGTATTCCTTGGCTTTTTTGTTTTGTTCATGCCATCAACACACTAGATGAAGTTCACTCACATTGAAGAGGGCAATCTGCTTTACTCAATCTACCAATCCAAATGTTAAACTTAGCCAGAAACACTGTCACAGATGTACCCAGAATAATGTTTAACCAAATATCTAGGTACCTCAAAGCCCAGCAAGTTGTCACATAAAACTAAACATCCTATGTGGCCAGGTGAATTGGGATGTTTTTATTAGTGAAGAAGAAAGATTTGACTTCTAGACATGTACAGTATGAAGTTGCCATGGAAAATTTAGTTGGAAATATTGTTTGCAGCCCAGGAAAGATTTTGAAACTCTTGATTTAGATCTGGTGAGAGTTTGAGTCATAGAAATAGAAAAAATTTCCCAGGAAGAACACATAGATTTGTTAACTCCATAATTTATTGAACATCTTTTATATGATGAGTAAATACGAAGCACTAGGAATGTTAGTTAACAAAACAAAGACAATTCTTACCATAATGGAATTTAAATTCTAGGGAAGAAGTTATAAAATAAATAAACAAGTTATTCCACCAAAACATAGTAAATACAATAAAGAAAAATGTAACAACCTATTAGGAGATATAACAAGGGAATCTGATTTAATCTGGAGTGACTAGGAAGACCACCCTGGAAGAGTAACATTTATACTGTGACTTGAAGATTGTGTAGGCAAAGCAAAAGCAGCATGGCATTAGAGAAATGGAAATGCAGCATTGTGTCAGCAACTTTGCAATGAAGAGGAAAAGTTGCAAGAAACAAGACTATAGAATAAGCTGAAGTCTCATCATACAGGACCTTTTAGGCAATAAGGCTTAATAGGTTATATTACTATTAAAAATTCATCACTCATTTACAGTAGTATGATGCAGCTTGCTCTTGTCGTGGATCTATGATAAGCAAAGGATACTCCCTTAGACTTTGATTTTGGATTGGACCATATGACTTGCTTTGGGAGGCGAGATGCCAGCAGATTTAATGTAAGTAGAAGTTTGAAATACACATGCATGGTTGGGTTTGCTCTCTTGTACTTTTGCCACTACCACAAGAAATATATGCCCCATCCAGGCTGTTAGTCAAAAGAGAATGAGAGACTTATGGAGCAGACCTGCCTTAAAAGGTAAGGCCAGTTGAACTCTGCCTAAATAACCTGACCTTCAGCCAACTTGTAGACATGAGAGTAGAACGATTCATTATCCTGTGTCACTCAGCTCTGGAGTGAGTTGTTACACAGCAAAAACTGACTAATACAAAGCCTTAAGTAAAAGTAATGTTTAAAGTATCAGTTAAGGAAAAGGAACCAGAAGGGGAAAATGACTAGGAAAAATAAATCAGAGTGGTAGAAGGGAAATAATGAGAAAATAGTATTGAGGAAACCAAGATTGAGAAAAATTTCAAGGCAGAAATGGTCAAACTCTATAGGAAGATCACCCAGAATACAAAGTAAAAACAAACCACTAACTTTATAAATTAGAAGTCCTATTTTTGTTGACTTTTTCAGGTAGCTTGGTAGAGACAGAAATCATATTTCAGTCTCACTTATTTTTCAGATTGAAAAATAAGTGGAAATGGGAAAAGTAGAGGCATGACATGTAGATATCTCTTGAGTACCATAATAACAGGGAGGAAGGCAGAGTCAAAGAATATACAAAGACCACCAGAGCAAAATCAGAGGTGAATTTATTTCTTTGTCAAGCAGAGTGGAGCCAAGTCATTCAGGAAGACTTCAGCAGGTCTCTATAAGCTGAAAGAGGAAGGACTAGATACAAAGCCATACAGGGAATTTATTCCACATGGGGAAGGATTCTATGCATTAAATGCTAATTTGTTAAGGAGAGGATTATAAACTATCTTCCTGAAATTGATCAGTAGTCTGCTTTATGTCACAGAAGTATGTCAAAGTTTTTAAGAGTCCCAGAAATGTTCTTCTGGGTTTAGGACTACATATTAGGTATTTTTATATGCACTTTCACATCCTTGGGACTTGGCACATTTTTTCTTTCATCCTAGGTGAAGACTTGAAGAGAAGGCACAGTCAAAGGTACTACTCTTAGAATGTTTTGAAGATGTTTTGAACAGGTTTCTAGGTTTAAACTATTAAAGGGGAGAGAGTAAGAGAGTGACAAATCTATGAAATAGAGAGAGATCAAGAGCTTCAGAAAGAAGTAGAGATACCTCCTCCTCTAATACAGCAGATGATGCTGAATGGAAATGAGGTGGAGGGGTAGAGACTTCAATCCCATTGACTTCTGCTTTCTATGGACGTTAAAGATGGATCATCTGCCAAGAGTGAAGGGTCAGAGGATATATCCCTTCTGTGATTACCTTCTTGCTCCAAATACCATTTTAAGAACAAAGTTTTACCCATAGCAACTTGTACATGTTTTCATTCCTTTTTATTTTAAACTTTCTGACAGTCCTTCCTAATTTAAAGTTCATGAATATACATGGGAGTACAAACTGATAAAAATGAGCAATGAGTAATTGGTATAACAAATGTTAAACGTTCATACACCTTGATTTAGTAATCCCACTTCCAGGAATTTATGAAAATTAGAAAATGATGCACAAAATTGGTCACTGAAAAATTGTTTAGTGAAAAATGGATAAAACCTAAACATATGTCAATAAGGACTTAAAAGTAAATTGTAGTATTAACTCATACATAGTAAAATTCTATGCAAAAATAAAAATTATGGGAGCACCTTGGTGGCTCAGTGGTTGAGCATCTGCCTTTGGCTCAGGTCATGATCCCAGGTTCTTGGGATCGAGTCCCACATCATGTTCCTTGTGCCTGCTTCTCCCTGGGCCTATTTCTCTGCCTCTCTCTGTGTGTCTTTCATGAATAAATAAATAAAATCTTTAAAAAAAATGAAAATAAAAATTATAATATAGATCTATCCCTATGTCAACAACAATGTTATCAAATGAAGAAAAGCTAGAGACTAGTTGTAGTTTGCTACCATAATGTGATTCCATTTATGTAAAATTGATTATACTGTAGTGTGTGTGCATGTGCATACATGTGAAAATACGAATAAAGATCAAAATGTTAATAGTACTTACTTATTGGTTGAAGGATATGGAGTAGCTTTACTTTCTTCTTTTTATTTATTGCATTGTTTGAATTGTTATGTGAAGTTTTTATCACAGGTATTATATAAATAAGCCAAGGAAGATGTCCATGTATGGGCCAGTTTACTTCTTTACTATAGGCTGAAACTTGTTAGCTCAAAAGTTTACCAGTACCAGATTCAAATTTTGACACAACCACTTTTTAAAATAGCCCAAGCAATCATTTTAAAAAAGGCTTAAAAATTAGCCTAAACAAGCATATTTTTAACCATTTAAAGCCTACCTGCTTTGCATACCCTGGGAAACCTCACTGGACAGTTATTACCCATTGATAAAGTAGAACAGTGTGGGTCTAAGACCCTGGAGCTGCTAAGGCCCTCTGGAGCTCTCTGACCAGAGATTCCTTGCAGTGCTGCTGAAGTGTTATGTCTCTGATATCCCCTCTTTCCCAAAAGGCCATTTGCGCTCCTCCCATTCTGGATAGGGACCCTCTTGCCCATGGTCTTATGCAGTGAAGGACTCCCCCTCACTACCGTGTCCAAGGGCTGCCCAATAAAGCTTGTTGTGTTGTGTATTGCTGCCTCTGTGGTCATATCTTTTACATTGAAGAGCCGTGAGTCCCAGATCCATTGGATCCCCTATAATAGGCATTTGTAAAGCACATCAAAATAATAAAGCAGTTTTTTAAACAAATTTTTTAAAAGAATTTAAACGAGCCCCTAGTCTGTGCCAGAGGGAATCTGGGTGGGATCCAGCTTCTAAGAAAAGATGCCTTGCAAAGCCAGTGGCCAGGAAGGCTTACGCCTCCAGACAGAGGGTCTCAATTGTCAACCATCATCAGAAAGAAAGCATCCTACCAAGTCTCAGCCATGATCACAAATTCACATTGTCTTGCTTTTTTATCTTAAATATTGTTTTTAATATTGCCCAGGTTCTGTGATTAGTATTCAGCAGTGGATATTTTAGATGTTATTTCGGGACAGTTTTCCAGTTCTTAACCTGGTGAGTCACCAGGGACCTCCCAGAATTTCCTCCTTCCTCTTGTGATACTTGCTCCTTCTTATAAAAGTTAGTTTTATAGATTCATCTGGCTGTTGTTTGCCTTCCTCCTCCCTAGTCAGATTGCAGACCAGCAAGCCTCCCTCCGTGTTTCTCCTCATGGAATGCTCCTCTCCCTTTGGAAAGAATCTTCATTCCAGTATCTTCAACTGTGGTTCTGAATCCAAATGCAGTTTGTTGATAACATCAGCATCTCTCAGGTCTTTCTCTCACCACTGGCAAAGTAGAGAGCTGCTGTTTAACTACCCAGCCCACTCCCTAAACTATTTTTACTGAGTAAGTAAAAGCTCATTTACTAACTAGGAAATACTCACCAGTCAATACTATACTTTGATAATCAACAGATAAAGCCTACTATATCTGTATCTACATTATCCATGCTTATATCCATATTCCATATCTTCCAGACTGAGCTGCAAATTATCAAATTCAGCTTATTCTCCTATAAATTTGACATACAAAACCAATAAATAGCTACTGTGTATTAAACCTCTTTTGAGTCAAATAGATGAGCCAGATGTTAAGAATGACTTCCATTTTTCATTGATTGAGGAATCTGAACTGTCTTCAACAAAGCAGGAGAGAAACTTGGGCACAGAGTTAGAGGGAAGGCAGTTAGTTATGGAGAAGGCAAGCAAATTTCCTGAATTCCAATTCCATGTTCTTTGGAAATGTTCCTTGATAATCTTTGCCTCCCTTCTCCTTAACTAAAAAGTGCTTAATGTTAGTATTCCTTACATGAGATGCTTTGTGATTTAACAAATAACAAGGAATGGAAAATTATACTCAAGGATTTATTTTTGCACACTTCTACATGAACTACAGATAAAGAAGACCCAAAGACTCCAATACCTGAAGTGGATTTCAGTCCATGGAAGCTTTGCAATTTTTCTCTCTTAACCTGTCGCAACAAGTGATTGCCAAGTGAACAGGCCTCTGTAGTAAGTCAGTATAAATCTTTTTGATAGAATTATGTGTTTCTTTTTCACATAGGATCCTCTTTCTTTCGACCTTTCGTTCTTGCCCTTGTCTCTAATTCTCACTGTTCACTAGAAATGATTTACTCTGACTACAGACAGTCACTCTGCTTCTTTCCAGATGTCAATCCTCAGAATTTTCTCACCCATCCTGAGAGCCATGTCAGAGATAAAAGACTCCCAAATCAGAGGCTTTAATTACAAGCACTATCAAGGGCAGATTGGCCTCTCAATAATGACTAAGTTAACAGTTTTCACAATACACTTCTATCAGGGATCCAGGTTTTTCAGGCACAAAATGATTTCATCAATTCCTTACTTTCATTTCTTTTAAATAAACTGGGGATATGCTTCAAAGAATAAACTTAAAGACTTCAGTTTTTACACTTGGTTCATCGTTGCATATAATTAACACATTCTTGTTCTCTACTTAATTTAGAACAACATTAAATTTCCATCCAGCCCACAAAAGTATATGCGGATTATTGGAATGCAGTTAAGAAACCCAGTTGTCAGTTGGCAAAAGCTTCATCAAGAGACATTTGGAACCCAATTTACCAGGAATGGGTTTATGCAAATTTGGGGAGAAGGCAAGTTTAGCCGGTCTCCCTCTAGGTTTGGTATATTGGTTCATCCTCAAACTACCTTCTCAGCTACCTCATCACTACCCATGGCTCAGAGGACTCTCACGCCCAGGGATGTGAAACTTCCTTTGCAGAAAACATATCTCCCGATTTTCGTGCTAAAAGGGACCAATTTACCAACTAAGCAACTTGATAAACTATGCATTACTGTAGCCATTTGAGCAGTGGCTTCCTGAACATAATGCCTCTCTTGTCATCTAGACCCATTAGTGATTCTCCTGGGAGGAACTTCAGTTCTGGGGACATAAACATCTTCCTAGCTTCTCATTAAATATTTCTCAGTATAAAAAAAAGCCATGTGGTGACAACAACAATAATCATAATGAGGATAAATACTAACAATTATTCACAGGGCACTTATTTTGTTCCAAAAAGTGTGCTAAGTGCTTTGCACATGTATTAACTCATTTAATCATCTCTAAAATCCTATGAGGTTGAGACCAATATTATCTGCTATTTTGCAGATGGCCTTTTGATGGGGTATAGAGACTGCTTTGCCACAGACTTAGGAATCTCTTTCTCTTATTTAGGATTCTATAATGACATGCAAAATCTTTTTAGCAGTAGGTAGAACATATCTGGGGTATGCATTTTAGTACTGCTGGCATCACCATGCACTGCAGCAAAAATCCTTAACACAGGTTGAGATAAAAAGGAGATGAGATAAAAAGGAGTCTGTAGGTAGATACCAGAACTAAGCAGAGGTTCAACACTGGGTGCTCTCACTGCAAAAGTAGAGGATGGATTTCTTTGACTCTTGTAGTTTTGGGATGTCCTCTAACTATGGAAATATCCTGAGACATCCACAAAAGATACCCTTTGAGGAAGAGTTGGTGACAAAAATTCTAGGAATGTGTGACATAGATGTCTAGTTGCTGTCCCAACATCCATTCACTCTCATTCCTTATAATACAGCTCCAATTTTACTCAGAGTGGCAATGTGCCCAGCCAAAATAATGTATCTCTCAGTTTCCCTAAAATGGCCATTCAACTGAACTATGACCAGTAAGCTGTAAGCAGAAGCTATTAGGTAAGGAAGACAGTTAGGGTGTGCCACTTTGCCTCTCCTCCTTCCCTACACCCTGCTTCCTGGAATGCAGATTTGATAGATGGAATTCCAAACACCATATTGGACCACTAAGGTGATCTTGAGGATGGACCCAAATACTAAGAATGGAAGAGCAGATATAGAGATGAAAGGTGGGACCCCAAAACCATGGAGCCACCACATTGGCCCTGGACTGCACACTGCCCAATTGATCTTATGTGGGTTAAAATATAACACATCTTCGTATGTTTAAGCCATTATTACCTCTGGCTTTTTGTCATATGCAACTGAACATAATTCTAATTGGATACATAAACTTAGGTGGAGGTTTTATGAGCAGCAGAACCTTTCAATTTTTTTACAAGGGGAATAAATCTTAAAAGACCCCTTTATCAATAGACTGGCCCTGTGGAGAGAGGCCAAGTGAAAAAATCTAGACCAGGAATTTCCCAAACGCTGAATAAGAAATTAACCTTTCTGCTTCTTAGTTTCTCTCATTTACCAAAAGGGTTGTTGGATTAGATCATTAAGGCTTCCTCACAGGCTGAAAATTCTGCAATTTTGCAAGAGAGAAGAAGACACATACCAATGTTGCTGTCCTGCCCCCCTGAAGGAGTGTCAGGCTTAGCGAATTGTATAGTTTTTTCCTGTAGGGCAGGGTGACTCTGAATCGAATTCAGTTGAAATCCTGTCTGAAGCAGCATCGCCATTCAACTACTTCCCTTGGCACAGAGCTGCTACTACTTTTAGATCAGGTCATGGTTACTGTAATCAGGGACCACTTGATTGTAACAAATAGAAACTCATTTAAATAAGCTTAAGCATTCTTGGTTGTTGAGTTTGATAAGTTCTTTGTAGATTTTGGATACTAGCCCTTTATCTGATATGTCATTTGTGAAGATCTTCTACCATTCAGCGGGTTGTCTTTTAGTTTTGTTGATTGTTTCCTTTGCTCTCTAAAAGCTTTATCCTGCTGAAGTCCTAATGGTTCATTTTTGCTTTTGTTTCCCTTGCCTCTGGAGATGTGTCTAGCAAGAAGTTGCTGCTGCCGAGGTCAAAGAGGTTGCTACCTGCATTCTCCTCTAGGATTTTGATGGAGTTCTGTCCCACACGTAGGTCTTGCATCCATTTTGAATTTATTTTAATGCATAATGTAAGAAAGTGATCCAATAGCATTCTATATATTGCTGTCCAGTTTTCTCAACACCATTTATTGAAGAGACTGTCTTTTTTTTTCCAGTGGATATTCTTCCTGTTTCGAAGATCAGTTGACTATATAGTTGTAGGTCCATTTCTGGGTTCTCCATTCTGTTCCATTGATCTATGTGTCTGTGTTTGTGCCAGTACATACTGTCCTGATGACTATGGCTTATAATACAGCTTAAAGTGTGGAACTGTGATGCCTCCAGGTTTGCTTTTCTTTTTCAACATTACTTCAGCTATTCAGAACTTTTTCCAGTTCCATACAAATTTTAGAATTGTTTATTCCAGCTCTATGAAAAATGCCCATCACCCAGTTACCCCTTTTCTCCACCTACCTCCCCTCCAGCAACCTTCATTTTGTTTCCTATTCTTAAGAGTCTTTATGGTTTGCCTTCCTCTTCATTTTTATCTTATTTTTCCTTTCCTTCACCTATGTTCTTCTGTTTTATTTCTTAAATTCCACATATAAATGACGCATATGGTATTTGTCTTTCTCTGAGTTATTTTACTTAGCATAATACCATCTAGTTCCATCCATGTTATTGCAAATGGGAAAATTTCATTCTTTTTGATGGCTAAGTAATACCTGTGTGTGTGTGTGTGTGTGTGTGTGTGTGTGTTTGTACCACATCTTCTTTATCCATTCCTCTGTTGATGAACATCTGGGATCTTTCCATATTTTGGCTATTGTGGACATTACTGCTATGAACTTTGGGGTGCATGTGCCCCTTCAAATCACTATTTTTGTATCCTGTGGAGAAATACCTAGTACTAGTAATGAAATTGCTGGATTGTAGGGTAGAGCATTAAGGAGAGCAGCTGATGTAAATGAGCATCGGCTGTTATATAAAACTGATGAATCGCTAAATTCTACTCCTGGCACTAAAAATACACTGTATGTTAATGAAATTGCGTTTAAATAAAAAATTAATAAGTAGGGGCACCTGGGTGGCTCAGTTGGATAAGCGTCTGCCTTCAACTCAGGTCATGATCCTGGAGTCCTGGGATCAAGCCCCACATGGGGCTCCCTGCTCAGCAGGGAGTCTGCTTCTCCCTCTGCCTCTGTGTATTCTCTCTCTTGCTCTCTCTCAGATAAATAAATAGAATCTTTAAAAAAAGAAGTTAAAAAGTAAATAAATAAGCTTAAATATTCTTTATCCAAGAATACAAGGATGATTTACTGAGATCAAAGAGAACACCAGGGCAAGAAGTCCCAACAGGAAACTGGAAACTTGAAAAATCCCAAACTCCCTCTCTTTGTGTGTTTGACCAAAGTGATATGTATGTAATCTTTGCTTTCCTCTCCTACTTCTCACTGCTGTCCAGCTTTCTCTGCAGCAATGCTTACATGGTAGAAAAATGAAAATGGCTTTCTAGCTCTACATAATCTCCTTTTCAAGCCAGCATACCCCAGTGATTTGGACTCCATGTCATTTAAATTCTTAATTGAATCTGATTGGCTCAGTTCAGTTAGTAATGGCCCTGGGTGGGTCACAGAATACAGACAGAGCACACAGGGCTTAGGGACTGATTCTCTAAGATGGACTGTGACTGTGCAGGGACAATTTGCATCTTCAGAGAAATAACAAAGAAGGCTTCCAGCAGTTCTCCTTAGGAAGGTACATGTTTCTTTACTCCAAGAGTTCTATCCATGGGACTCTGCTGCAATGGAACAAGGCTAGTGTGCATGTACCATACCAAGCTACTAAGTGATGCATCCTAACCTATGCAGAGTGATATATATTTAAATATAAATAAAATACATGTATATACATATTACATGTGTAATATACATATTATATGTAACATATATATTCATATATATCATCATTTTGAGTTTGTAACATTTACTATAGATGACTCGTGTATATGGGTATACTAGGAAGGATTATAGTAAATTGAAGTAAAATTCGTTGTGAAATTTTTGAGAATCTAGCAGCATCTCTTCAGGTAATTAAAGTGTCAGAAGCAGGATTGAAAACTGCTAATTTAACTTCTCTTTTGCCTATTTCTCTAGCTCCTGTTACAGCACTTTCTACTTCATGCATACCTTGTCTGTGTTATTCAGACCTTTTTAATTACTATCTTAACCATTTCTAAACTCTATTATTTCTGGATCACCTTGATAATTAACTGAATGTTTCTATATTTTAATTGGATAGAATTCATCATTTTACAGCATATTTACAATCATTTTTAGTGTGAGAGCCACTTCAGTAATGGATTTCTTGCCTTTTTTTAAACTATAACAATACAAGCAAACTTATAGTGTTTTTGTTTGTTTTAAGATTTGGCTCCAAATAATAATTTCAAGGACATCTTTCAAATTTCCCATTAGTAATTATTTTACCCTTGAGAACATAAGAGATTTGGCCACTAAATTTTCTGGTTTTCAAAATTTAACTTTTTCTTCTTTAGTCCTTAAATACAAAAAGGTGCACTAGAATATAGACAGAATATAGAATAATGTGAAAGTAATATGATCTGGATTTAAAACTTACTAGCAATGACAGCTTGCACAGGTCATTGAATCCTTTTGGATTTCAATTTCAACTATGTAAAGAGACCAAAACAGTATCTGAATCTACTACTCCATGTGACTATTAAATTTATCAAATTACATAGCGATTATGAAAATAATTTATAAAACACAAATATATGCAGCAGCATCCTATAATATCAACAAGGAGTTTACCTACCCTTCCATATTTTGCAAGATGATGAATAGCCATTGCCAGAAATAAAAGTAGATGAAGCATAAATAAATCAGGTCATCTGGGCTCAAATCAGTGAACAGCACAAGAGTAAACAGAACTCTCTATGTTAAGTATGAGTGAAACATCATGATTAGGGGCAAATTGATGTACTATTTCATCAAGGCAGCATGTCCATACAATACAACAGAAAGGCTTTTGGGGAAGACTCTCTATATTTAAATGTGATGCTTGCTAATCAATCATCATTTAATTTTTTATCATATAAATTGCCAGACCATAGATTTGACAAGAATCTCATGAATTAGTTTAAATGTATTCCTGATGTGTTAATCAATATCTCCAGGAGGCTTCAAGAATGCATTTCAGTGTGTACATCCTTATTAGGCATATAAAAATGAGACTTACCTGAAGCTACATCATCAAATCACTCAAGAGCTTAATTCTAGCTCAGTAATCGACTTCTGTAAAATTGTCGCTGGAGAGTCTGAAGGGGCTGCCTAATAGAATATAAAATTGCAGCCTTGTCTCCCTCATACTTTCACAAAATGTATTAGAGCAAATCTAGCTAGACAAATGAGAAAATACCTTAACTCATAAGAGTTTTACATGCATTCTCTAAATGAATTTCATGTTCTGAGATCAGAAAGTGTTCAATCATCTAGATCAGGAATTGCATTAATATTTGACTCACCTTTCTTTAAATCTCCTATCGGTAGCTGGTTGGTGTTTGGCCTTCACTTCTGAGAATAGATTACTGCTTGTCTCAACCATCTAGTGCTAATTTTTTTCTCCAACTATTCAGAGGTATGTATTGAAGCTGTGTCTCCAGACCCATCATCATGAAGAAGTAAACTAAAAACAAATACAAGTTGAAGAAACTGTCAGAACTCTAGCTCTAAGGAAAAACTATATATCATTTTTCTCTTAAACTAGACACTGATTTTTTTCAGAAATCCACCTGAAAATGATGGCCCAGATTGATTCTTCTTTGCCAGTACTCCAAAACCACACCCCAGGAGGAGGGCAGTCACATCAGACTGGAGAACTACAGTGAGTTCTCCTACGAAGGAGAGTGGAAGAAAAGGAGGTGTCCCTGTTCCTGATCATACATGGGAAATAGAAGGCAATGTAACATGGAAATGTTACAAATGTTACAAATAGTCAGTATAAAGGAACTATGTATATTTATCTATCTATATATATATATCTATATACGCATGTGATATATATATACACACATATATATATGCTTATCTGTAAGTTCAAATTCTCTATGATGAATGTGTGTTACTTTCGTAACAAGAAAAAAAAGAATGATAAAAAGAAAAAGCCTACACTATTGTCATGACATGGCAGAAAGGGTCTCTTTGGTTTACTCACTTAATCAAGTGATGTGATCATTTTTTTATGCCAACAGCAAGGACTAGATTTGATGGAGAAGGATTGCTGGATTTTAGGACTTTCGGTTGATATTGTTTTACCCTTTCAGATATGCTAATCGCTTAAAAATTACTATATTTTAAATTTATGTTTAAATTCAATTTGCCAACATACAGTGTAACACCCAGTGCTTATCTCATCATGTGTCCTTAATGCCCATTACCCCATCACCCTACCCGCCTCCCCTTCTGCAACCTTTTGCTTATTTCCTAGAGTTAAGAGTCTCTCATGGTTTGTCTTCCTTTCTAATTTTTCCCCACTCGGTTTCCCTCCTTTCCTTTATGGTGCCTTTCACTATTTCTTACATTCCACATATGAGTGAAACCGTATTATAATTGTCTTTCTCCGACTGACTTATTTCACTCAGCATAATACCCTCCAGTTCCATTCACGGTGAAGTAAATGGTAGGTATTCATCCTTTCTGATGGCTATGTAATATTCTATTATATGTTTATCAGTGTTTACCATGAGGATTACCAAAATAAGTTTTTGTTACATTTGAATAAATCTGGTGGGGGAATGAATTTTTAGCTAGCCTCACCCAGAGCAATGCTTCCCCCATTCTTACAGGATGAAGTTCTTATGGGTTCATGGTCAAATGAGAAAATTCCTCTTTACATGTGATGAGCTTTATATGAACATAAATTCATTGAACTTTTCAAACTTTAAGAATGGTGATGATAGAAGCTCCCCCCTCAATATAGACCATCAATTCTCATTAGGTATGGATTCCATATTTATGAATTTGCCTATGCTAAATATGCCTACCCCATATGCTAAAGTGCATAGAATGTACAGAATAAAGAAAAATTTGTATCACCTATTGGACACATTCTCGCTGAGATGAACAAAGCAATGCCTTGCTTTCTTGTTTCAGCTCTCATACTACAAACAAGTGTCCTTTCTGCAGTTCATTTCATGCCACGTTCTTTGCATTTTTTGTTAATGGTTTTACTGTTTAAAATTGCTCCCAAGCATGGTGTTGAAGTGCTGTGTAGTGTTCTTAAGTGCAAAAGACTGTAATATGACTTATGAAGAAAGTATGTGTGTTAGCTAAGCTTTGTTCAGGCGTGAATTATAGCGCTGTTGGCCATGGGTTCAATGTTAATAAATCAACAATATATATTAAGTAAGATGTCCTTAAACAGAAACACACATAAAACCAGGTTATGTATGATTAATGAAAATATTTGTGACCAAAGGGTTCTCCAGAACGTAACCTCTAATTCCCCTAGGTGCAGTGCTTCATTATCCACTAATTCAGTGTTCCCAGCAATGTTACAGAAAATAACTATTATGAATAACAACAATATAGCTTCGTGTGTGTGTGTGTGTGTGTGTGTGTGTGTGTGTAGTTTTATACTGTTTTTACTGTTATGTTACTATCTGGTAAAAAGAAAACTCAATAATACAATATTCATCTTCACATATTCCTGTTTTAAATATTCACATTCATAAAAATTTCAAAGTCTAGGAAGAACTCACTTTCATTCATTCAAACATTATTTATTGAATACCCTTTATCTCCACTAGGTTTTGCTGAGGGAATAATGGTGAAGGAGACAGTGATAGTACCTGCTCTCTTAAAAGTATGTATCTTAGGAGAAGACACAGTCCACTCCTCAAAGAGACAAGTAAGTATATGAATAAAGTAAGTATATGACGAGATGTGTAAGTAACTATATATAAGTATATGACTGGATGCAGTAACTTTTGTTATGAAAGGAATAAAGAGGGACTAAAGTTAAAAATGAGAATGGATAAATGTACTAGGTAGTTTGGTTGAAGCAGGTCTCTGTAGGAGTAAAATTTAAGGCTGAGACCTATAGGGAAGGAGGGGATTAGTCACATGACAAGAAGGGAGAAGACTATTCCAGTCAGAGGGAAGACTGCTGAGACCATGAGGTGGAATGTACTTGGCACATTCAAAGGCCTGGAAGATGACCAGTGTTATAAGAAGATCAGGAGATGGGAACAAAATAGAAGTAGACAGTGGACAGGGGACAAGGATGCAGGAACCGTAGGCTGTGGTACAGTGTGGATTTTATTTTATTGTTAAGGGAATGCACGAGAGGATTTTAAGCAATGCATTCACATGATTCCATTTGTATTTTAAGACCATTTTGCTGCTGGTAGAGAATGGATTGGAGAGGAGCAAGTGCCAAAGTGAGGATACCCAGGGAGAAGTCTGGTCCAATAATGTATGAGATCATGATGGCCTCACAGTGGTGGAGGAACGAGACCAAAGCCAAGAATCTACTGGAGATAAAATCATCAGGATGTGGTGATGAATTGGATTCAGGGTGAGGAAAAGTGTTTTAAAATAGCCCTAGGGATGCCTGGGTGGCTCAGTGGTGGTTGAGAGTCTGCATTTGGCTCAGGTCAAGCCCTGCATCCGGCTCCCCATGCGGAGAGCCTGCTTCTTCTTCTGCCTATGTCTCTGCCTCTCTGTGTGTCTCTCATGAATAAATAAATAAAATCTTTAAAATAAATAAATAAATAAATAATAAATAATAAAAATATCCCTAGATTTCCTATTTAGTAATACAATAAGAATACTGATGTTTATTTTATAAGACTGAAGATGAAATAGATATTCCATGTAAGATACTCACAGTGCTGGACATGTAGTAAGTAATACATGAATTAGTTACTATTCTTAGATATGGTTTAAAAACAGGTACTATTTTGTATTTAATGCACGTAGTTATTTTTCAAGTAGTTAAATATCTCCCTGGATTCGTTTTATAGGAAATGATGGTGGATTTAAGATGGAACTATAATGTTATTTGACTAAGGGGCACAAGAACACTGAAATCCCAACTTGGCCAATATTCCTGTATTCCCGTGAAGTCTCCAAATTAAAATAACCTGTAGTTTATATTTAGAATTTGGAACCCAGAACCCAATATAATTCAGACTGGACCATGGACAGTCATTTTACTATATCAGGTAAGCCTGTGCTAGCTTCTAACCAAAGCAGACTTATATATTTAACCCATGACACCTCTACCTCAAGTGGAATTTGCATCTCAGCTTGGGTTGTGTGAATTGGAGGCATCACCAACCTCTTGGAAAACTCCACCTACTATAATGAAGGACAGTCGGGATCGTGAACACTTCTTAGGGGTAGCAAAGAGCTGGAATGAGGTGATGCAAGAAGGCAGAGCTCCTGAGCTACTCTCGGAGGACAAAGGGTACACTTTAAATTGACTTAGAAAATTCTTTTTCTCATGGCTCAAGCTAAAATGGACTTATTTCACTCCCTGACCAAATTAGTACGGATCCCAAAATTATAAGGAGTAATATGGTATACTAATTAAATTAGCCACAGTAAAGACTACCTCCCTTGGAGGAAAACATAATGAAGTCCAGGGCATGTAAGTTTGTCACTTGTTTGACAGTGCTATTAACAATGGCTGAACAAAGCTGGTGCCTGCAAGCAAGCTTATTTCGTTCAGTAAGCCTTTATTTAGTGCCTGCCCATTAGGCCTATCACATAGTAATCCTATTACTTTTATCTTCATAGTTTCATTTTTAAAGATAAGATGGGTGTTTTTTTTTTTAATTAATAAAATTCAGGTTCATCAAATACAGCTAAACTTAAAATTTTGAGAAAAGTGTAACAGAATAAGTAATCTTTCTTTTTTGTGCTCATCTAATCACTCAGCACAAAATGTTTCTTTGCCACTCAGAATAAAGCTGTTGAATGAATAATTAACTTTTTGCTGCCTGGGTCTGGTTAACATGTCAGTTCCTCATAAGGAAGCCAATTTTTCCTGCAGTGGCACACTATTTATCATTTATTCATTAGGTTTCTGAATATGTGTTTCTGTTTTAAGATTAGTTAAGGAGAAAAAAATATTTCTTAAATAAGTACTTATCATATTGAGACCCTCCCCCCAAACACACAAAGGTACACATACATACACATACATAAATATATATAAACTTGGAATTCCATCTTGTCACTCTGGAATGGTAGCTAGTCAAAGAAGAAACCTACAAACATGTGAAAAACAGCACAGAAATCTGAAGATGCTGGTCCTCTCCTATACAGCTGGCTTATTTTAGCTGTTGGTGATTGCATAGTATAAGCTAATTAAGTCAATGCCTACAGTATCACGTAATCATCAAAAAGGGCCAGAGATTGATCATATGCGGATTAGAGGAAACAATGTATGTGGACATATATTGTAGCTATCTGAAATTTCTATCCTAAGAATCATTTAATGCAAAGTCAATAAGTCCTCTACTATTTTATTGAGTTTAGTTCATATTCATCAGAACTTAAAATAAATAGTAACAGTAATGATTGTTACAGTTATCATAGCGTGAGTACATAATAAACAGGAACTCACTCTAAATGTCATTTTCTAAAGTGTAAAATTTAGTGGAACAGATTGATTTCTGACTCCTTTAGATTACAGATATATTCATTAAAGCAAACTAATTTGTCCCAAGTGTCTGAGAGATATAGTCATATCGTTACTTAAGAATTAGTATATAAAACATGTCCTATTGTATGTATATATGGTAAATGCATGAGTTGAATAATTTGAAAGTAATAAAACAAAATCCTAAAAAATTTCGTGAAAAATAATTGAGTCTTTCTTTGCTATTTACTGAAATACTCAAATTGCTTCAAGGTTATTCTTTCAAGTACAATTATTTATATAAATACAATACCAAAAGTTCTGCACTGGGTTTGTGGATATTAGATAAATGGGTCTTTTCTGTATTCTGGGCAACCCAGACCCATAACCTAGACCTTGAGGATGTTTGTGTACTCAGCCCTACTGTATTACAATGATATTTTGGATTCCTCTGAAATTTCACAAGTTCATTTGCCAGCTGTCTCAGAGTTCTAGAACAGCTTTTTCCTCATGGCAGAACAGATTATATCTAGTAATTTTACCCCCTAAAAAGGACAAAATAGAATAACAATGTTATAAGTTACATTAGAATGTAATCTTTAGACTGTAAAATAACCAGGAGTACAATTTCCACTCAATTAGGTAGCAGAGAATACATTCTAATGACTGCATTTACAGAAGATACCAGCGATCCTTAGTAAACAAACTGCATGCTAATTCACCAGGTAACTGAGAACACCAGGATAGTAAAGTTCCCTTTAAGTGCCCTGAATATAAAAACAAGTAAACAAAAACAACAGAAAGTGTGCAGTATCAAACAAAGCCTGTCTTCTTTGTAATGAACCAAGTAATTAACAAAAAGCCTAATGTTAGTGAAGATAAAACAGAAACCTTCTAATTATAATCTTCATAGAGATGAAATCTAGTTAAGTTTTATTGAAACAATAATGCATTGGACAATAGACAGAAATACAAAAGAATAAAATTTTCTACCACCTGGGAGGAAAATACAGAAGGTGCTGACAGTGGGTGAGGACGTGGTTTACCTTGGGTGAGATAAAAAAGCAGCAAACAACAATAATTGAGTCAAGGGACTAGTATTATAATTGTTGAATACCAGTTCCATCTAGTCTAATTAAAGGAGTAATGACAATGGGAAACTATTTTGAAATGGGCCATCCATCTCCCCTGCTGTAATAAAATGCCATGGTATTTATAAAAAAAGGCAAACCTGAGGCATTTACTTTCATACTGAGGGACATTTTCCTGTCAAAATGTTCTCATTTAAAGCTTCATCCCATAAAATAATTAAACAAAAACAAGCAGCAGGCAAGCTAGTCAGTTGCCATCTAAATGCTTATTTCAACATTTATGCAGAAATAATGTCACTAGCATACCTAGTAAAATGTTTTTGTTTTGGTTTTTGTTTTGTTTTGTTTTGTTTTGTTTTGTTTTGAGCTGTGCCTCGTCAGTGATGGGAACAATGTATTAGTTGAATGTGTTATAAAAACCTTAAATTTATAGTTCTTTTTAGAAGTGCATTTATCATTATATCAGCAATCTGTTGGCTCCCTTGAGTGTCCCCATTATGAATAATGTGGTTTAAAATATCAGATATCTTCATATGGACTTTGCAATAAAAGTGGGTACGTTAGAACACACAGGATGCTCTTACTCTGTCCTCCACTGAAAATGAGATGTGAAGGAAAGAACATCAATATGTCGATGCAGGTTTACTCCTGCTACAACAATCTGAAAAAGGGCATGCTGCACACTCAAATCTAATTCCCCACCCTTCTGTTCATCTCCTTTCTCAAAGTGGAAGGATTTTCACTAACAGGGTAAGAGATCTTCATTATTAAGAGATCAGGAAGAGGGTTATGGGGTTGGAAGAAGAGGGAGAAAAAGACTCCTAGAGGCTGTTGTAGAGCCTCCTGGGGTTCACATGTGTAAAAAAGCTCTGGGGCTCCTCCCACATGCAAGAAAATTGAGGAATGTGTAGAAGGGGGATAATAAGTGCTAGTCTAGGGATCCCTGGGTGGCGCAGCGGTTTGGCGCCTGCCTTTGGCCCAGGGCGCGATCCTGGAGACCCGGGATCGAATCCCACATCAGGCTCCCGGTGCATGGAGCCTGCTTCTCTCTCTGCCTCTCTCTCTCTCTCTCTCTCTCTCTCTCTCTCTGTGACTATCATAAGTAAATTTAAAAAAAAAAGTGCTAGTCTAGTTTTTGAATGGCATCTTTTTTAATTGCCAGTAAGAAATGAAATGCTCTTAAAATTATCTTTGGCTGTTGAAATGAACTAACTCCATCCAGAACTAAGACGCTTCAAGGATCCATCTGGGTTATCTGTGTAATGGCTCCATCACCTAGAACCTATACTCCAAAACAATTTCTAAAAATAAAAACATCCGTATACCCTTTAATTTTTCTTATGAAGTCATGTAGATAAAATAGTAACATTTAAAAATCGCTGACATTGCCATCCGTACAAACAGCAGGAAAAAAAGGAGTGTGAAATATTACTCTTTCTTTTAAGTAATGAGTCGATGATATAATTGAATGAAGAATAATGGGAGTATTTTTCCCATTGTAATCATCTTAAAGAAAATATTAAGGCATGTGATTCTTTGGTTTAAGGCTCTCAAAGATACATTTAATCAAATGTATAAAATCTGTTACATTTAATCAAATATACGCAAAAGAATCTTCCAGATTAAAAGAACTGGGTGTTCAGATGTATTTTTACCATTGTTTAGGAATGGTCATGAGTGATTTTCTCATGTTAACGTCCAAATTTTAAATTTATTTAGAAACTAAATTCAAGTATATTTTAGGAACACACAGAGATCTTATAAGTTTTACACTTTCTCAATGGAACCATAGCAATCTATTTTTTCATTCTTTTATGGAAATGATCATGAGTTACAAATCCTTCTTATAAGACTTTTTATTTTATATGCACTTGAAGATTCAAAGCAAAGTCCTTAGATATTTAAGATATGATTGGATCTCCCTCGTTCTGTATCTTCTCAAGGAGACCATGACAATCCAGTTATCTCACAAAATGAATCATGTGAATGAATAATTAACACCATCACTTAACAAAGGAGAAGTACCCTCTTGCATTAAAAAACATCAATACTTAGAAGTTACTTCTACTAAAAGAGATTTAACTATTTGGATAGAGATAGGGAAAGCAAGCTATAATGACTTCTGACACCAACTACCCAGAGTAGACCCACTAAGCACTAAGGCATAGTCCTCCACAAGAGTGCTCTCACTTCAGATATCAGCCACAGGTTCAGAGGTCCATAGCCTATCCATCCTTCTGACCAGCTAGCTACAGATCTGGGAGTTTCCACTACCTCTTCAGGTCAATAATTCACTAATATGACTCATGGAACTCAAGAAGGTGCTATTTTTATAGAAAGAGGATATAAATCAGAATCAGCTAAAGAGACCACTGCATAGCATGAGGTATGGGAGAGTCCCAAACATGAAGCTTACACTGTCATCTCCCCACAGAGTCAGGACACATTACCCTCCTAGCGCATGAATGTGTAACAATATGCAGAATATTGCCAACTGAGCTTCAGTGTCCAGAGTTTTCATTGGGATTCCATCATATAGGGATGATTGATTGAATTACTGGCCCCAAAGTTGAAATCAATCTGAACTCCTACTCCCCTCCCTGGAGATGGCCTAGTATCATGTGGTTCAAAGCTCCAATCTTCCAATCATATGATTGTTCTTTCTAGCATGGTCAGTTCCCATTCTGAATCATCTGGTTAACATAAGTGATTAATAGACCAACCATAATCAACAAAGAAACTTGTATTACTTTGGAAATTCCAAGGGTTTAAAGGTCAACTCCCAGGAACCAAGGACAAAGGCCAGCCTAATTCTTGATTATTCAAAGCTTATGGAATCTTTTGTCTTATTAAATTATTTTACAATCAATTTTGAACATTTAGGGGAAGTAGAAACATTTATGGGAAGCAGTCTTAAACCAGACCCACAGTTGGTCCATATCTATTGACTTATAGGCAAGAAAGAGTTAATAGTTTCCAGATATAAATGCAAAGCTTTCTATTAAATACTCCCTTGCTATAAAAATTATTTCCTAAGAATTTTATTTCAAATAACAATGAACACGTTATACATTTCCCAAGGGAATAACTACTACTAACTAGATGGTTCATCAGAGTAATGATAAAACCAGAATTTGGAGTTAGTCTTAAATATGGATTCTAAATCTGTATATGGATCCCAAATTTTCCGTTCATTCCTGAAATGGGAACTACATTAAACATTTTTGAAATGATTTAATAAGACAATGTATTTCTTAAATATCCTGTGTCCAATTAATAGATTCTGTTATTATTATTGCTATTTATATGTGAAGTGAAATATATGATTTTCTGATATATACATATACATATTTATGATAAAAACAAAAGAATGTTCTTCAGAAAAAGATAACTAAATATCTTGTTGAACCATAAAACATTTATTGACACTCCAGCATAATTCATAAAAGCCCACTGGCTTTTTTGGGCTTTTCTGAACTATTGACATGTGTCAGAATGTATGAAAATAATAAAATCCAATGCTGAGTTTCTTAAGATCCTTACATTTTCTAAAATTCTTCTCTTTGTCTGCCTCTCAATCTTCCCTCATATATCTAAACACTGGTTTATTCAATTTATTGGTATCTTTCTTAAGATAATCTTTTTATTTATCCATTAAACATGTTTATTAAACGCATATTATATATCAGCTGGGGATTCTCTAAACATTAACTATATAGCAATTCACACAAAAGATAAAAGATTGAGAAATTTATATTCTAGTGGGGAATAATATGTAATTAAGAAGGTTAAAAATAAAATAATGTTCACTGATAAATCTATAAAAAATGATCTAGGAAGATGAGAATAAAGACAGTGGGTGAAGATTGCAAACTTAAATAGGATTCTCAGGAAACACCAACCTGAGGATGATGGAAAAAGAGAAGTATGGAGTTAGAGAGAAGAACATTGCTACTATTCAAAAGCAGCTAATGAGGTCAGTGTTGCTCAAGTGGAGTGAGGAAGGGGGAAGAAGTAGGAAATAAGGTCAGATAGGTAATGTGAGGGTAGGTGAGCATGCAAGTTATATAAAGCCTAGTAGGTAGGTCATAGTGAGTTTGATTCTTACCTTAAGGAGCCTTTGAAGAGTTTTGAGCAGAAGAGTGACATTTTTAAAGGATTCTTGCTGCTGTGTTCAGAACAAACTGAAGGGCAGAAAGTGAAGAAATAGAACTATTTAGGATGCTTTGGTCCATGGTTAACAGCAGGGGAGGGGGTGTGAAAAGTGTTTCATTTTTGGATATATTTTGAAGGTAGAACCAACATGATTTATAGCAGATTGTTTGTGAGGCTTGAAGGAAAAGAATGATCAAAGATCACTAGGCGTTTAACCTGAGGAACAAGAAGAGTAGAGTTTCCATTAACTAAGATAGAAAGACTATGAGAGAAGCAGTCCTTGTGGGGGAGGGAAGAAAAGAGAGAGGGAAGAAACGAAAAGATCCAGAGTTCAAATCTAGACTTGCTGATTCCAATATATTCTTAACTATGATGTCAGTGTACCAGCTTTCATTTATTGGACACCTGTAATGTTGCAAGGGCTATGGTTTACATATTTTTGCCCTATGACTTTTCATGTCAGGAGGGATGAAGGAAAGAAGATGAAAGATCAAAGGGCTTATCATCTCATTGAGATCATGTGGTAGGAGCTGGGGTTTTAATTTTTGTCCCTCTGCAGCTCTTTGGCCAGTGGATTACAGAGAATAGCACCTTTCAACTTTTGGTGGGAGAGACTCCAGGAGTAGTAATAAAATCAGTGGCCTGCTATTTCTGGGAACTCTCCTTATGGACTCTAAAGTAACCTCTGTGTGTGTGTGTGTGTGTGTGTGTGTGTGTGTGTACACGCGCATCTACATGTTTAGTTTTACTGTGTTAGTTTACTGTGATAACAAAGTATCACAGACTGGATGGCTTAAACAACAGAATTTTATTTTCTCATAATTTGGAGGCTGGAAGTCCAAGATCAGTGTAAGTTGATATCTTCTGAGACATCTCTGTTTGGCTTGTAGATGGCCACCTTCTCCCTATGCCTCCATATGGTCATCCATCTGTGTATATTTGTGTCCTAATCTCCTCTTCTTTTTTTTTATTGAAGTTCCATTTGCCAACATATAGTATAGCACCCAGTGCTCATCCCATCAAGTGCCCTCCTCAGTGCCTGTCACCCAGTTACTCCATCCCCTCACCCGCCTCCCTTTCCACTATCCTTTGTTCATTTCCCAGAGTTAGGAGTCTCTCATGTCTCCTCTTCTTAAAAGGACACCTGTAATATTGGCTTCAGGCCCACTCTAATAGCTTAATTTTCCTTTTAAAGACCCTCTTCAAATATAGTCACATTCCGAGATATGGGTTAGGGTTTAACATATCAATTTGCCAGGGGTGGAGCACAATTCAGCTCATAATTGTTATGGAGAATTATTTATAACCCCCTTATAAAACAGACGTTGGAAAATCTCTTTCCCACTGAAACTTAAAGGTAGTTTCTAAGTATATGTGAACTGCATGAGGGGTATAGAGGGCAGCAGTGTGATGGCACCTGGCTCTCTTTTTGACTCTAATGATCTTTCCTCTTCCACTCTGTGTCTCAGACATGGGAAGAAAGAAAGTAGATAGCAGTAGCACCTGGTGCTCATGGGTATTGCAATAGAGTGTGTAGCTAGGAAAATTCAGCCAGTCCTGTCATAAGTTCAGGAAAACTTTTACCATCCACCACCCTTAATACAGGATGGAAAAGAGAGAGAAAAAAAAAAAAACACTTTTAAAACTCTTGAATTTTTAAAGCTAAGACTAAATTTAAGTTGACAGACACATATAAATGTTGAGCTTTTATGTCTTTAAGTTGGTTTCATAAAATTTCTTTTTAAGTTGAATTGGATACTTCAGGTCTGTCACTAGGAAAGATATTGAGAATTATTCAAAATGTCCATTGATGAAAAGGTACTGGAGATTTTTATTAAAAATTTATATATAAAAATATTCCCCCAATATTTTATATCTTCTAAAATACAGGCTGATTAAACTCACCCAGAAATAATCTAGATTCTTTCCACAAATGAAATGAGTACACTTTTCACTAAAGGGAAAACAGGTATTTTCCAAGAATTCTATAGAAATCATAGACTTAACAAAAGTTCACTGAAACAATAATGTGAAATAAAACTGCACGTAACTTTCAGAAATGCCTTAATACTCAGTAGTTACCAGTGACTGTAACCCTGGAGATGGAGCTATTGTGTCCACTTGAATATCAGAAAAATAATGAATATGTAGGGAGATGCATGTTCCACACAGGTGAAAGGAGTGTAGCAGGGCACTAGCAATATGAATTGTCAGGTTCTTAAATTCCACTCTGAACAGGAGGCATTAGGGAAAAAAGACCTGGTGATCCATAGGATGCCAGAGTCCAACACTATATTCACAACCAAAGGTTTAGGCTAAATGTGTTTTCTGTTTACAAAGTTTTTAGCTGATTCCTCTTAGGGACCTAGGCTTGGATGATCCACTTCCCCAAGGCCTTCAGAGTAGGTCTTGAAGGCTAGGGCTCTTCTAACCCCTGCCTCTTTACATAGTCCTAGAAGAAAGGCAGATTCTTAGTTTAGGATAATTATCCAAATAAATGTAGTTTGGGAAGAGCTCAACATTCTAAAACTTTAGGCAATGGAATTAAATGCTCTGGTTTGATCTGGTAATGGCAAGTTTCAGGTTCTGGGATTTATTAGATTATCTACCCTAAGATATAATCATTACTACTTATATTTTCTTTTTTTTTTTTTTTTTTTTAAAGGTTTTTTTTTTTTTTTTTTTTTTTTTTATTTATGATAGTCACAGAGAGAGAGAGAGAGGCAGAGACACAGGCAGAGGGAGAAGCAGGCTCCATGCACCGGGAGCCCGATGTGGGATTCGATCCCAGGTCTCCAGGATCGCGCCCTGGGCCAAAGGCAGGCGCCAAACCGCTGCGCCACCCAGGGATCCCACTACTTATATTTTCATAATACTTTTATAACTTAAGAAGATTTTCACATTCCTTATTTCATTTAATCAGATTTTTACAATGTAGAATAAAGGCCCAGGATTCAGATTCCAAAGTCTGAGCCTTGGTTTCCTTACCCATGCTGGAGAGAACCACATGAACTCTCCTTACCTCAGGGACAGTTATGAATGTCAAAGGACAGATACATTGTTATATGAAAACTATCTCAATTCCATTGTTAGGTGTTAATTTTATGAAACCACAACCTGTGAATTAATCATCTATCATTTTTTGATGGTGAGTGATGATGAGAATGGCTCTCCTGTCTTCATGTTGCAACTGTCAAAGCCTTTAAAAATAAGACTTAAAGATCATGTTGTTGAAGGAATAAAGTTCCTATAGTCATTTTACCTAGGAAGACTGAGAATTTAATGTATGTAATGAATGTCTTGGGATATATCTTACCACTAGTGATGGAAAAAGATAAAACATTGTCAGTAGACAAAAAGTCATTTCTTCTTTCTATAAATGTGAAAATACCAACAATCATTACTTACTGAGAATCTAAATTGGCTTAGGGCCAAACACTGTTCTAGGTGCTTTTAATACTTACATGATGACATATGTATCATTATTCCTTTTTTTTTTTTTTTTTTTGGTGGAGCTGGGGGTTGACCCCATGTATGTTCAGCTCTACAACTTCTTGCTCTTCCTAATCAATATTTTATCACAAATATTAAGACACTCAATTACCATGTGTACTTGTATCTGAACACATGCAGGTCTGGTAGGGCTAGTGGAAAATATTCATGCCTTTTGCCATGTTAGAATGGGGATGGATGGACACCCCTGCAATTACATTTGATCTTATCTCAACTTCTTCATCCAGTCCTTCTCCTCTCATGTGCTTCCCAAGAGTATCCTTACACTAATGCAACAGGGATACAAGAGATTACTCACCAAACACTTGTTAGGGAACCATTGTTTGTTTTAGGAGGAAATACATTGAGGATTCATTAATAGGGTAAAGCTCCAGCTGTGGGGAACTGTAGCAAATAAGGATTGTTAATATTTTTTGCATCAGGGAAAGAAAGAAAATGTTCCTGACAGGGAGAAGGGAAAACCAAAATATAGATAGGAAGCTAACAAGCTTGGGTACTGAGCAATGAAAATGTCCAGAGAATGAAGCTCCAAAAGAGTCTTGGGAGAAAACAAACACGTGTTATGGGTTGTCGAATTGGTTGGTCAAAAGATATAATGTAAACACCCTCTTGTACTTCCTTCAACAAAATGTACTATAAAAAACTCAATAAGGTTTTTGAGATGATATGGCCTGAATTTTTGTATCTCTCCACCAAATTCACATGTTGAAATCCTAATGTCCAGTGTGATGGTATTAGGAAGTAGGGTTTTCAGGAGGTGCCTATGTCATGAGGCATGAGTGGCCTTACAGAAGAGACCCCACAGGTCCTCCTAGCCACTTCCAACCATGTGAAGACATAGCAAGAAGCTGCTAGCTATGAACTATGTAAAGGGCCCTCATCAGAACATGATCACACTGACACCTTGATCTTGGACTTCTCTACCTCCAGACTGTGAAAAATAAATTTCTGTTGTTTACGAGCTACATGGTCTGTGGTGTTTTGTTATAGCAGCCCAAATGGACTGCAACAGGATCATAGATTAATCTGGAGGAGACTAGAAGTGATGGATTCTCAGGGTCAACATAAGATAAAATAGACAGGACATGTGGAGGGGAAGTTGGAGGATGAGGGACAGCCAACATCTGCATCATACCATCCTCTGATTGTGGCATCCTTCCCTCTCCCCCCACCACCATTTCTACTCTCCCTTAAAGTGAACCACCCTGTAAAATATTATTGGCCCTTTTCCATCAAACTTGTCCTATGAGTGTACTTAAACTAAGCAAATATTCTAATTTGTAAAAATAACTCAGAAAATTTTAGTATTGTGTGGCACCTCAGATGTAATATAATCCTGCACCTTGGAGTTTGATTTCTCTCTTAGAATATTAAAATTCTTTGTGAAATATCCTTGGAAATATTCAGTACAGAGCAAGTATTCAACAAGATCTTGTTAAAGGGCCATATTGTATTACTACTGATCAATATCTGTCCTCCCTTCTTTTTCCTGGGGGAGGGTTATAGTACCTCCCCAATTAAAATACAGACTAGTCACCTGACTTGCTTTGGCCAACAATGTGATAAAAATGACCATGTGCTACTTTCAGAAGAATTACTCTAAGGAACTGGAGACCAGGGGTTTTCAGATATCTCAGGTGACAAGTAAATATATGTTTTAAGGGATAGACATGGATTGCTTATTGAAAGTCAAAGGTTAGAGATGGCCTGAGTAGGGTCCAGAGAGGAAGTAGATTAAGGTAACTTATATCAGTTCTTCTCATCAGCTAAATGGAGCTTGGATGAATAACCTGAGGATGAAGAAAGAAAAGTTTATGCTTTCACATTTAGAAGTATTTACAGGAGAGGGGCTCCCTGTCAGAAAAACATCTGAGTGTCCCTGGATCATTAAAGGGAACTCAGAAAGCAGCACTGGTTCTACCTCAATTACTACCCTCTCCAGCCCAAAAAGAACAAATGTTTAACATATTTAAAAGTATTAAAACTCCACATTCATAGAGAGGGTAGACTTTCCATTTTAAAATTGTGAAATTAAGGTAACAATTTTTACTTTTTCTTTTGGAAATCAGCTAAAGTAGCAAGAAGAGTGAACACTCCCCCTTCTCTGATAGTTGATGATATCATTAATTCTAGATCATACTATATGAGGAAGGTCAAATAGAATTATGGGAAGATGATGAGAAAGGATGACTACATTGTAGGTCCAGAAAAATATGGCAAAGCACAATTGCCCACAGTAATCCAAGACAATAGTACAACAAGAATGTGGGTGTGCATTGGCAGCGGGAGTCATTGAGCCTAGTTATTAGGAAAGACCCAGGAGTGAGGTGAGATGTAGGAAATGAAGAATTGCACAGATAAGCCATCTTTATAAGAAACTGTCAATGAGCCCAAACAAAGAGGAAATATTCTGCATTGTTAGCAGCCCAAGATCATCTTAATTGTTGTGGGAAAAAAATAAAAGCTCAAAGAACCCATCATACAACAAACATGATATCACAGCTCCTTTTCCCACACATCATTCAGTAATGATCCTGAGAATAACTATTCCAGTAAGAAATCATCTCATTCAAGAGAACAGAATCTGGGCAGCCTCGGTGGCCAAGCAGTTTAGCGCCGCCTTCAGCCCAGGGCGTGATCCTCAGACCTGGGATGGAGACCCATGTGGGGCTCCCTGCATGGAGCCTGCTTCTCCCTCTGCCCATGTCTCTGCCTCTCTCTCTCTCTCTCTCTCTCTCTCTTTCTGTCTCTCATGAATAAATAAATAAAATCTGTAAAAAAAAAAAAAAAAAAACCATAATTTTTTTAAAAAGAAGCTCATATGAGCCTTGGTGTCCAGGAATTTTATGGGGGATCAGCTATGTAGGCATGCCATATCTCTGCCACTGACCTCAGCTACTCACACTCCAGCTCCCCCAGGGCAAAAGCAGATGTTCTCCATAAATCACAGCATTAACAAAACCTATCTGATCAAATCCGTAGTACAAGGTAGCAGGCATACATTAGCATCAATATCAGGAAGAAAATTCCAAGAACTCAGAGCTCACTTCCAAGAACCAAGCAAAGGGTCAGCATTAACAACAGATCTTCCTTGGAAATGTGCAGGTGTTGAGCAATCCATACCAACTGTGTTAACCCTTTACTTGTTTGGGGCAATGAAAAGTGTTACAGGCATTTTGGAAACAAATTGGTGATTCCATAAAACATTAACCATAAATTTGCCACACATCCCAGGAATTCCACTCCTTCATGTCTACTGGACAGAAATGAAAATATATGTCCACACAAATACTTGTGCATGAACATTCATAGCAATATTATTCATAATAGTAAAAAGTGGAAACAAGCCAAATGGTCATAAATTAATTAACAGATAAACCATATGTAGTACATACATACAATGGACTGCTTCTCAGCAATAAAAAGAAATAAAGTAGTATTATTTGCTACAATATATATGAATCTTAAAAATGCTGGACTAAGTGAAAGAAGCCTGTTACAAAAGACCACATATTAAATGACTGCATTTATATAAAATGTCCAGAAAAAGCAGTCTATAGAGACAGAAAGTAGACTCATGACTTCCTGAAGCAGGGGTGTGAATAGGAAATAATTGCACACGGTCACAGTGATCTTTATAAATGACATAAATGTTCTAAAAATTGGACTATGTCAATGGTTGCACAGCTCTAAACTTACTAACAATCATTTAATGTTCCCTTAAAGTATATGAATTGTAGACACATAAATTGTGCCTCAATAAAGCAGCTATTTTTTTCCAGAAAGGCTGCAGAGCACTGTGTTTGAAATGCTACTACTTGTAGAAAAGAGCAGAATACCTCTAGAAGCACACACAGGAAACTGGCAACAGTGGTTGACTCTGGAGGGGAACCAGTGTAAAGAGCCAAGGTGGGGAGAGTTCCACTGGAATGTATAACGGCTTGTACTCCTTGGATTTCATGCTCTGTGTGTAATCATAATTCAAAAAATAACAACCTAAAATCTTTTGCATCTCTCAGTAAGTAGGAGACACATGGCTGCCATTGAGGTAATGAGGTCATTAGTAGTGATGGAGTCATTGGAAAAAATAGTCTAGGTGGTAAATGCTGCCTTGGCTGTTTTCAGAGACTATCATTTTTACATTGTGGAATGATGCTTGAGTGGCAATATCCTAGAATCAAAGGACTTGACGAGAAGAGTATGCAGAGCCTGATACAAAGAAAACCTGCATATTTCACTGTAGTGAAAGAGCTAAAAGCTGAGGGTGGAAAGTCTGAGGCCTTCATTTTTTTTTTTTTTTTTTTTTTTTTTTATGCAAGAGTGATCATTCAGAAGGTTTTTGGAGAGCAATGTAGTGCCCACACTTTATATTTCAGTCATTTTGCCATTGTCTTTTTTTCTATTAGATATCATAAATGTGGCAATTCAAGAGCAAACTGTTGGAAAACATATTCAATTCACCTTCTGCAGATTTTTATTTTTTCAAGTTCTCTAATTCACTGTGCTTCTTTTGGAATATAAGTGGATTTATTTTTTATATGGATGGCTTTCCATACTACTGAAATTGCTGAATAATTGTCAAGCTTCTGTTCCACTTAGAAGACCCGCACTAATTAGTTGTAACAGGTTAAATCTCATTATAATCAATTATTTAATAATGAATATCTCTGCAATCTAAAAGATTTTCAAATTCTAATCCTTGGCTCAATTATACCTGATGTTGAACACAGTGATATTCCAAACAAATGGAAGTATTTGAACATCCCCTTAAAGCTTGCAGTAATGAAATTTCAAAATGCTTGATGAGAGAGTATACTATAAATTACAAATACTTGGAAATAAGACCATATCAGTTAGAAATGAATCTGTAGTGCTTAACGTGACTATTTTCTATTACCCGGAATCTGTGAATCAAAGCAGGATGCTATGATCTCTTTTCTTTTGTGACTAATACCTGTTTAAATTCTTAATGTTCCATTATGACTAACTGTTCTCAATGGTCTAGAGATAAATATGATATCATAGTCTGAGAATATGTTAAATGATGGTTTCTAAATGAAATGCTTCACTTAACCTTAGAGACCCACTCCAGATTTTATTTCCCACATGATAATTCTCAGTTGAGACTACGGATGAAAGAGTAAGGAAACAGATAATGTATGCACAGGTAACTAAGAGAGAACAATACAAGCTAATAGCCAATAATAGCTAGGGTGAGCCCCTAGTAACATTGCAATAGATGAAGAGTTAGTTAAAGGGATGGCCTTCAAGTTAGATTACCCGAGTTCAAATTCCAGTTTGGCCCCTAACTTGTTTACATAATTAGAGTGAGCAGATTACTAAAATTGTTTAAAAATCAATTTCCTATATGTATCATGGAAGTAATACTGCACTTACCACAGAGTTGTCAAGAAGATTGTGTAAGACACCATTCATTCAAGTCATTCAAGGTCAGTGTTTTGATGGAAGCTTCAAATTTTACATCAAAAGAAGATATGTTTACCCATAAACTAAGGTGCTTTTGATTTAAACATCATCTAAGAATTCAAATGCTATCCTGAGAGCCAAAGATGCACTATAGAGAAACTCAAGATTAATCTAAATAATGATTGAAGGACTCAGAATTACCTGGAAAGGAAAAATGGCTTTAGAATTCTAAAATTAACACTGTGAACCTGGCAAGTTAATTACCCTTCTGAGTCTTACTTTCCCGTGTATAAAATGGATATGATAACAATATCTTCTGAAAGTCTGTGAACATAAAGCAGACAGCACAGTGCTTGGCACAGGCTGGATGCTCAATAAATAATAGCAACTGTTGCTGAGAGAATTATTGGAATTATTATGTGTTTTCTAGTATGGAGACAAGAACAAAACTGTCTTACAAAGTAAGTTGTGTATTAGCTGTGGGCAGAAAAAGAAGCCTAAACCTGAAACACAGTAAACTGAAAAGAAAACAGGCAGTGCTGCATGGGGGCCAGATCACCATGATGAAGGGGGGGAGGGTTGACAATTGAGCAGATAACATCTAACCACAATAAATTCAAGGAGATGCTCTGGGGCATGAGAAAAGAGGGAAGAGGAGATAATAAATATATTGATTTCCAGATGGTAAATGGATGGAGAGGGAAGAAAAACAGAGGAGCTAGAGAAAAACAACAGCTGGAGGCAAAACAAAAGCAAAAAACCATGGCGGGTGGACACTAGGTGAGCTTGGAAAGAAGAGAGTCTTCCGTTCGGGATGGAAATGCTTAGATTAGGAACAAAGACACAGGGAAAGTATCCAGGTATCATAGTGGTAAAGAGAAGGCAGCGGGCAGCCCCCTAGATGGAGACAACCTGCCACATGTAAAATACATTGGCATTTGATTAGGGCCTGAGACTAGGTAAAGGGCTGGGGCAGAAGGGAAGGAAACAAAATTCCGAAGAAGCCATGAGGCACTGATGAAATACACACCTGGAGGGAGGACAATCAACAGGAGGAAATCATGCCGATAAGAACACAAAAAAGCTGGCAATATGGCCCACAGGACTCTCAGAGAAGAGAAATGAGATGTTTTCTTAGTGCAAACAAAGGTTGATGGGGGAAGAGAGACGTATTCTTTATAGAAGAATTCTACATAATACATGTAGATACGCCTCCCTCTCAGAGGATCATTTTAATTCCTCATCCTCCTTCCCTGAAGGTGGGCTAGGCTTAGTGATTTGCTTGCACAGAATAGAGTAGGAGAAACCCAGTAAACACCACCTTAACATACTGACAAAGGTTAACATCATTAGGGTGCCTTCGGGCGGATACCATGTTCCCTCTGGTGTGAGGGGATGAAAAGGGCACTTCACCTCCACGGTATTCTTTCCCACAGCACACAACTCCATTCTAATTCTGAGAAAAGCATCAGACAAACCCAGAATAGGCGACATGCTGCAGGATACCTGACCATACTCCCTGAGACTGTCAAGGTCAGGAAAAACAAGGAAAGGTCAGGAAACTGTCACAGAGCAAAGGAAACTCAGAGACATGACGACTAGTGGTAACTACACTGGATCTCAAAACAAAAAAGAAGAAAATTAACAGAAAAACTGATGAAATCTAAATAAATTCTAAAGTTAGTTAATGATAACCTACCAATAGGTTTTTTTAGTTTTGACGAGTGTACCATAGTAATGTAAGATGCTGACAATGAGGAGAATAAGGTAAAAGGTATTATGTGTAAGAACACACGAAGGATGCTGGGGGTGGTATAGTCAGGTAAACATTGACTCTTGGTTTTGGCTCAGGTCATAATTTCTGGGTCGTGAGATGGAGCCTTGTGTTGGGCTCTACACTCAGTGGGGTGTCTGCTTGGGTTCTCTCTCCCTCTTCCTCTGCTGCCCCCCCTAAAATAAATAGATAAATCTTTAAGAAGAAAAAACTCACTGTGCTATCTCTGGCAAGTTCTCTGCAAATCTTAAGTTGCTCTAAATTAAAATAACTTAATTTTAAAAGGATGATAGCATATCAAAAGGACAAGGAAGTCAACTAAAAAAGCTTCCAATAGCCAAAGATGATAGAATTGGATTATAACCCAGAAAATAAGTATCCATGATGACATACTAACATAAATAAATGATTGAATCAATAAATTAATTGGGGAGAAGAGCTAACTGTTCCTTACATAAGAATTCCAAATAATAAATACAGAAGAAATGAGGAAAACAGAAAACACCATTAGAACACCATGGCAATAACTGCTATAGGCATGATCAACAAATAAATGCTGAAGTTAGTGAAAGTTTATGGAGAAACAGGATATTTGCTTAACTCTGAAATATCTTCTTCCAAATATTTGTTAATCCTTTTTTTTTTTTTTTTAATGAACAAATGGAGCAAACAGATCCACACACATGGCATGCGGCCCAGCAGGTGGGCCCATGCACACTCCTGGATGCGGTGGCTGGCAAGGAGAGGCATCCCCCCTCAGGCTTCCCTCCCTCAGTCTGTCAGTGATGGTTATTTACCTATGGTCTGTTACTTCGATGAAGACCCGGATGCACCTGTTTATGTCCCCTTTTTCCAAGACCAAGCTGAGGTGAAGAAAGAACACGCAGGCAGTTCATAAGATACCTGAAGGAGCCTAAGAGTAAAGTCTGCCTTCTGGTGGTTAAGAGGCTTGACAAAGAGTACTGGGGAACGAACGTGCAAGCTATAGTGATGGCTCTGGAGTTGGAAAACGGGTTACACAAGCTCCTGCAAGACCTGCAGACCTTGCCTTCTCAGAAGAATGAAACTGATCTCTTAGAATTCCTGAAAAGGTTCATGGGTAAACAGAAGAGGAACATAAAATATCTGGAATACCAGCATAGCTATCAGAAGGAATTAGAAAGGCTGACTTCGAAGGAAGGCATCTCGGAACAGTTTGGTGAAGCATCAGGCAGACAGGCTTAACATCTGAAGGCAACACAGCAAGTCTTCCATCAGAGTAGTTCCCAAAAGCAGCTACTTAAAAATCTGGATCTCTATTTGACAGAAGACTGCTTTCCTTTTAATAGTATCCCAATCTTCATTGTCGTACATGGAAATAAATTGGTTTTGCATTAAAAAAAACAAACAAACAAACAGTGGGAGTGTAACTTTACCGTGAAGAAACATAGCAGAAACCATCTTGATAACTAAGTGATCAAGATTAACATCACCAGTAATAAGAGCAAACATCCGACAATCCCAAAATGAAGGCCATTCTACAAAACTCCTGAACAGTACTCTTCAAAAGCATCAAGGTCATGAAAGCCAAGGAAAGACAGAGATATCAGAGGATTCCTGGGTGGCTCAGCGGTTTGGTGCTGCCTTCGGCCCAGGGTGTGATCCTGGAGTCCCAGGATCGAGTCCCACATCAGGCTCCCTGCATGGAGCCTGCTTCTCCCTCTGCCTGTGTCTCTGCCTCTCTCTTTCTCTCTCTCTCTGTGTCTCTCATGAATAAATAAATAAAACCTTAAAAAAAAAAAAGAGATATCATCACAAATCAGAGGCAACTAAGCAGACATAATAAGGAATGCAGTGTGAAATATTGGTTACATGATACTGGGACAGAATAAGGACACTAGTGATATTAAGTGGTTGTTTAGTTAGTAGTATTGTACCAGTATTAGTATCTTAGTTTGGGTAAGTGCATCACAGTTGTGGTAAGATGTTAATATTAAGGGATGCTGGGTAAGGATAACTAGGAACTCCTTGTACTATCTTTGCAACTGTTCTGTAAATCTAAAGTCATTTTAAAACTTAAAAATAGATTCTAATCACACACACAAAAAACCAACATAAAGAATTCTCACTTGGGGTTTGGTGCCCAAATACTACCACATACCCTCTTCTAGTCCAGAATGTTGACGCATGCTCACAAACAAGAGAGATAACTGGTTAATTCATAAAATTTAATTGACACAACCTTATTAGTGTAGCTGGAGAACATGGTAGTCTCCCACAGCCCTGATCAAGCCTGGGTCACAAGTCCAATATCTGCCACACTTAAATACCAGGTCAGAGAAGCCAGTGAGTCTGACGACACATGGGAACATGCCTCTCATGTTCATCTTATAGAGAAAGGTAAAGCAGCAGCAGTTCATGATCTGAAAGCCAACAAGTCCAAAGGGGTGAGAGGGTCATGCTGAGGCCTATATTTTCAGAACAGCCACAACTCTGGCTCCCAGGGTTCAGTAGATCTCAAGCCCCCTATCCCCCATCTCCTCAGGCAGATGGATTGCTCCTTTTCCCACAGTGAGACTGAATTCACTGCAATTTTTCTTCAATTTAACAAGAAGTCCAGTATAGAAAATTTTCTTTATTTTCTTCTCTTAGTGAGTGGATTGAAAATCCTCTCATTAAAACATAAGAATAAGGAGAATGAGAATTTCTCCCAAAAAAGAAAAGAAAAGGTTTTCTCAGAGGATGAGCCACAGAAAGGTTTATTTTTCTTCACTCTCCATGATGAATATGGTTAAAAGGTATTTGATCTCATTCATGAAATATAAGGTTGAAGTACAAAGGAAAATAGGGAAGATCAAATTTGTGAAAGTTTATGCTTCCCAAAAGAAATATAAAAAAAGGAAGATTTGTTTAATGATGTGGCACCATCTCTGAATTTATTAAGATGGGTAATGGAGAATTTAAGTGTATTAATAAAAATGTGAAATGGGTTGGGATGTAATAAAAAATTGAATCATAAACCCAAATATTTAGAACTATCTTTAATAACATGTTATTTAATTCAAAGGCTAAGAGTGTGCAATATCCTCTTAGAAATAAGCAACAGGTTTTTTATTGTCAACCTCAATTTATTTTTTTTATTTTTGGGGTTTTTTTTTAGTGTTTCAAGTTTTTATTTAAATTCTTGTTAGTTAACATATGGTATAATCTTAGTTTCAGGAATAGAATTTAGTGATTCATCATTTACATACAACACCCATTCCTAATCACAGCAAGTGCCCTCCTTAATGCCCATCCCCCATCTACCCCATCCCCCACCAACTACCACTCTAGCAGTCCTCAGTTTGTTCTCTACAGTTGAGTGTTTTGTGGTTTTCCTCCCCCCTCTTTTTCTCTCCCCTATGTTCATCTGTTTTGTTTCTTAAATTCCACATATGAGTGAAATCATGTGATATTTGTCTTTCTCTGATTGATCTACTTTGATTGCATAATATACTCTAGCTCCATCCATGTCATTGTAAATGGCAAGATTTTGTTCTTTTTGATGGCTGAGGTATATTCCATTGTATATATACATATACCACCTCTTCTTTTTCCATTCATCAGTTGATGGACATCGGGGCTTTTTTTTTATAATTTGACAATTGTTGATAATGCTGCTATCAACATTGGGGTGTGTGTGTGTCCCTTCAAATCAGTATTTTTGTAACCTTTGGGTAAATATCTAGTAGTGTAATTGCTGGGTTCTAGGACAGTTCTATTTTTCACTTTTTGAGTAACCTCCATACTGTTTTCCAGAGTGGTTGCACCAGTTTGCATTCCCACCAACAGCGTAAGAGTGTCCCCTATTCCACATCCTTGCCAACATCTGCTCTTTCCTGTGTTGTTGATTTTTAGCCATTCTGACAGGTGTGAGGTGGTATCTCATTGCGGTTTTGATTTGTATTTTCCTGATGGTCAGTGATATTGAGCATCTTTTCATGTGTCTGGTAGACATCTAGATGTCTTCTTTGGAAAAATATCTATTTATGTCTTCTACTC
Organism: Canis aureus; assembly: GCF_053574225.1. Lineage (NCBI taxonomy): Eukaryota > Metazoa > Chordata > Mammalia > Carnivora > Canidae > Canis > Canis aureus. Next base: position 20,014,918 of record NC_135619.1, read on the forward strand.
ATTTCTTAACTGGATTATTTGTCTTTTGCATGCTGAGTTTGATAAATTTTTTATAGATTTTAGGTGCTAACCTTTTATCAGGTATGTCATTTGCAAATATCTTCTCCCATTCTGAAGGTTGCCTTTTAGTTTTGTATATTGTTTCCTTCACTGTGCCGAAGCTTTTTATTCTGATGAAGTCCCAATGGTTCATTTTTGCTTTTGTTTCCCTTGCCTCAGGGGACACATCTAGTAAGAAGTTGTTAGGGCTGAGGTCAAAGAGGTTCTGCCTATGTTCTCCTCTAGGGTTTTGATGATTTCCTGTGTCACAGTTAGATCTTTCATCCATTTTGAATTTATTTTGTGTGTGTGTTATAAGAAAGGGGTCCAGTTTCATTCTTCTGCATGTGGCTGTCCTGTTTTCTCAACACCACTTGTTGAAGAGACTGTGTTTTCCTCATTGGATATTCTTTCCTGTTTTGTGGAAGATTAGTTGACCATAGAGTCGTGGGACCATTTCTGGGTTCTCTATTCTGTTCCATCGATCCATGTGTCTGTGTTTGTGCCAGTACCATACTGTCTTGATCACTACAATGTAATGTAGCTTGAAGTCCAGAATTGCAATGCCTTCAGCTTTACTTTTCTTTATCAGGATTGCTTTTGAGGGATGAGCACTAGCTGTTATACTATATGTTGGCAAATTGAAATTTTTTTGAAAAAGGATTGCTTTGGAGATTCAGAGTTTTTTGTGGTCTCACATGAATTTTAGGATTGTTTGTTCTAGCTCTCTGAAAAATGCTGGAGGTATTTTGATAGGGATTGCATTAAATGTATAGATTGAGAAATGAGTAACACTTAAAATATGAGAGATAATAAAGTGTAAGTAAGCCTTGTCCCACTTTCAGGGTGCCAGAGACCTGTGGGAAATTTAAAAAGGAATAAGGTTATAAGGAATGAAATATATGCCATTACTTGCAGATATAATTAATAGGCACATTTAGGGAATAAGTTAAGAAGTTAAAAAGCAAAAAGAGTAAAGATGACTCAGTAAATGAATGGCACCAATACAGACATGATCAGAATTATTTTTTAAAAAAGAAAGAAAAAAAGAAAAAAGAAAAAAGTCAAAGGCACATATGTGTCATACTCTTGCTCAAGAGGATGAAATGAACGGACTTTAATGAGCAATGGTGGGAAAATGAAAGTATTTTTTATACAGCTACTTTAAGAAAAAGAAATGCTTGGGGGGATGGATGTCATTGATATAATTCTGAAAATGAAAAGTCATGTGATTTAACTATAGACATCACAGTTCGTAAAGTGAACACAGTTCACTTGTTGATCTGAAGAATGTGTGGGTGAGTTGAAAGACTGCTTTTAGCAGAATTTCTGAGAGTAGATCACTTGGTGGTCTTTAATCACCCTGGAAGAAAGGTAGAAGTGATGGGTCTCATGCGACAAAGTTTGCCAGTCTGATGTACTGAAGAGAAGAAAGGGGGCGGATAGTAGGAAGTAGAGAACAGTATCGGGATAGTAGGAAGTGGAGGACAGTTATCAATGCCACCACTAGCCCACCTTGCAGAAGTCCTACTATATAGACTGAGTAAAATGGGCCCGAACACAAGGCATTGCAATTAATCACAGAAAGGCAGGAATTAGCTAAGAGCTAGAGGAGGTGGAGGGAAGTTTATTATAATTAGATCAAGAATAAAAGCTTTCAATGGACAATGATTCCACAAAAATACAGAGATATTCCAGATGAGCTTTGAGGACATCCTATACCAAAGTAAGTAGCAGAGAAATAAAGTGAATGGGGCTATTTAATACATGTGAATATCCATCAAAGAAAATCCATCTTCAATTTAATAAGTTCAGTATAGAAATGAAAGCAGGGATAATAATGAGGAAGCAAAGGCAATTCTATATGGAGATTCTGGTGAAAATTACACATGAAGCAAGGTGAATTTTTCCAAAGTTATCTATTTTTACCATTCTGCAAACTGAGCTTTCTGATTCATATTCTTTGCCCTTTTCACCTTTTTTCTCACTCTTTTTTTTTTGTATGGTTGTAACCTTATTCATTTATTACTAATTAATAATAACTTCTCAGTCATGGCAAATTGTCTTTTTAATTGGTTAACGTGACTATAAAGAGCCTCATCGATTGTTACTACAGCATATTTAGAGTTTCCATAGTAAGCTAGGACAATCAAACTGTGTGTACATACTTGGAGTGACCAGGACTTTGCACAATTCTTGTTGGCTAACTCTTTTCTGACCTAATTATCCCAAATGTGATAAAATGACTCTCAGTCTCAAGAATATAGGTCACAGTGGATGATTTTGCCTGAAGTAATAATAATAGCTAATGGTCTCCCTTCAGCACTTTACTGCAGTTCTACGACACATAGTATAGTATTGTCATATCTACTTTGCAGTTACAAGAAAAAAACCCTAAGAATCCAAGAACGTAATCTGATTTTAATTTTTGCTGCATTAATCTGCTCAGGACACCATAACAAGATATTACAGACTGGGGGCTTAAACAACAGAAGTTTACTTCCTCACAGTTCTGGAGGCTAGAAGACAAAGATTAAGAGGCCAGTTGGGTTGGTTCTGATGAGATCTCTTTTCCTGGCTTGTGGATACCTTGCCTTTTTGCTGTCTCTTCACATGGCTTTCCTCTGTGTGCATAGAGAGAGAGCATTCTGGTATCTTTTCCTCTTCTTGTAATGACATAGGTCCTATTGAATTAGGGCCCACCCTTATGACCTCATTTGACTTTAATTACCTTTTTTTTTTTAAAGACCCTATCTCTATATACAGTCTCACTTAGGTTAGGGTTTCAATATATGAATTTGAGGGGGGGGGCACAATTCAGTCCCTAACAATCAGAGGACTAATAAAAAAAGCAATAAGGACCCCAGTCGAATTCCAGATTCTGTCCCTTTATACTCTCCTACGTTCATATGCTATACAGTTCATACCTGTTTTTATTAATTTTAAGTAAAATACTTGGCTATTCATGTTAGCCAAGTATTGGCTAATCACAGTTGAAAATGTAGAATTTGTTTTTCATGAAAAAATGGCTGAATATATGTGAAAATCCAAATTTATAGTTTATGGAAACTAAACTTATGTGAATGAAGGGTAACTTGATTATCATTTGCACAGTGGAGTTTATAAAAGTTTCTGTATTATAAAGTTAGACCAGATGCATTCACTGAGGCCAAATATATAGTACATGGTGTAGGAAAGTAGTAGAGACTTTCCTGAATTGACTCAAGATAAATTTGAATCTATCTACAAGCCCAGTCCAGTGAAGGATGAGAAAATTTATTTAGTAAGTATGTATTATTTTTTTAATAATACATTTATTTTTTATTGGTGTTCAATTTGCCAACATACAGAATAACACCCAGAGCTCATCCTGTCAAGTGCCCACCTCAGTGCCCACCACCCAGTCACCCCCACCCCCCGACCTCCTCTCCTTCCACCACCCTAAGTTCGTTTCCCAGAGTTAGGAGTCTTCCATGTTCTGTCTCCCTTTCTGATATTTCCTACTTATTTTTTCTCCTTTCCCTTTTATTTTATTCCCTTTCACTATAATTTATATTCCCCAAATGAATGAGACCATATAATTTTTGTCCTCCGATGGACTCATTTCACTCAGCATAATACCCTCCAGTTCCATCCACGTTGAAGCAAATGGTGGGTATTTGTCATTTCTAATGGCTGAGTAATATTCCATTGTATACATAAACCACATCTTCTTTATCCATTCATCTTTCGTTGGACACCGAGGCTCCTTCCACAGTTTGGCTATCGTGGCCATTGCTGCTATAAACATCGGGGTGCAGGTGTCCTGGCGTTTCATTGCATCTGCATCTTTGGGGTAAATCCCCAATAGTGCAATTGCTGGGTCGTAGGGCAGGTCTATTTTTAACTCTTTGAGGAACCTCCACACAGTTTCCCAGAGTGGCTGCACCAGTTCACATTCCCACCAACAGTGTAAGAGGGTTCCCCTTTCTTCGCATCCTCTCCAACATTTGTAGTTTCCTGCCTTGTTAATTTTCCCCATTCTCACTGGTGTGAGGTGGTATCTCAAGGTGGTTTTGATTTGTATTTCCCTGATGACCAGTGATGCGGAGCATTTTCTCATGGACATATTGGCCATGTCTATATCTTCCTCTTGAAATTTCTGTTCATGACTTTTGCCCATTTCATGATTGGATTGTTTGTTTCTTTGGTGTTGAGTTTAATAAGTTCTTTATAGATCTTGGAAACTAGCCCTTTATCTGATATGTCATTTGCAAATACCTTCTCCCATTCTGTAGGTTGTCTTTTAGTTTTGTTGACTGTATCCTTTGCTGTGCAAAAGCTTCTTATCTTGATGAAGTCCCAATAGTTCATTTTTGCTTTTGTTTCTTTTGCCTTCGTGGATGTATCTTGCAAGAACTTACTGTGGCCGAGCTCAAAAAGGGTGTTGCCTGTGTTCTCCGCTACGATTTTGATGGAATCTTGTCTCACATTTAGATCTTTCATCCATTTTGAGTTTATCTTTGTGTCTGGTGCAAGAGAGTGGTCTAGTTTCATTCTTCTGCATGTGGATGTCCAATTTTCCCAGCACCATTATTGAAGAGACTGTCTTTTTCCAGTGGATAGTCTTTCTTCCTTTATCGAATATTAGTTGACCATAAAGTTGAGGGTCCACTTCTCGATTCTCTATTCTGTTCCATTGATCTATGTGTCTGTTTTTGTGCCAGTACCACACTGTCTTGATGACCACAGCTTTGTAGTACAACCTGAAATCTGGCATTGTGATGCCCCCAGCTACGGTTTTCTTTTATAAAATTTCCCTGGCTATTCGGGGTCTTTTCTGATTCCACACAAATCTTAAAATAATTTTTCTAATTCTCTGAAGAAAGTCCATGGTATTTTGATAGGGATTGCATTAAACGTGTAAATTGCCCTGGGTAACATTGACATTTTCACAATATTAATTCTTTCAATCCATGAGCATGGAATATTTTTCCATCTCTTTGTGTCTTCCTCAATTTCTTTCAGAAGTGTTCTATAGTTTTTAGGGTATAGATCCTTTACCTCTTTGGTTAGGTTTATTCCTAGGTATCCTATGCTTTTGGGTGCAATTATAAATGGGATTGACTCCTTAATTTCTCTTTCTTCAGTCTCATTGTGAGTGTATAGAAATTCCACTGATTTCTGGGAATTGATTTTATATCCTGCAACACTGCCAAATTGCTGTATGAGTTCTAGCAAACTTGGGGTGGAGTCTTTTGGTTTTTCTATGTAGAGTATCATGTCATCGGCGAAGAGGGAGAGTTTGACTTCTTCTTTGCCAATTTTAATGCCTTTTATTTCTTTTTGTTGTCTGATTGCTGAGGCTAGAACTTCTACTACTATGTTGAATAGCAGTGGTGAGAGTGGACATCCCTGTCTTGTTCCTGATTTTAGGGGAAAGGTTCCCAGTGCTTCCCCATTGAGAATGATATTTGCTGTGGGCTTTTAAGATGTCGAGGAATGTTCCCTCTATCCCTACACTCTGCATATCCCATATGCAGAGAAAGCATTTGACAAAATACAGCATCCATTCCTGATCACTCTTCAGGAATGGATGCTGTATTTTGTCAAATGCTTTCTCTGCATATGGTTCTTGTTTTTTCTCTTGCTGATATGATGAATCACATTGATTGTTTTACAAGTGTTGAACCAGCCTTGCATCCTGGGAATAAATCCTACTTGGTTATGGTGAATAATCTTTTTTTTTTTATTTTTTTTATGATAGTCACAGAGAGAGAGAGAGAGAGGCAGAGACACAGGCAGATGGAGAGCAGGCTCCATGCACCAGGAGCCCGATGTGGGATTCGATCCCAGGTCTCCAGGATTGTGCCCTGGGCCAAAGACAGGCGCCAAACCACTGCACCACCCAGGGATCCCTGATTAATCTTCTTAATGTACTGTTGGATCCTATTGGCCAGTATCTTGTTGAGAATTTTTGCATCCATGTTCATCAGGGATATTGGTCTATAATTCTCCTTTTTGGGGGGGTCTTTGTCTGGTTTTGGAATTAAGGTGATGCTGGCCTCATAAAACGAATTTGGAAGTACTCCATCTCTTTCTATCTTTCCAAACAGCTTTAGTAGAATAGGTATGATTTCTTCTTGAAACGTTTGATAGAATTCCCCTGGGAAGCCATCTGGCCCTGGACTCTTGTGTCTTGGGAGGTTTTAGATGACTGCTTCAATTTCCTCCCTGGTTATTTGCCTGTTCAGGTTTTCTATTTGTTCCTGTGCCAGTTTTGGTAGTTTGTGGTTTTCCAGAAATGCATCCATTTCTTCTAGATTGCCTAATTTATTGGCGTATAGCTGTTCATAATATGTTTTTAAAATCGTTTGTATTTCCTTGGTGTTGGTAGTGATCTCTCCTTTCTCATTCATGATTTTATTAATTTGAGTCTTCTCTCTCTTCTTTTTAATAAGTCTGGCTAATGGTTTATCTATCTTATTAATTCTTTCAAAGAACCAACTCCTGGTTTTGTTGATATGTTCCACAGTTCTTCTGGTCTCGATTTTGTTGAGTTTTGATCAAATCTTCATTAACTCTCTTCTTCTGCTGAGTGTAGGATCTATCTGCTGTTTTTTCTCTAGCTCCTTTATGTGTAAGGTTAGCTTTTGTATTTGAGTTCTTTCCTGTTTTTTGATGGATGCTTGAATTGTGATGTATTTCCCCCTTAGGACTGCTTTTGCTGCATCCCAAAGATTTTGAATGGCTGTATCTTCATTCTCATTAGTTTCCATGAATCTTTTTAATTCTTCCTTAATTTCCTGGTTTGAAGTCCTTCCGAACTTCTTGTTGTGATTTAGTTCTAATTTCAAGGCATTATGGTCTGAGAGTACACAGGGGACGATCCCAATCTTTTGGTATCAGTTCAGACCCGATTTGTGACCCAATATGTGGTCTATTCTGGAGAAAGTTCCATGTGCACTTGAGAAGAATGTGTATTCAGCTGCATTTGGACGTAAAGTTCTGTAGATATCTGTGAAATCCATCTGGTCCAGTGTATCATTTAAAGCTCTTGTTTCTTTGGAGATGTTGTGCTTAGAAGACCTATCGAGTGTAGAAAGCACTAGATTGAAGTCACCAAGTATAAGTGTATTATTATCTAAGTATGTCTTAACTTTGGTTATTAATTGATTGATATATTTGGCAGCTCCCACATTCTGGGCATATATATTGAGGATTATTAAGTCCTCTTGTTGGATAGATCCTTTAAGTATGAGATAGTGTCCCTCTTCATCTCTCACTACAGTCTTCGGGGTAAATTTTTGTTTATCTGATATAAGGATGGCTACCCCTGCTTTCTTTGGAGGACCATTTGAATGGTAAATTGTTCTCCAACCTTTTATTTTCAGGCTATAGTTGTCCTTATGTCTAAAATTAGTCTCTTGTAGACAGTAAATAAATGGGTCCTGCTCTTTCATCCAGTCTGACACTCTGCGCCTTTTGATGGGGTCATTAAGCCCATTCACGTTCAGGGTTACTATTGAAAGATATGAGTTTAGTGTCATCATGATACCTATTCAGTCCCTGTTTTTGTGGATTGTTCCACTGGACTTCTTCTTAAAGGGGAATTTTAAGAGTCCCCCTTAAAATTTCTTGCAGAGCCGGTTTGGCGGTCACATATTCTTTCAGTTCCTGCCTGTCTGGAAGCTCTTTATCTCTCCTTCCATTCTGAATGAGAGCCTTGCTGGATAAAGTATTCTTGGTTGCATGTTTTTCTCATTTAGGACCCTGAATATATCCTGCCAGCCCTTTCTGGCCTGCCAGGTCTCTGTGGAGAGGTCTGCTGTTAACCTAATACTTCTCCCCATATAAGTTACGGATTTCTTGTCTCTTGCTGCTTTAAGGATCTTCTCTTTATCTTTGGAATTTGCAAGCTTCACTATTAAATGTTGAGGTGTTGAACAGTCTTTATTGATTTTAGGGGGGGATCTATTTCTTGGATCTGAATGCCTGTTTCCCTTCTCAGATTGGGAAAGTTTTCAGCTATGATTTGTTCAAATACATATTTTGGACCTCTGTCCCTTTCAGCGCCCTCGGGAACCCCAATTAAACGTAGATTTTTTTCTTCCTCAGGCTGTCACTTATTTCCCTTAATCTATCCTCATGATCTTTTAATTGTTTGTCTCTTTTTTCCTCAGTTTCCCTCTTTGCCATCAACTTGTCTTCTATGTCACTCACTCATTCTTCCACCTCGTTAACCCTCGTCGTTAGGACCTCTAGTTTGGATTGCATCTCATTCAATTGATTTTTAATTTCTGCCTGAGTAGATCTAAATTCTGCAGTCATGAAGTCTCTTGAGTCCTTTATGCTTTTTTCTAGAGCCACCAGTAGCTTTATAATAGTGCTTCTGAATTGGCTTTCTGACATTGAATTGTACTCCAGATTTTGTAACTCTGTGGGAGAGAGGACTGTTTCTGATTCTTTCTTTTGAGGTGAGGTTTTCCTTCTAGTCATTTTGCTCAGTGCAGAGTGGCCAAAAGCAAATTGTATTGGGAAAAGGAGCAAAAGAGAGAAGAGAAAGAAGGAAATAAAGAGAAAAAAGAAAAAATAAGGAAGAAAAAAGAGAAAAAAGAAAACAAAAGAGAAGAAATAAAGAATAAGAAAGAAAGAAAGAAAAGAAAGAAAGAAAGAAAGAAAGAAAGAAAGAAAGAAAGAAAGAAGAAAGAAAGAAAGAAAGAAAGAAAAAAGGGGGGGGAAGCAAACAGAAATCAAAAAAACAAAACAAAACAAAACAAAACAAAACCAAGGGGGAATATCCTCTGATTCTCTATACTGTAAATCCCTCGACTTCCCCTAGAACTTTCCAGTGCTGCTTGGTCAATATTTTGTTTTTCCCCTGTCCGTCTAGCTGGCCTTCTGTGGGAGGGGCCTGCTGTGCTGATTTTCAGGTGTTAGCACTTGGGGGAGTTGCTCAGCCCCCTGCCTGGTGTAGGGCTCAGTGATAATGTTTATCCTGTTTATCTGATGAGGCCACTGTGAGGCTCAGTGGGGGTTGTTTATGCCTTGAGGCCCCAGGAGGAACAACCACAGTGGCAGCGGCCAGCTCTGGAGCCCTGGAGTCAGCTCCCGCAGTAACTACAGAGCTCTCCGTCTGCAGGGCCTGGAGGCTTCGGTGCGGGGCCGCTTATCTGCTCAGCTCGGGGCAGGAGCCTCCTTACTGTCCTGGGCCTTCCTGGCCTCTGCCTGTCTCGGGGGAGGCCGGATCCTGGGCTGTGTCCGGGCGCCCAGTGCTCCTGGGCCTGCGCTGTTAGATTCGCGCTCCTGGCCTCGCAGCCCCCTCTGTGGAGCCGCCGACCGTACCCCTCCGAGCTACTCCCAGGTGCAGCCGGGAGCGCGCTGCAGCCCTTTAGGGAGCTCGGCGCACTCTCCTCGGGGCGCAGTTGCTCTGTTAGTGTCCCAGGGAGCCTGAGGGCATCCCCGCCCTCCTGGGGTCCTGCTCTAACTCCCTGCGAGCCCCTTTCCGCCCCGGAAGATGGTGAAGCTCCTGCTTCTCCAGGACGGAGCTTTCCTGTCCTGGGGGCACTGGCCCCGGCCTTAGCCCGGCTCCTCGGGGACCCTCCCCCTTGGATGCCTTTTGTTTCTTTATTTCTTTTTTCCCTGTCTTCCTACCTTGATAGAAGCATTCCAGCTGTTCTCTCTTTAAATCTCAGGCCGAATTCGTAGATTTTCAGGATGATTTGAAGGCTATCTAGGTAATTTGGTGGGGACAGGTGACTTGGGGACTCTACTCTTCCACCATCTTGCCCCCAAGTATGTATTATTTATTCAGTAAATATGCATTATAGTTATGTGCTAGCCACTGTGGATTAGGTAGGTCATTAGAATAAAAAAGTAAGTGAGAACAATGCTCACTTTTTGTGTAGGAAAGCGTACTAGATGCTGAATATGTGTGCAGTGTGCAACAGGGACATATAAAGGATGCGACGTTCAGATATAACATGGGTGTAAATACATGCCAGGCAATTTAGATAAAAGGCAAAAAAATAAAAAGTTAACCCAGAAGAAGGAGAATCCTAGGGAGATTCCTTTATACTGATTGTTTAAAGATAGAAGATGGAATGATCAGATGTCTTCAGTATCCTCTGATGGGGAAGAAAGCAAAATTAGAATAATGGGAAGTTAAACCCTCCAAAATTGTGTAAAAAGCATCAAGCTAGTGGTGTTTGCTACCACTATACATCTTCATATTTTCTTATACATCTCAATCATAAATATATGGATTAATGTGAAATATTCCTATGCATACCAAAAGTCAAAACATTTAAGGATAACTTATTAGTAGAATGTGCTTAAGAAGATGGTAATGTGGATGATAGCAATTCAATAAGAAAGGCATGGAAGCAGGATGTAGAAAAAAGGTTTTGTTTTGTTTTGTTAATTTTTAAAAATTAAGAGGCCATTGGAAAGAGAATTATCAGGGCAAAGCAGAGTCACTATACATATACTTTACATAGCAAAAGGCCAGCTAAAAGGAATCTGAAATTTTGTTTCAGGAATGATGGCACCTGTACCAGAAACCCAGAGAGAAAACAGAAGACTGGGTAATGATGGGTCTATGAACTGGTAGCAAGAAGGCAAAGGGGCAGAAAACATATCCCCTGGGGTTTCAGGAACAGTCTTTATGGAAAAGGATATGGTTGATCACATTTGGCTCTGTCATTTTGAGAGCTAATTACAGAAAGAGAGCTTCAATTTCACTGCAAAGTACTTTTTACATACTCTTTTGGCTGATGTTCAGTCAGAGAAAAGAGGCCTAACACTGTCCAGGGTGTTTGCCCAATTTCCAATAATTTTTGAAATCTAGAGAGGGAAATAAAATGTCTATGCCCATATTTAAGATGAAAATTTCTCTCTCTCTCTCTCTCTCTCTCTCTCTCTCTCTCTCTCCACACACACACACACACACACACTATAATGTGCCAAGTATACAGTTATTAAGAGGAAAGTGAAATTGCATGGAATTCCTGAAGGAGGTTAGTACCTTTGGAAAGAATCAAATATGTAAGAGATAAGGAATTCCTAAAGCTTTTTAATTTCTTTATTTCCTTTGAAAAAAATTTTGGGCACGTTATGTAATGGTAGAAGCTAGGTTCATTATGAATCTACTGAAGTGGTTAAACTACTATTCAGTTAATTTTGGTTCTATTTAATTGTCACAATGCTTAGGAAACTTAAATAAACCAAGATGCCTTGATGATAATTTATTGTTAGAGGTACATAGTATGTAATGAATTTAAGGTAAATGGTCAACGTTGAGAATTGTCCCTATCTTTTTTTACACATTCTCTAAAGATTGTCCCATAATCAATAAATTAACTGGGCTTAGCACAGGACTGACCATCCTATAATCTTGTCAACTGAGCAATATTACCTATAAAAGAGAATGTCTTTGGAATTTGTTTCTACCTTGGAGTGGATTAGTTGCCATAGAGGATCTGTTTCTAATTTTAACTAAATATACACAAAAGTGTAAGGCCTTTTAGAAGCATAAGTCAGCTGTTGCTTCAAGATTAAGAGTTTGGCATCCTTCTAGATAATTCTCTCATTTTTGACATTTAAGATGTGCTCCTCCTCCTGCCTGAAGTATTTCTCTTGTGGTTTGGCATTTTTAGTTTGTAGTCAGAAGTTCCTTTTCTTTTCCTTGTTCTCATTCTCCCCATATTCATCTCCTCACCCCTTCTTCTTGACCCATACAATGGCACTGAGGATGAGTAAACAGTATAGTCTGTTGGCTGAAAGACCAGGTCTAACCGACAAAGCTCATTGATAAATTTCTGGTGTGAGTTATCAAGAGCAGTTTGCTGGATGTTCTCCATTTAGTGGCTCTAGAAAGATCCATCCAGCATCATTCTCATACCTCCCTTACATCCCACACTATAGCCCTAATGAGCAAATTCACACTTCCTTGGATTCCATCCTTCTCACACTCCCCACTGTGCACACACTGCTTCTCTGCTTCACCTCCTTTCTCCCTACTTCTACATGTATCTCAAGACCAAGCTATGCAATCTTCCCTCTTTGCCCCATCTTCACTCTCAGCCTTGATTAGGCACCACTTCTCTGTGCTCCCCTAGATCCCTGTGCATCTTTCGATCATGGCATTGACCGTGACACTGTGCTTTTTCATTAACCAATTTGAGAGTCCATCTCCTACCTGCATCAACCTGGCACCTGGCCCAGAGTGAATGTTTAATAAATTCTGTTGGATGAATGAGGACAGAGAGGGCATGCAGATAACATTTACAGAAGACACAAGGTTGGACTTGAGAGCAGTCATGCTGGATAATAAAAGCAGTTTCCAAAAGCACATCAAATTGCATCTGACAGGAAGGAATTTTATAAGGGAAAAATGTCAAGTTTTGCACTTAGCTTCTCAACAATCAACTGCAGATATGTAGGGTTGTGGAATATTAGTTTAGGTAAATATGACTTCAGGATTTATTTGACTCTAGCTCATGCTTAGAGAATCTGAAAATTTGAAAGCACATTATAGTTCGACTTGTTAAACCCTCTCCATGATTCACTAGTCTCCTCCACCATGTGCCTGGTAAGGGACATTCTGCTGTCTGTGTGAACACTGCCACAACTTGGTCAACCAGATGCTAGCTGGCAAGAAAATTTTTAAAATAAAATGAAATCATCTTCAGCTTCATCAGAGAAGATATCATTTACTTCCTTATTTCTTCTCTACTATACTGAGAATGCTTTGAGGGCAGAATCTCTGCCCTATTAACCTTTGTATCCCCATTATCTAGCACAAAGTACTCAATGAAATCATAGGAACAGAAATACCAACTGGGCTGGGGCTTGAGAATCCCCATTTCTTTTTCTTTTCTTTCTTTCTTTTTTTTCTTTTTTTTTTTTTTTGAGAATCCCCATTTCTAACAATCTCCAGCTGATACCGCTGCTGCTGGTCAGCAGATCACTCTCTCAGTAGTAAGACTCTAGACTGAAATGTTACTCCTTTCTGCCTCCCACAGCTATCTCTCCCTTCTACCCCTTTTACTTTAAGAAGTCCCATGTTAAAAAAAAAAAAAAAGTCCCATGTTCATCTCTTGAAGGGACAGACCCTCACAGGAGATTGGACCAGGAGTAGAAGCATAACCAATCAACCAAATCTGTATGCCAGGTCAAATACTGAGGTAGAGGAATGCATTTCAAGCCCGCTGCCTTAGATCCAGGCAAAAGGTTCCCAGGACCCCTGAAATCATTGCAAATAAACAGCCAGTCTGAAGACCTTCAGTGGAAAGGAAAATGCTCAGAGCTTTCCTTGGTTGGGCTAGGGTGGATGTATTCCAGGGTACTGAGTATAAGAATTTAGCCCTTTCAAAGCATAGAGTAAAACTTTCTTGAAAAAAAAAAGAGAAAGAAGAAAGAGAAAGAAAAGAAAGAAAGAAAGAAAGAAAGAAAGAAAGAGAAAGAAAGAAAGAAAGAAGAAAGAAAGAAGAAAGAGAAAGAAAGAAAGAAGAAAAGAAAGAAAGAAAGAAAGAAAGAAAGAAAGAAAGAAAGAAAGAAAGAAAGAAAGAAAGAAAGAAAGAAAGATTAATGAAAGAGAATGTAGGGGCACCTGGGTGGCTCAGCGGTTGAGCATCTGCCTTTGGCTTAAGGAGTGTTCCCAGGGTCCTGGAGTCCCCCATTAGGCTCCCTGTGGGGAGCCTGCTTCTCCCTGTCTATGTCTCTGCCTCTCTCTCTGTGCCTCAGATGAATAAATAAAATATTAAAAAAAATTTTTAAAGAAAGAGTGTAGAATGGTGAAGAAACATAAATTCAAATATAGTGCATAGGTAAGAATACTTGAAATACTTGCTCGAAAAAGGGGAAGATTTAGAAGGAAACATGATAGTCGAAGTTATTAATGCAAATAATAGGAGCCTAGTTGCTTAGCATTTTATATTTCAGTTTAAGTTTCCATTTGCTATTTCATTTGATTTTCACAGTAGTTGTACAACTTAGGAAGGGAGAGTAGTGCATCACTGCTGAGTCTATAGATGAAGAAATAGACTGAAAATTTGAAAGCACATTATAGTTTGACTTGTTAAACCCTCATTAGGCACAGAGTTGTTACTTGCCTAATATCCTACAGCTGAATGTGGTGAAACTGAGCTGACCCCAGATGTGCCATCTTCTAGTCCAGGTCTCTTTCCACAGAGCACAAAGCTTCAGAGAGGCATGGAAGGTAATTCTTATTTTTGTTACCTGAAAGTCAAAGTTAAGATCAATGGGTGAAAAATCATCAAGTGGTAGACAGTGTCTCAACAGAGAGGTTTTTTGGAGTAATTAAAATCAACCCAAATCACAACTGAATGGACAGCCTTATGGAGAAGTAAGTTCCCTGTCATGATTCATATTTAAACCGAGAATTAATGCCCTTCCATTAGAGAAGTTGAGGGGGAATAACAGCAATGATAATGTTTAAGCTTCCTTTGAACACTGGCTCTGATTCTAAATCATTTATTGATAAAATGTTGAATTCTATACATTTAAAATTTCCCTACCTCCAAGTTTATTGAAACATCAGCAAGGCTTTTGAGTTCTAAAAAAAGGAAAATGTCATGTTAATTCTAAGCAGTTTTATGAAAGTCAGTGAAAAAAATCTAGACCAATATATTTAAGAGATGATTCTTTGCTTTTGATTCAGGAAAATTTCTCAACCCACATTATTTACTGATATTCTGATATGTTCCTACTCTAAATCAGACTGATTAGTAAATACTATCCATGTCACAAGTACTATCATAGGCCAAAATTTCTGAAATCATGGATAATACTTTAAATATGTGTTACTTTATCCCAACTGAGATCAGCTCAACCATGTTTACAGGCAACAAGCAAATTAGGCATAATTAAAGATGATGCACTCACATGTTTTAATTATTGCTCTCTATGCAGTAGTTTGACTAAATGTGAAAATTATTTCAGGCCACAGTATTCTAGGAGGTGCACAGCAATAAAACAAGTTCTGCAATTTTAATTTGCTCTACTACTCAGCTATGTGAATGTCATTCATTTCTTTCTGGATTATTATACAAATGATTAATTATATTTTTCCCCAAATCAATTTCATGTAAAGCTATCAGAAGGAAAATTCATAAGGTACATAGATAAATAGATTTCAATTCCTCATAGTGTGAAATATTAGCTCTCAATGAAAGTTTACCATTATGTTTTTTCCTTAGGAATTTAAATATCATCCAATAATCTTCCTTCAGTTAAGTTTTTAAAATTAGAAAAAACACTAAGCAAGAAAATATTGCATTAATTTAGCTAAAATATAATAGTACAAATATAAAATAGAGTAATAGATTTTGTAATATTTTACATATGTATTTGAACATAAATATTGCTGAACTAATAAGAGATTATCCAAATTATTTTTTTAATTATTTGAAAATACTAAGAATAAATAAATATATAAATAATTTGAAAATACTAAAAAAATCAATGTAAGTCTCACATCACTTAATTTTTTAAAGACATATCTACCTACATATTTAGGAATATGGAAAATCTTTGTTACTGGTGAAAATTAATCATTAAATATTTAAACGTTTAAATAGCCAAAGCTAAGTCATTTGTATTCAAGATAACTTAAATGCTCTTCAACTTTTATTTAACCTTTAATAAGTGAATGTTCTCATAAAAGGGAATAGATTTCATTTTAAACTACATTTTATTCAATTATGTGCTGAATATAAAATGAAAAGCTGAAGTGATAAAACATTCTGACAAATGAAACAAAAAAGGTAGCAGTATTCTATGTCAGTTTTTACTGATTATCTGGAAAAACTCAAATCATATATTTTGTGCTTTCAAAATGAAATACTATTTAAAAGGCTATTTAAAAGGTAATTATTATAATTATGAATCTCCATAATGCTTTGAAAGCACAAAAGCAAATAATAAAGATCTTCCTTCTGAATTACATTAGCTCCTATATAACAAGATCAGGAGCTGATTTTTCTGGTGGTGTATTGATTATTCAAGATAATGTATTCTATAATTGCCTTTTGGAAAGTTTAAGATATTTAAGCTCACTGTTGGATGATCTGGAGCGTAATTTAGAGAACAAGTGATTTAACATGCTTCACAAAATAATACAAATTCTGCAATCCAATGAAATAGGGGATTTGTTGTAGCTATAGGAGATTTCAAGGAGGTGGGGAAGGAACATAGCTATCGAGAGCATCATGGAGGTGAATAGGAAAAATCTCTGCCGTGACAGCTGGTTGAAATGGACGCACAGGGGGAAATAGTTTTGTTTTTTAAAAATCAGCTGAAATATCATCCCTGAAAATCAGGATCCGTTCTACATTTAACCAGGCAGTATAGTGAGGCCTTATATCTAGGTTGTTAGAAAACTTAGCTTGGTGTGTGTCACTGTAATAGCTGTGGAATATCTGGTACTATTTACTATGTATTTCACTAACATTAGGTTTCAATGACTATGTTTCCATAGGAAAAAGACTCCAAAAGTTCCTTATAACTGAGAATATATTTTTTCACTAACATTGTTTCTAATGATTTGAACCAAAAATATACTGTTAATATTTAGAACTTTACCAGAATATCCACTTTTGAAATTTCCCGATGATCATTTAGATAGAGCAATTCATTTTATTCCTAATATATTTATGTATTAGAATTTCTTTTTCTTTTTCTTTTTTTTTTTTTTTTTTTTGTATTAGAATTTCTAAGCACTGTCATGGGCATCGTATAATTTGATCCTTTCCAAGGAAAACATTAATTTATAAGCACTTACTACTGAAGGGGAGCAAAATATGCCACCTTGGTATATTATTTTGAATTAAAGTTACTTAAGAACTAGGATGCCCAAAGGACACACTGACCTTCCTTTTGTTCCCATATAAAAGTATCTTCCCTACACTAGGATGGTAGAAGTCATTCTTACTGCCAGAGATAGGGAATTTGGGACTAATAAGGCTATGTAGCTAAAACTTGTTACTTCCTCACTGATTTTCTACTTCAAGCCCAAACTTCTTTGTCTTGTCAATTCTTCACCAATTTATTGTTTGGGGATTTTTTTAAGCATTTTTAAAAATTTCATTTCTTTATTCATGAGAGACACAGAGAGAGAGAGAGAGGTACAGACACACAAAGGGAGAAGCAGGCTTCATGCAGGGTGCCTGACATGGGACTCGATCCTGGGTCTCCAGGACCACCACCTGGGCTGAAGACAGTGCTAAACCGCTGAGCCACCCGGGCTGCCCTATTGTTTCTTTGTCTAAAAGTGATAAAAGCTTCCTGTGTTGGTCACTTCATATCTTTGGAGCTATTGTATGCATGAAATTAAAGTTTTCTCCTGATAATTTATCTTACATCAATTTGGTTTGTAGACAAAGAACCCTAGAAGGGAGGCAGGAAAAGTTTCCCACCTCTACATTATTCATATTCTCTGTTCGATGAAGATGAAGTTAGCATTGTGCAGTGGACAAGAGTTCAGAGGCAATGTGGGAGACATACCGTGTGTCTTTCAGAAATTTACTATCACTCTTAAGAACAATACATTGTATTAACTTGTACTAGGTACAGTTTGACTTCTTTTTATATACAGCAAATGTGATCATTTATCAGATGTGAAGTCCTGAAACATAATATTTGGATCTACTCTCGGTGGAGACACTTTATAAATAAAAAGAGAAACTATTTTATTTTGCTCAAGAAGAATGGGTCAATAAGTTAGGAACCTTGACCTTGCACAAAGTAGGTCGGTCGTATTATATGAAGTAATTTGAATTAAGAGTGGAAGAATTATTTACAGAAAAGTAACACAGACACCCCCACCCCATCTTTGTTTCCCTTTTCCTTTTTTCTTTGTTTTATAATCATTAGGGAAGTTCTTTCCCAGCTCTACGTCACTGTTGTCTTTATTAAAGGACTATCGAAGCTAGTTATTTAATATGTAATATTCAATAACAGTTAAGTCACAGAAAGCTGAAATAATGGTGGTTTTAAATGCCGGTATCTGCAAATCTTAAGCAAATGTGGGTACACCAGGCACAAAGGGGCTGTGGATCTGCTAGCATTTATATACAATGATTGCAAATATGTTATAAGGAGTAATAACACATTCTTTTTTCAAATACATACTCAATTTAACAAACAGCTTTCATTTTGTTTTCATAATGAAATATTCTTGATTCTCAGACCCACTTTACCTGGATAACATTGAGGGAGGAAATCTTACCTGACAAGTTGAGCACTGCCAATTAGAGCATTGGAGTGTGCACTCCTTTTGTGCTAAAGTGAATAGAGAAGCCATGCCAACATGCTTTACTGCCTCTTAGGAGCCAGGAGGTCAGTAACATTCAATAGACACAGGAGAGTGACTGCCTGAGAAATGTGAAAATATTGAGTTGACTCAGGTTTTTTATTCTTTCCCGATGTTTAAAAAAATGAAAACAAGTTTTGCAATATCTTCAACTCAACTTGGTAAGGAAGTCCTGGAACTTTATAAAATCTCATTGTCTGCACATTATGCAGAATAGTAACATGAAAATTAAAGATAAAGATTATCTGTGAAGAGGGAGCCAGAGGGAAGGAACAGGGCACAGCACATTAGTATATGCATACTTATTATGACATTCCAGGACTTTAGTCTAGATGACATGTCCATGAGTATTCACGTTGCTATTGTTCTTTGTAATTCCTATGTTTGTGCATAGATACCAAAATTCTTTTAAGTGTAACATTTCCAAAAGACATCAATGTGGAAAATGAGTTTTTAAAAAGAGAAACAAACACAGTTATCCCTTGGAGAGGAAAGCATACATCATAAAGATTCAAGAACTTAACTTCAGTCTGGGAAAATAAAAGATCAAACTCTCCACAACTGCTAATATTTTTATTGCTCCTATTATAACAAAGTTTTGTGTTTGGATTTGTTTTCGCTTTTCTCCTTTTTTGTTTGTCCTCCATTCTTATGAAGCTTTTTTTTTTTTTTAAAGATTTTATTTATTTATTCATGAGAGACAGAGAGAGAGCCAGAGACGTAGGTAGAGGGAGAAGCAGGCTCCCTGTGGGGAGCCTGATGGGGGACTCGATCCCAGGACCCCAGGGTCATGACCTGAGCTGAAGACAGAGGCTCAACCACTGAGCCACCCAGGCATCTTCCATTCTTATAAAGCTTTGAACAGCTATTTACATCTTGCCTGCTCTCTAAACACTCCTCACCTCTGCCCACCGAGACCTTTGCTCTCTTGCTCTTTTCTGCAGGACTCTGTAATCTTCCCTGCCTGTATAAATATTGCTGAATGACTGTCCTTGCTGAGATGGGGAACACAAGTTACATCCTGTATCTTTCCCTCCATGTCTCCCTCCCCATCAATGTTCCTCTCTTGTAGCACTCTAAGTTTCTGACTCCATCATGTTTCACCTTATCCTTTCCTTCACCTCTTCTTTCAAGTGGATATCAAAGCACATTTTGACCCTTTTGATGTTCTTCATCTGCACAGTTAAGTTTATTTGCTTCCTACCTTTGGCCTTGGAAAATGAAAGCTTATGTGCTGTCTCTGTACTGGGAGTCAGCTACTTGCAACTTCTATCATCTTTTCTTTCTCTCCTGTGTATGTCTATCAATCAACAGATTGTCAATGGTTTCTTTTCAATTTGTTCTACATTCCTCTTTGCCTCTGCAACCTTGCTGCCCCAGTACTATTTCTTAAATTATGCCGAATTTCGTCTATATCCCTCTATTAAAAATCAGTCTGTCCCCTTTTTGTTTCTCACACACACACACATTTTTCTATAGTGCCCGCAACAGAAGGAAGTATTTTTTTAGGTTTTATTCATTATATCTGTGTCTATCTTCTGCACTTAGAATGGTCAGATCGCCCATAGAGATTTCTGAGACATAGTTTTATAGCCTACAAAGTGTACTATATTGTTTTTGTATCTTTGTAGAAAACTATAATAGAATGTGTATGTCTTAAACACACACAGATCTTTGCCTGCTGGTTTTGAGTGAACTAAACAATTAGGAGATCTCCAAAGGGGTCATGCAACCACTTACTTTTAAATAAAATGAATACTTAGTATATGGCATGGAGAAAATGCCTTTGTTACATGCTAGAAAGCTCTTCATCTGCTTGACCTGTATATCATCATATCTGAAAGGGATTTCTGTTAAAATGAACCTCAAGAGATAACATTGTCTTTTCTGTGTTTCTTGCCTGAATCACTCAGCGTTTGCACAATAATGCCCGCTATTATAAACTACTCTCAAAATACAATGACAGACTATAATAAGCAAATATAATCATAGTTTCTGATCTGCAGGCCAGGGGGGCACTTCGTCATCACACTTTCTTGTTGTTCTGGGACTAGCACAATATCTGAAGCCTGTTCTCATGGCAATGGCAGAGGCACCAGAAGGGTGAGCAGAAACATTGCACTGCTTCATAATACCTGCCCCAGAACTGGCACTCTGGCATTCCCATCCACAGTCCATTGGTCAAAGGAATTCATAAATCCAATGCAATGGGAAATACACTCTGCTCCTGCTAAGAGGAACCTCAAAATCCTAAGGAAAAGGGTGAGATGATGGGAAAGGGGGAAGGATTCAGAACAAATACTCATCTATTTCACTGTGATTCTCTCCAATCCAAGGAAGGCTTGACACTTATTATTACAGACATGAAGCTCCACATCCTTACTTAAATACTTCCCAGGAAAATACCTAATAGATTTTTTTCCTTATTTAGAAATCCTTTAAAAAGATGTCAAGTAGAAGTCTTTTTGTACTTAGAGGAAACACAATGTTTAGCAGGAAACATCAGTTAATCAAATGTTTAATAGCCACATGTCGGGCATAAGTCATGGGAAGAAAAGAAAAGTGAGTGTAAGATGGGGTCTCTGCCCTTATGAAACAGCCAATCTGCCATATGACAGGCTGATAGGGGGAGATGACACTTCACGTGAATGTAATAAGGAATCCCTAATCCTAGTAAAGTTTCAGAACAGGCCTCCAGATGTTTCAGGATGCACTTCTGTTAGAGATAAAGTTTCCTACCACAGGTCCTTTCAATATTCTAAAATATTAAAGTCAACTCTGAAAAATTATTCCTCTCCAAGAAGAAAACTCTGATCTTCTCATCATCTGTCACAATTGCCTTCACTGGAAATAGAGAGGGCTATCCTGCAACCCCCAGATAGCTATAAGTGAGACTCAAAGATCGGAATAAAGACTTCTGACCTGCAGAGATTTAGAATGGTGATTTCTATTTGTTGCCTCGTGTGAGGATTAGCTTCTAGAGCTGGGCAAACAGAGAAATGTTGGGATTGGGGCTGTCTAGTCATCCTAGCAGTGAGAAAACCAAAATCTCTACGTTTTACAAAACGCAATAGTAGCAGCACTAAAATCCAGGATTTTTCAGACTCATTGGGCCACAATGGAGTCCTGTTGGAATGAAGGAAATTTCCTTCAAAAATTAAATAGAATTCTTCCAAAGCCAAAACCTGATTCTGAACTATGGCTTTAAATAGGACTTTGTGTATGGCCTGCAAATCACTAAAATCCTTGAAGATATTTGCTATCATGTTCTCTTCTTTAAGAGCTATATTTTTTGCAAGTCCCAGTTTCTTCTATGAACAGAGACTTCACTGGAGGAAAGAAAATCCAGCATGTAGAGAAATTCAATTAATCAGAGGGTACTTTAAGTTCATTCATAAAAAGTAGACCCCTTTCACATATGTTTTGGCTCATTAACAAGAAACCAGATATAATAATCAATTTCCTAATAAATAGTAAAGTAGATTCATGGGCCTGTATACAGTTCCAAGATGGACATTCAATATATACTTGTTGAATTAATAACTAAATATAAGAAAAACTTTGCTATTATTAGAGCATAAAAGGAAATGATTAATAATAAAGAAGTAATAAAATAGATCCATGAATCTGATGTAACTTGATCTTATTCACGAATAGCCCTGTACTCCTCATTTTTAGGTTATGTAGGGTTTTCTAAACCACAATGTTAAACCACACAGGGTTTAAACCACTGTGTTAAAACTGGAAAGTCTTTAGAGATGATAACTCATACATTATAAAGGATGGAAGAATTGGTCTGTCTCCAAGGCAGTGGCATTTTTCCTTTTGCCATGGATTCTCTGGGCTGGGCTGCCTGTGCTCATGTTCATGAGAAAAAGGATGGACAGGGTGGGCCAAGGGGCAGCGGTGGTGCAACATGGTCTTATGGAAAAGTATGACTAAAAGAAGAGTTACACTGATAGGAATAAAAATATGGAGTTTAATATGTCTGATTGTACCTCTCATTAACTGCACGATATGCTCCAGCAGAGAGTTCTACCTCCAGGGCAGTATCACTAATATGAATCTGCATTTATCTTACTATTACTATGGGGAGTACTTATGTTTTACAGCTTCATGACTGTTGGATTTCTTCTCAGCTGCAGATATTAGAAAACTGATGATACAGTCAGTGGTATTCAAGGACACTGCAAGTAGCAAAGGCTGCTTTACTGCAAGCACATTTTAGATATGTGGATTATTCTTTGTTTCTTTAGAGAGCAAGAGAGAATACATGAGAGAGAGGGAGAGAGGGAGAGCGAGGGGAGAAGGGCAGAGGGAGAGAGAGAATCTTAAGCAGACTCCACATCTAGCACAGGACCTAATATGGAGCTCAATCTCATGATCCTTGAGATCATGACCTGAGCCAAAATTAAGAGTCAGATTCTTAACCAACTGTGCCACCCAGCCACCTAGAGAGATATTTGGATTATTCTTGAAATGCAGAGCATAAGGCAGTAAAATGCAAAATACTCATCCCTCCTCTGAGCTCATTTTAAACATTCCATGGCCAGGAAAAGAGTCACATAAGATTCACTGTGGAGTTTGTGCCTCCCCAAGGTAAGCATTTTTTCCTAAGAAAAAATATGGGCTCTGACAAGAATGAACCATCTGGGAAAAAAATGCAGAAATGATGAAGAATAAAATTAAAATGGTCTCACTTTTTCCTCTTTTAGTATAGTGACAGAATTCTATAAGTCTTGGTGTCTGCATATTATAAGTTACTATACAAAACAATACAATCACACATAAATTAGAATTATTATTTTCAGAGGCCTAGTCTATCTCATCTCATATCATAGATGTATCCCTGAAACAAATGACCATTAAATTTAAAAAACTTTAAGATTTAGCATTTACTTTTATGAATGGCTATAATTTGGTAAATTTTTATAAGGTCCTTGTAATCAACTTTTGTGAGTATCACCTTTATCATTCCCCTGTTCAGTCAGCATAGTGTGGGTTAGTAGCTAATATGTATGGAATAACATGGGCAAGGTGGGAGAAAGAAAGTGAGAATTCATTAATCCCATCCAACCCTCTTGAGGGAACTGTGACTACTTTTCAGGACCAGAACTCAGGCAAATGCTAAACTTTGCTCTGCTGACAATGCAAAATTTTGGTATGGGGGGGTGACTCATGGCCCAGGATCTTATATTTCAGAAGATGTCACAGGGAAGAGTGTTAGTCCCACAGGCAGCTTACCTATGGCTGCAAACCCTGTACCACTGAGCCCTACCTTGAAGTAAGATTCATTTTAGTTCTTAAATGAGAATATAGTATACATAAGCAAGCCCTTAAATTGTGGGACACGTACCTTGACTCCATTGCCTGCTGGGGCCTCTAGGAGGTCCATGGATCCTGAGTAGTCTCAGTCCTATACTGGCCTTATTGTCATCTGTGCTCCTCATCTCAGTCTTAATTTCAGTAGCGTCAATACATGGGTCTCAGACTGAGCCCTAGGAACCTCAGCTCTGGATCTGCCTGTTATCTCGCCAAATTCTGTAAGTCCCAGCCTCTACACCACCTCTGCTCCCAATAGCAGAGATCCAGGCACCAATCCTATGCAACACACAAGTTTTTCAGGACTGCTCTGTCCTGAAGCGGTTATCCTCAAAGGGCTTTAAATGTTCAGGAAGAAGAAAACACAGTCATGAAGATTTGTACCTGATGTGCTATGCCCAGTGAACATGTCACAAATGGAACATAAACTCCTTTATGTCCACAAAACAACAGCCTTTTGTAATGGAACAATGGAGAATCGTGAACTAAGAGGCAAGGGAGAGAAAAAGCAAGAAGAAGTCAATTAGAGAAAGAAGAAGTAGGTAACAATTAGAGATAAGAAAACCAGACAGGTAATAAAAGGGGCTGTAGTGATGATGATTAAAACTGAGACGGGGGAGTCTTCCTCTACTAAAAATCAACTAGTAGAAGCATGGCAAGTCGATGATCAGCTAAAGAGAAAATGACACCCAACTAACACTGTATAGGGCTGACCACAGGAAAGTATTAGTAGATAAGCACAATATTCTTTCACATATTATATAAAATATCAGGGAGTAGGATGACTGATATTTAAGGCTTAATAGATTTTTGGCCTCTGAAAGTATGGCGGGAGCAGTGCTCCATGAGGCACTCACATAAATAAATTAGGGAAACTATATGGTGTTCTGAGTGACTGGTTCTCAGTGAAAAGATAGAAATGTCCTTGTCTCCAACCCCGTGCTCTTTGAAAAGGCAAAAGAACTTTATGAGCGAATGCAAATGACTGATTCATGTGTATTTTTGGAGGAGTATCTTTGGCATTTTAAAAAGGCCCTTGGTATTAAGAAGGCTAGATATAACATGAAAAATAGTCAGCAAATGACCATGCTGCAGTAGGATGTTGTGACATTTTCAGAGAGCTCATTTCTTAGAACAATCTCTCCTCTATGCACTTCTATGGAGCTGCTGGTACTGCTGAAATCAAGCCCCTCTGGGATTCAGTAGAAGAAGGACTATTTATATATGAGCAAATTGAACAGACTCTCTGAAATAAAACTGCTGGTCTAGAAAGTTTAGTTTATCCTAAACTTCTAAAACTAAAGACATCTTCACTATCTACTCACGGATTGCCAACCATTGTGTGGATGAACAAACAAATGCATTTGTTTTGTTTTGATATCCGGAGCAGTTCAGACATACATTTATAGCTTTAGGAAGACAAACATTTCCAAGCCATTGGTTGTCCAGGATTATGAAATTATTCTACCCACTCTGAGGCAGCAGGATTGGTTTGGGGAATACTTTTCCTACATTCCTATTAAAATGCATTTCATTGATTTGACTCATTGTTTTGTGAATCATTCAGAATATCAAATAATTCTAATAATAGCTAACATTTACTTAATGTCAGGCAGCTTTAAGCCTTTTACAGATGTTTACTCATTTAGTCCTCACTGGGGTGATTTTGCCTGGCACCATCAAGGTGAGTTCTTTAACTCTGACAACTAATTGGACTTTTGACAGTCATGACTTCTTGCTCTGATGATCAGAAGTGAGGCAAAAGTGAGAAATTAAGCTCATCTGTCAAGTCAGGAGAGCAGAACATATCAGCCGTAAGCCTTGAAGAACCCATGAGGCTGAGTAATTAAGATACTTGAAGATGAAAAATGACTTCTACTGAACTTGGTCTTCTTAGGAAGAGTGATATTTACTCTAACTGCTGTAATATTTGTCTCAGTGCAGGGATTTTATATAATATGGTCTACACATGAAAAATGGAAAAAATGAAACCACAGGGTTTTTTTTTGAAACTATAGGTATTTTAATAACTAAATATGTATTCATGTTTTATTCCAATGTATTATTTCTTCAAAATTTTTTATAAAATGTATCTAAGAAGGCTTTTATAAAAAAGATTCTGCCCAGAGTCAGTCATCTGTAAGTATTGGTCTTATGCTACTAAATATTCTTTGCCTGGACATGATAATAGTGCAATAAAAGAATTAATCCCTATTACACTGGGATTCTAATGAATCAATGGATTTGTAGCTATTTTGCTTTTTGGAGGGAGTGGGTGACATCCAGAACACTTTTTAAGAACCCCTATGCCTTAGGTGTATTCTAGGAGAGCAATCACTGAGTCTTCTCTCCCGAAACTTAAAAACCACAGTTCATCTGGTACTGTTATCCATGGATACAGGAAACTTGTTCATTGGTGCCTCAGTATCAGGAGAACCACGAACCCCACTCCTTTCTTCCTCCTGGTATTTGTTATTATGCCATATAATTTCTTAGCTCCATATGGATTACATGTACCACAGTTTAAAGAATAGCTTCCCATATGGCAGAAGTGATTGAGTTTAATTAAAAGTCTGTCTTAAAAGAACCATCCTTCCAGTTTGGATTGAGGTCATCAACGACTTTTCTACTTCTTACATAACCACAGGATACACCACCAAATGTCTCCTGTTGCCACTCTTCTTAAAAGTACATTCTGAAGTGCAAAGGGAAGGATAGAGTGTATGCAGCAGATTCACGGGATAATGAAAAGTGGTTAGCATTAACTTCAATTTGAATGGCAAGTCAATTATTTCCTTCAAAAACATCCCATATCATCTACTCAGGCCAGATTTATTGGAAGAAATATTTATACCTAGCACTCCAGACTACTGACAACTGCGCTTCATTTACAACTTTCACAGTGGCCATTGAGAGGTTGCTGGTAAAACAGCAATAGCTTGCTGCCATCTCAGGACTGGGCTCCTGGGAGGGCTAGCGAGCTGGGTTAGAGCTACTCTCTCTCAGCACAAGGAGCAGGCAATGTCCATGCTCCTGGGGTTTTGCAGCAGCCCTTTGCACACCAGCAGCAGCCAGCAGTGTGATGGTCAGATAGAATGCATTTTTTTAAATGTTCTAGTCTATGAGAAAATAGTTGGATTGAAGATATCTTAAATTTATCCAATGATAAATTGTTTAGTTTAGTTCTTGTTAAGATCAACCATATTAAATGGCATAAAATCACCTCAAGCTAATTTATTTTTCTAAGCCCTTTAAATAAATTTCACAAACAAATAGCTTTCTCTTACAAGTAAACCATGTAATGCCTTTGCTTCATCACAGTTTGTAAGAAATAGGAACAAATTTTACTGATGCAACATAATATTAGAAAATCGTAATTAAAACAGGAGAGAAAAACAATGTTTTCTACTCTCTTTCCAACACTATAAGTCATAAAATAAGCTAAGGAAAGTACAGATATATGAAAACACAAGTTATCTAAAATAGTGAATTTAACTTAGTAGATGCCTTTCTATAGTGCTCTAAAGCATTAACTTTTAGAGTCATTTTTCATGGTTATCGTTGTAAGTGCTTAGAGTAGCAATATAGCACTTAATTGAAAAATGTATGGTCTTCATCTTAAGCAGACAAAGCTTAATATAGACATAATGAACTGAGGTATACATGGGATGAAATTAAAGTAGGAGATTCAAACAGAAACAGATGTGTAGAGAAATGTGTTTTGATTTTTCTGCAGATAGACAGTCTCTTGAAGTGAAATTCCCTATCCCTGATGCTCTGGATGTCTCTAAAACAGACATGAGCAAAACTGTTCACTGCAGTACTGAGAAATAAAAAAGGAAATAGCCCATCTGTAAGAATGCATTAGAGTTTATTCACACCTTGGAATACTATATGGTAGCTAAAATATGTCAGTATGGATAAATTTCAAAAACATAATGTCAAGTAAAAAATATCAAGAAAATAAAAAAAGATACATATAGAATACTATATATAAAACACACAGCAACAGTATGTATTGTTTAGGGATAACAACACAAATAGAAAAGGTATTAAAATATATATGGTAATGACATGCTCCAACTTCTGAACAGTAATTAACTGTTGGACAGGGGGGAATAAAATAGATGAAAAAAATAGAATTTAGGCCTATCTATAAAAATTTATTTTGAGAGAGGGAGATCAGATGCAAATATGAAAAAATGTTAAAATTTGTTAAATCTGGGAAACAGAAATATCTTACTTTTTGCTAGTCTGAAATATTTTATTAAAAAGTAAGTAGAAAAAGAAATTAAATGCCTCCACATATATTTTCCATTTGAGTATATATATAATTATCTGAGTCCGCTGGCCTATTAGGACTAGAATCAAGTTATATCTTGTTATTAGTACATTAATCACTTAGTTACAACATTATAAAGCACATGTGTTCTCTCATTTCTCCCTTTCCAACCAAGGAAATACAGTTCTCGCTTTCTCTTATCATCGTCCCTGAAAAAAACTACTATCAAACACAACTACCTAGCTAAGGCCATTTGTGACATCCTCAACTCCATCTAAAGAAGTGAGGAGCAAATTCCTGGTAAATATCAGATTTTTCCAGTGCCTAAATTTTATTAGAATTCAATTTAGTAATTGTCAGCAAACACATCATGAATTGTACCTAGATGGCATGGTCTAAAATAAATTTTAGAAGATGCTTAACATTCAGCCAGGAAGAATCTTAAACATCACAAAAATATGATATATAATTAAAGCATTTAACATAGGAAAATCCATAATTAAATTTGTCTTAACAAAAAAGTTTTAAATAAATTAGCCATATATCAATGTAAACGTTTATATTGGGAAGTTGCAACTTACTCAACAGAATGATCAACTATAACAATAATTGAAAGTTACATTCATGTATAGAGTGGTAAATGGTCATTATAAAACTAAGATGAAAGCATATTTTACAACAATATCAAGCATATCATATCCATGTGACATTAAAGGATACAATGTTAAAATTCACACATTTAAAACGGGAACAAATACTGCCATTGTTTCACAGGATTTGCAGAAAAAAATTATTCTAGGAGTAATATCAAATCATGATTTGCTTACTGTCACAGTAATTATTTTTTTTTTTTAAGATTTTATTTATTTATTCATGAGAGACATGGAGACAGAGAGAGAGAGGCAGAGACACAGGCAGAGGGAGAAGCAAGCTCCATGCAGGGAGCCCGATGTGGGACTCGATCCCGGCTCTCCAGGATCACACCCCCGGCTGAAGGCGGCACTAAACCGCTAAGCCACAGGGGCTGCCCTGTCACAGTAATTCTAAGATAAATCTGTTTCCAAACAAATGACACAGAAGTAAGAACTATGAGTTTTGAAATAGAGTCTATGATCTTTGGAATTCAAACTTTCCTGGACAATCTGCAGGGAACAGAAAGATCAGAGGAGGAAAATAGGATGGATTATTGTTTCATTTTTAGCTCTGAGAAGGATGCTGACAAATTTGACATGAACCCATGAGCACCAATTACATTACAGAATAGACTAAATTCTTGAAAGCTACAAATGTATTCTCTGCTTTCCATGTATTTATACGATTTTCAAAAACATTAATGGAATAAAGAAAGCTTAGAAACAAATGGAAGAAACTATGTTCAGATGCAGCCTTGTGGAGGTGTTAAATAGTGAAATTCCTCAGGAAACTCAACCATGTGTTCTGTGCCTTATCAGCTCTGCATAAATAATGCAGCCTGTCTGCCAAATTAAGAATCTCATAATAGGTTGTTCAGATGGTGTTATTAGCGAGAGACTTGGATTGGGCTGTGCTCTCCTGAAGGAAATGGGGAGATGACATTGGTGGATAAGGAAACTGCACATTAGTGGCGAGAACACAAAATTAAAAATGACAGAATAAGTGTGAGAGGAGAAAACAGGAGATGAAAGGATTCAGAGAGACAAAAGGGATTCTCTTAATTAAATGCGATTAGGCATCTGTTATTTTTTTAAAAAAGGAAATCAGAGTAGTATCGGGACACATTTTTCTGACTTTTATGATTAAGCAGCTAGATTCTACAACCCCCTTCATTTTTCTTTAAACTTTCATTTTTGGTGAATGAATACTAACGTAGGTCTCAGACATGAGTAATTTCAGCCCAGAAGCTATAAAAAGTAGAGAGTTTTGGAACAAAGTTTGTAAAGTCAGTCATTGGACCTTCTCCAAGAAATAACAGCTGGTAATTTTACTAAACGTTGACAGAGTTCCCTCCCAGAATTTTTTTTTAAGAAAAATACATAACCCTTTAATAGAGACAGAGTCCTTGCACAATAAATCATTCTAAATAGCCTAGATAGCCTGATCTAATTGATGATCAAAAATACAGAATACTATTTCAATCCGCAGGGGGACCTCAGAGTTTTTTTTAATAATTAAAGCACCTTTAAAAATTACAGTTTTGTAGTAGCAACTACATTTGGATGCTCTTAATGTTATAATTCATTAGATTCCCCTTCAAGAGTTTGTTTTAAATCACTCAGGTTTCCTATATCATTGACACTATAGAATATAATTCAAACAGTGATTATTGAACAATTAATGTATGTAAGACATTGCAATAGACGCAGGGATGAGAAATGAAGTTTACAGTTCAGCCCTTGTTTTTAAGAAGCTTAGCATCTAATAAGGAATATTCAGGAAATGTGTGATCAGGGAAGGTGTTATGGAGAAGGTAGAGCTTGAACTGGACTTTGAAGGATTCTTTACATTTTAAGAGCCATGGCTGGGAGAAAAAGAGTACATCAGTCAGTTTAAAAAGAATCAGCTATTTAAGGCCCAGCAAAACAATGGCTTCAACCCATCCACATACAAAGAGGAAACCTAATGCTAAAAATGAATTTATAGTTAAGAGATATGTATGAATTAATTAAACCAAGATACTTGAAATAAGAACATGCAGCAATTTCTAAAATAAATTAGTGGTTCATCACCTGAGAACTTCAGACCCCTGGAGGGATCACAGAATTATTGCAAGCAATCCATGAATGTAATGTGTTTCCAGGCAATAGCATTAATAAATCATATCACCTGTAAATACAAACTACCACCTTTCAAAAGCCATTGTGACTTATAAAAAATATACTCGCTTAATAGCATTTTCTCAGTTATATTTTAAAAATACTGAAATTTCATTTCAAAATAAAAAATTAAGTATAAAAAAAGAAAAAAAAATACTGAAATTTCCTATCATTTGATTGTTTTATTCAGATTTAAAAATTCTATCTATCTATCTATCTATCTATCTATGCATTATTCTATGTTGCCATTTTTTTTAAGTGGGCCCTATGCCCAGTGTAGAGCCCAACATGGAGCTTGAACTCACAGCTGAGAGATCAAGTCTTTAGGTGAAGTTAAGAGTTGGGCACTTCACTGAATCAGCCACCCAGGTGCCCCACTATATTGTCATTTTTAATCTGCATATTTAGTTGGTATATTTTTATGTGAATTTGTATCCATCTTACAAATCATTTCAAAATTTTGACTGTTATTTTGTTCTATTCTACATTTTATTTAAATATTTCTCTATTTTTGAAAATTAAATTGTTTTAATATTGCACTATTATAAATGATGCCATTAGAAACATTTTTTCCATTGCTAAAGATTATATACATCCATACTTATTTTTAGGATAAATTCCTACATATGAAGTTGTTGACTCAAAAACTATATACTTTCTAAAATTTCAATAGATACTGCTAAATTATCTTCCCAAAGATTATTTTTATATGTTCCTTCCACAGGCTATATGACCACTAGTATTCTTGCTAATAGGAAACAATATTATATACTTAAAAGGCCAAAAAGTCAATGTCAAAAAGATTAGAAATTTCCAAGCTACAACTAAGGTATGTGAAGTATACAGAGAATCAAAATACATTTGTGTCTGGGCATGTGCCTCAGATCAGCAGACTTGCTATAGCTAATGAAAACGGAGTTTAGTGTTTCCTACCATCAACGAGTCAGGCTTTCCTAAAAGATATTCACTATGTTGAAAGCCCTTTTCTTGGTGACCTCAAGAGTTACCATCCAAGCTGCACTGAAAAAGGAATCAATGCAGTATGAACTATCCTAGTCTCCCAATATGCAAAGTGAGAAAGAGTACTTCCCCTTAAAGATCTTGAATACAATAGGAGCTATATCCACGAGAAGGGAATGAGAGCAGTGAAAACATGATCTCTGAGAATGTGGTCCAGAAAGAAGAGAGCAACAGATTCAGAATTCTTACCAGTTTGGGGAACTTAAAAAAAGTACCTTCTAAACACATTCAGTGGTTTCTGTGCATGGCAGGAAAAAAAAATGATTTGTTGGATCTGATTATAGTGATTAAAAAATCAGAAGTTTTACCTCTCATATCTTTATGTGATATCTGTCCATTTGTAGAGGATTGGTAAATATCCTTTGGAAAAAAAATATAGGGCTCAGGAGCCTGGAGGAGTAATTTTTATTAATCACACTTTGAGGTCTCTGACTACTCACACATTTCAATGATGTCCACTTATGCCTGTTAGATGAAAATAAGAAATATTTCTTCCAAGAAAGAGAAATGATGATGTACACAAGCAAAGGAGAAATTGAGATTTTTAAAAACTTGGAGTCCTTCAGAATCCTTAGATTCTATATTTAATTGTATACATAGATCCTCTTCCCTGACTTAGTGATTCTTTTTTCCTCAGATATCAGGACATCCTCCTATTTTGATGCTGTCTGTTTATTAGAGCTCCAGTTCACCCTACAAGTTCACAGTGTCTAATTCCTTCAGTATCTGTTGTTTTGTTCAACACTAGAGAGAGGAAGCTAAGAATTCCAGGCAAGAATCCAAAGTCACTGTTCAAATAAGCTTCCAAATATACAAATCATGGAAAAGGGTTTGCTTTTCCTGGACCATTGTTGAAATCAAAAGAGCAAGGGAATGGGAGTGAGGACCAAGGAAGAAGAGGTGAACTAGTTAAAATTCAGGGTGTGTTTTCCAGGCTTGAAAATAACAGAGCAGCTAAAGGGATTTATGGGAATTCAAAATAGAGTGAGATATAGGAAAGAAAAATATCAATAAAACTTCTTAAAATAAAATAATCTAGACAGATAATAGAAGTTGTTGCTCTAAAATACCAGTTACCAATAAATATGACCTAAGACATAAACACTCATTGATCGGAAGTTTTCCTGCAGAATGAAGCTGATGCCAAACTCTTGCATTATAGAGATGCTGACAGTTGAGCTCTATTGGGAATTTGGGAGGAAAAACATATTGTTTTTTTCCTACAAAATTTAAGAAAAATTGCAAAGATTGCTCAGAGAATTTCCACATGCCCTTTGCCCATTTTACCCTATTATTAAATCTTATGTTCCCATAGTGCATTTTTCAAATCTAAGACAACATTGGCGTATTGCAATTAACTAAACTTGGTATTTTATTCTGATTTCACTAGTCCCTTCCTACTATCCTTTTTATTTTCCAGGATTCCATCCAGAATACCACATTGCATTTAGTCATCATATCTCCATCCTCTTGGCTGTCAGGGTTTCTCAGAATTTCCTTGTTCTTGCTGACTTTCACAGTTTTGAGGTGCTTTTTTACTTATTTTCATTTTTTGTTTTTTCTGAATGTCCCTAATTTTATTTTGTCTGATGTTTTTCTAATGCTTAGGCCAGTGTCAGAGTTTTTGTCAACAAAACCCATAGAGGTAAAGTGCCATTTTCAGAACACCCACTTTATTTTCTTAAAGACAAAATTAATAGATTGCCCTCAAGGCTTTTGAAACATTTTTCCTGTGACCCCACCTCCTAATTAATTCAGTGTATCATAATAAAATGATGTCAGCAAGGCTGCCATGACCTTTTCCATCAAGAACTTAGAATCTTGCAGTTGTGACTTTTCCTCAGCAGTGACATTATCTCTCTCTTTCTAAAGAGAAATTTATTGATACCATCCAGTGTATGAGTCCTAATGGCTACAGAAGTATAACTGCAAGAATTACAAATTATAATGACTGGATGATACAACAGATACCAGTCAGACTGGCCACCCAGCATCCATTCTTAGCCTTCTTTCATCTTGCCCACCTCCTACTTTGGAGTCAAAAAGGCCAGCTACTCACTTTCCCAGCTTCTCTTCAGGTGATCTAGGACTTGCCTAGAGATGAGAGCTAGGCCTTTGGGGTGTTCTGAGAAAAAAAAAATTTCTTCCTTGATAAAGGAAAGGAGGCATGGCAGGAAAGCTCTTTCCTCACCTCTTCAGACATGGATGTGTGAAGATGAGATGCTTTCAGCCATGTTTCAGCCATGAGGTAACAAGTCCAGAGATAAAAAGCCAAATGCTGAGAATGGAAGAACAGGAGATAGACACAGCTTGACTTCTAGAAGACATCACTGAGCCCCTGACTCAACCCTGGGTCTGCTAAGGGAACTGTTGGTATTCCTGCTGTTCATCAGTTTGCAGCTTAAAGTATCCCTACTCATACATGTGGCAATATTTGACATTTCTTATGACAACTCAAAGGGCATAAGTTGGTGACCCATAGACATGTTCTGTTTTGTCTACATGCTGTTAAAAATGTA
Organism: Canis aureus; assembly: GCF_053574225.1. NCBI lineage: Eukaryota > Metazoa > Chordata > Mammalia > Carnivora > Canidae > Canis > Canis aureus. The sequence goes on from NC_135619.1 coordinate 20,049,205, forward strand.
GTTACTCTCTCTTTAAAATTAGTTGATTTCATGGGGGAAAAAGGTGTCTCAGTTCCTTTGAAAAACCAGCAAACCTGGCAACATGGCCCATGGGTCTACCTGTCAGCAGTCACCTGGAACTGTGTAGTGGCTGCCACTTTTAGATGGAACCTGTGCTCTGTACTTCATTTCACCACAGTCCCCACTTGTTGAGCTTCATGCATTTATATTATGTCTGGACCCTGCAAACATCTGTGAAAAACTCTTAGTAGCTGAATTGTATTTAAGACAAGTATCCTGCTGGGTTGTTCCTTTTAATTTTTTTTTCAATTTTGCATAAGAGTTGTCCTTAATTTTGGAAAAATACAGTCAATAAAAATCCTAGAATTATGGCTCTGACATTACTTCACAACCCCTTTGTGATACTACATCTCTTCTCTTCCTCTCCTCCCTATCCACTAGCTTTCCACAGAGCTGCTGAGGAAAAATGAGGTGGTTCCAACTAACATTTGTCAGGTGTTTTGCTTAGCCTGGTAGCTTTTGTAGTCTGTCAGGAAAAAGATTTAAGCCTTTCATATATCCATTTATCCTCCATAGAAATTTATCTAACTGATCTAGACTCATCTCTTTGGATGTAACCTAGCAAAGCTTTTCTCAGTGCCATGTTTGGAGTTTGGAGTTCAAGTTTCCTAACTAAGTAAGTGCAATGCATACTCCGTTAAAATGCAATGCATGTTCCAATGCTGAATGCATACGCATGACTCATGTATTATAGCTTTTCCCTGGGGGATTTCCAACAGCTACAAAAAATGGTAGAAAGGAAATGTCTTTCCAGAAAAATGTACTGAGCCATCAATGACATTTATATGATTGGAAGGGTAAATATGGTAAGTCACTATACACACACACACACACACACACACACACACACATACATATATGGCAACTCAATGGGAGAAGGCAAAATTTATTATTGCTTCTGTAGAGGTTAAACATGAAACTTCTCTGAGGAGAAATTTCTGAGACTTGCCTCAAGATTTCAGAACACTATCTTTGGGGTCATCCCCTGCCCTTAGTGGTAGCCTTACTATATAGCAAATCTAGGAGCAATACATGCCTCCATGCATCACTCACAGCAGTGACAAATACAATGCCACAGGAAACATGGGAAAGTGGGCAAGGCCAGAAGTCTGTTCCTCAACAAATACCCTGTGGGTAGCAGAATCTGAGGCATGTGACCTCAAGCCCTGTTCAAACACACAGTACCAGTCAGCTGTAGCCTCCCATTCCTAGGCAGGACTGTGAGCTCAGCTGTAGTTTAGAATACCTGTAACAGGTTTTTCTGATGAGAAATTTTTATCATTTCTAACCATCTGATATTCAGTGCATTGGAAAGAAATAGGAATAGATATAGGGAGGACTTTCACACAAAATCGTCTGTTTGGTGTAACTGTTCTTCATTATTTTTAACAATGACTCCCATGGAACAGGTTAGATAGTTATTTTGTCTAAAGTGTCAGCATCCTATGTTTTCAAAAACTATTATTTCATTTTAATCCTTTTTTTAATTACTAATATTTCAAAAAAATCATTTCCCATTTTCATTACAAATACTTTCAATATGGTGTATGCCTGGAAATCACAACATAAGGCAGGTTGCCCTCAAGGGGATCATATGTTTCCATAAGAATAATGTCATAATGGGGAGAAGAATATATCACCTAATAAATCATAGTAATAATGAAAAATTTAGAGTGACAAAAATAAAAAATACAACTTTATGCCTGCTTTCATGGTAAAATTGTACTTCCAGTCATATAAAATAGGCATAAAGATAAGATACAATAATTATATCTATATATATGACAACTATACAAAGGACCTCAATACATCTGTATCTACATCCCCCTCAGGTATATGTAACTAAACAAAACATATCATAAAACTGACCCAAAATTAATGTAATGATTACATTAAATTTTAGTAATTTTGTTTGACTTAGCATTTAGAACAGATTTGAGGGGATCCCTGGGTGGCTCAGTGGTTTAGTGCCTGACATTGGCTCAGGGCGTGATCCTGGAGTCCTGGGATCAAGTCCCACATCAGGCTCCCTGCATGGATCCTGCTTCTCCCTCTGCCTGTGTGTCTCTGCCTCTATGTGTGTGTGTGTTTCTCATGAATAAATAAATAAAATAATTTAAAAAAAGAAGAACAGATTTAAGGGAGCTATAATTTGGATGACACAAATTCTCAAGTAATATCTCACAAAGGTTTGAATCAATACAACGCTTCCTTTTGAAGATTTTCCATTTAGTAAGCAAAAACATTCTCTATTCCTTTTGACCTCATCACTTTCCCAAAGACTACATAGGTGTCCAATTCCTATATATTTTTCTTTTTGCTGTATTTTGATGAAAAAAGCCTGTTTTGGGCCTATCTTCTTGATTTGGATTTTCAGAAGACTTCCCTCAAAAGATCTTTTAAAACCTACAGGTAATCCCAACATTTAAAAATACATGCAAAAATTAATTAGTAATGTGAAAATCAATAAAGGGAAACCTCACTAAAATGGAATTGTGATGCCACAAGGGGAGCATACTACTCTATGCCAATTACAGGAAGAATTGTGAATTACAGACCCCAACAGAAGAATGTTCAACAGGGAAAGAATCAATTACAGGGCCAAATTGGAAAAGATGTATGTTGCATCTCCAGGAAATTAACCATCCCTGCAACTCAGCCATTGAGAAACTGTCATCACCCAGAACTCTTGCTCTTCTCCAAGGGACTTTCACTCAAAACACCCCCTTCTAGCTTCCTCCTTCTCCTTCTCTGTTGTTTGGACTTGCCTATGGTTTTGCCCTAGCTTGCATGTCCTGAATTGCAATCTTTAATAGTTTTTGGTAGACCATTTTGCTGGTAAAATAACTGGCTACTTTATAGATAGAAATGTATTTTTACTCATCAGAGATTCAATCACTGATATTTCTAGGTATATTCAGTTGAACACAACAATGTGGAAACAAAAGCAGTTAATAATAGTTGTACTTCTCTAACAACTTTAGCATCTAACTAATTTCTGTGATATTTTTCTGGAGATGCAATATTTGGAAAATACTAATAAAATTGGATGCTTGGGATCCCTGGATGGCTCAGCAGTTTGGTGCCTGCCTTCCGCCTGGGGCATGGTCCTGGGGTCCCGGAATCGAGTCCCGGGTCGGGTTCCTACATGGAGCCTGCTTCTCCCTCTGCCTGTGTCTCTGCCTCTCTTTCTCTCTGTGTCTCTCATGAATAAATAAATAAATAAAATATTTTTTTAAAAAAAATTGGATGCAAATACCAATAGTTAAAGTAATAGATTATAATATCAGGATTTTAAAAATTGAACTTATTCAAAAACTTGAGGGAAAACTAGTTAGACTCCTTTTGCTAAAAAAAGAAAATGAATCAAACTTAAGCTATAATAACAATATATACTATATTAATCTACACATTGTGCATAATACTATACACACATAACCTGTATAAAGTATTTTTACTACATCACTTGCGAGCTTGCACACTGTGAACATCAGCCAAGCAGAGGCTGGTGTTTGTTAACCACTAAGTAGCACATGCATGCTGTGGCAGTGTATTTTCTTCTGTAATTTTAGAGGAATGCAGAAATGAAAAATGCTTTTGTTAGTTATACCTAGCATAGAACTAAATCATAATGGGCATGTTTGTTGAATGAAATGAATAAAATTACTTAAGACTTTGGTGAAAGCTCTCAGACCATTTCTTGAATTATTGATAATTCACTATACCAATTACCAAGTCAATATAAACGACCAATGTGAAGGCTAGTAAAATATTTATTATGTATAGTGAAACTACACAGTGTAGACATACTTGTGTACATTTTGTTGTCTGCGTTACACTGTGCAAAAACCACACGTTAATGCTCTTGCAAGAGTGGATGCAAGTGGTAAAAATGGCCATCAACTCCTATGCATCAAGTGATTTCAGTTGCAATGTGTGAATACTCTGCCTTTAACTTATATTGTGGGTTAAATAGGATTTCGTGCTCTATCCTGAAACACCAACATAAAAATATGTATTGAATATATGCTTGATTATGGTTCTATTGATGAATAACATATATATGAAAATGTGATCATGAGATACAAATAATGGATTTACACATTAATTTTTAAAATAAAGCCTATTCGTTGCTTGAGAAATTCCCTTACTATCCTGAGTGTTTTATCTACTTTAAAACAATGCTCAACAGAACATTATTTAAAATTTCAAGTTTTTAAATTTTACCATTAATAATTTTGGTTATGGAATGATTTTAAAAAGTAATGGATGATAATGAACATTCAAGGATTTAAAATATTTGTTAGGTGCCAGGAATTGTATCAACATATTAAATGTTGCCTCATTTAAACATACAAATTACCTCATTATTATTGACATTTTAAAAATTAGGCAACAGAGTTCCAAGGAAATGCAGTCATTTTTTTAAAGTCCTAATTCCAGGGGATCTCTGGGTGGCTCAGCAGTTTAGTGCCTGCCTTTGGCCCAGAGCATAATCCTGGAATCTCGGGATCGAGTCCCATGTTGGGCTCCCTGAATGGAGCCTGCTTCTCCCTCTGCCTGTGTCTCCGCCCCTCTCTCTTTCTCTGTGTCTCTCATGAGTAAATAAGTAAAATCTTTAAAAAAAATTTTTTTTTAAAATAAAGTCATAATTCCAATTGAATGGGTAAGCTATGATTGCACCCTGGAGTGATCACTCCAAGGTCCATGTTCTTTCCCTTATACTTCGCATCTTACCCATGAGTGAAATACTAATATAAGAACAGATCATGGAATGAGAACATTGTGATCTTGGACCTTATGATGCTTTCTAGGTAATGTCTCCTCTGGAGGGTCTTGAAAAATAACTTGGGACTGGTAGGCACTGCAGTAAGTTAGACTTTACAGCAAGGTCTTCTGTGTTCCTTAATCCTCTTGTCAGGACATCATGCCCTCTATTTGTTTTTCAAATTCCCTGAATTTAACTTATATTAAACTAGAGTCATACACCTTCTTTTCTTTGTTCTCCATTTTTGTGAATAATTTGAGGGAAGAAATGTTTTGTCTTTTATCTTGATATCACTGATTCTTTGCCCAATGCCTGTCAACATACGGTGCAATACCTGATTGGTGCTTAATAACTGAAATGAATAAAGAAAAAGACATTAAGCATTACCTTAATTCTAAGCCAGTCCTTACCTAAATAAATAAAATGCAGAAAACCTACTTCACTTACAGTTTAGTATTTAAAAAGACACCAATTTTTTCCTGCTATTTCTACCTCCTCACTGGGGATGACCAATTCCCTTTGCCTGAGGATTTCATGAAGATTAGTACAAAAAGTTTCTTGGGAAAAAAATCTGTAAAACAAAGGTAACCTTTTTATGGTTTTTATTATTTATTTATTTATTTATTATTTATTTATTTATTTATTTATTTATTTATTTATTTTATGATAGTCACACAGAGAGAGAGAGAGAGGCAGAGACACAGACAGAGGGAGAAGCAGGCTCCATGCACCGGGAGCCCGACGTGGGATTTGATCCCGGGTCTCCAGGATCGCACCCTGGGCCAAAGGCAGGCGCCAAACCGCTGCGCCACCCAGGGATCCCTATGGTTTTTATTTTATGCAAAAAAGTATAGGTTATATTTCTTAAGTTTTTACTTAAAAATATCGATGGTTCATTACTTGAGATTTTAAAAAAAGCAACAATAACTAAAATATTCTCAGGATAACATAAACACTTTCTCACAATTTCAAACCATCACTATGTAATGCAATTAAGCAGAAAAAAAGTGTTTTTAGTAATATAAGGAGATATTCCTTCTATTCATTTCTGAACAAAACTGAAACTTTTTGCCAATATATTACTAATTAGCTCCTCATTATATGTGCAAGTAAAACTTTTAAAACTCACCAAAAAAAAACCACTTTGAACAATCAAATTATAAAAATACATTTCTATTTTAGACAGCTAGTTTTCTAGACTCTTCTCATTTACACTATCTCCCACCTAAAAATTTTTACTAATGGCTTCTTTTAGATTTTAACTGCAATATAAACAAATACTCAATAGAAAGTGACCCCTTTCATTCTAAATTTTGTCCTAAAAATATGCTATTTAGCTGAAAGAAAGGCAAATATTCAACCTACACTTTTCACATGTTGGCCCTCAGGAATGTGGGGACATTAAGATACATGGATTCCAACATCTACCTACACAGTTTTTTATTTATAGGTCTATGAAAGGAAATTTTAAAAAACAAACCCAAGCATAAATAATAAGGGAAGAATATTTAATTAAAATCAAATTTCTTGGGACACCTGGGTGGTTGAGCATCTGTCTTTGACTCAGTCATGATCCCAGGGTCCTGGAATTGAGTCCCGCATCGGGCTCCTTTCAGGAGTCTGCTTCTCCCTCTGCCTATGTCTTTGCCTCTCTCTCTCTCTCTGTCTCTCACAAATTAAAAAATAAAACAAAACAAAACAAACATAAAATAAAATTTCTTAGGTACTCATTTATGATTACATCACTTATGGAATAAATATTGATCATTTTTATGATAGTCTTTGTGCCTCTTCATAATCTCTTTCTAGTATAGCTATGTGAGCATGCCCTAGGTCAATCATAAACCCAACAGGTATTCTCCAAGCTTATATTATTCTCATTGTCTGAAGGACAACATGATGTGAATGGAGAAAGCACTGATCTTTTAAAAAAGTCAGCACCTTTGGGTTCAACTCTGTGGTCTCATTACCTAGTTCGATGCCTTTGAACAAGTCACTCAAGCACTCTTGACCTCGGCTTTCTGATCTGTGAAATAATGGGATCAGGGCTGACAAGTTTTAAGATCTGGTTTTCAATGTAGATCTCAATCTAAGTTTCAGAAAAAAAGTTTATCTTTAAGGTTAGGAAAGTATTTATGTCTATAGAAGATGGTAGCTGTTAACCAAAACTATTATGGCAATCATTTCACAACACATGTAAGTCAAATCATTATACTGTACACCTTAAACTTATACAGTGCTTTATGTTGATTATAACTCAATAGAAAGGAGGGAAAAGATTCAGAAAATAATAAGTACATGTACAACAAGGGGATTATCTTTATGAATATCAGTTCTCATTCTGCACAGTCAAGGAATTGATTTAAAAGAAAGTTCTGTTTAATTAGATTCAAATTTTAAAGTTATAAAACAGTGAAGGACATTGATATTGTAGTCTTTTTTATTATTTATTTTATTATTTATTTATTTTTTAAAGATTTTATTTATTTGACAGAGAGAGCAAACACTGGCAGGGGGAGCAGCAGGGAGAAGGAGAATCAGGCTCCCCATGGAGCAGGGAGCCCTATGTTGGGTTCTGGGATCATGACTAGAGCCAAATGTAGATGCTTAACTAACTAAGCCATTCAGGGGCCCCTATTTATTTTATTTTATTTTATTTTTTTTAATTTATTTATGATAGGCACACAGTGAGAGAGAGAGAGGCAGAGACACAGGCAGAGGGAGAAGCAGGCTCCATGCACCGGGAGCCCGATGTGGGATTCGATCCCGGGTCTCCGGGATCGCGCCCTGGGCCAAAGGCAGGCGCCAAACCGCTGCGCCACCCAGGGATCCCCCCTATTTATTTTAAACATAAAACCATTCATTCATTTAATAAACATTCCAGTGAATGGGTTTGTGATCATTGAGACTACTACATCAAATGCTAGCATATGGCTCTGGTCTCTGATTTTTGTATAGCCTCTCTTGATATTAGACAATGTTTTTAGAATTTTCTTTGAGTCACTGTAGCAGTTGGGATAACATGGAAAACTACCTTTCCCATCTCAAATACATATAAATACTATTCAATGTAATCATGGCCCCTATTTGTATATATTTAAACAAGATGTAAACTAATAAACTAATAAATAAACATACAAAAGAAAGAACTTGGACGCCTACCTCATATCATATATAAAAATTCATTAAAACTACATCATATTCCTAAATATAAGAGCTACACTATTAAAATATTAGAAAAATCACCAGGAGTAAGGTCTTTATAACTTTGGATTAGGCAATGATGTCTTAGATATGACACCAAAAGCACAAGTGACAAATGAAAAGATAAATTGGACTTCATGAGTATTAAAAATTTCCATGCTCTAAAGAATAGCATCAAGGAAGTGAAAAGATAACTCACACAATTGGAAAAATATTTTCAAATCATATATCTGATAAAGATTTTTTATCAATAATATATAAAGAATTCCCAGTTCAACAATAGAAAAATAAATTATACAATTAAAAATGGGCAAATGATTTGTTTAGGCATAGCTCCAAGGAACATATAAAGATGGGCAATTAGCACATGAAATGATGCTCAGTATCTTTCATCACTGGGGGAATGCAAATCAAAACCACAATGAGATACCACTTCACATACACAATAAGAAGGTTATAAGCAAAAAGACACCAATAAGTACTGAATATTGAGAAATTAGAAACCTCAGTCATTACTGATATGAATTTAAAATAATGCAGCCCTATGGAAAACAGTTTGGCAATTCCTCAAAATATTGAGCATAAGTTTACCAATAATCAACCAATTTCACGCCTTGGTATGTACTTAGAAATGAAAATATATATCCACACAAAAACTTGTACAGTGATGTCCATAGCAGCATTGTTCAGGATACCCAAAAAGTGCCAATAACCCAGTTCATCAACTGCGGAATGGATAAACAAATGTGGTATATCCACACGATGGAATATTATTTGCAATAAAAAGGAATGAAGTACTGATATAGGTTATGTAAGTTGGAAAACTGCTACATATCCAGTCTTTTTGTAATAAAGGAAAAAAATGAAAAAAACCCTAATGTTCATTATGGTAATAATTAAATTAGGGTAAATACATTTAATAAATAATAGCCGATTTCTGAAATGAATCAGTAAGACATATGAGGAGATGCCTGGGTGGCTCAGTGGTTGAGTGTCTGCCTTCAGCTCAGGGTGTGATCCTGGAGTCCTGAGATGGAGTCCCATATGGGGCTCCCCACATGGAGCCTGCTTCTCCCTCTGCCTATGTATCTGCTTCTCTACCTCTCTGTGTCTCTCGTGAATAAATAAATTTTAAAATCTTAAAAAAAATAAGACATATGAGAAATACAGGTACATTCAATACTTACCTTGCATTTAATAAAACATTGCAGTTGCTTTGGCATTGATTTAGTTTTAAAAACATGAAATGGTATATGTCTCAGATATGTATATGTCTGTATATATGCATATGTTTAAAATATATATTTTCAAAATAGAAAATGAAAAGTGAACCAGAAAGAGCACACAAAATTCTTAATAATTGGCTGCTTGTAAAGACAGGAGAATAACCCCAGAAAGCAAGAATAAAATGGATTTCAACTCCTTACTGAAAATCCTGTGTACATGTGGTAAATGTGATCAAACGTTAACATTTTTTAATTGCTAATTCTGTGTCGTGAGTGCATAGACAAATTTATCTCCTTCTCTGATGGAGATAAATCAATGCAAATTATGCATTAAAGTCATAAAATGAGCCACAAATACCATTTTAAAATTTCAAAACTTGAACAAGTGAAAGCAAGAAGGGCCTGAGGATTCATTTGGTATAGGACTAACTCTGAGGTGTGTAAATATTCACAGCTTTTTTTCAAGTGTGTAATGAGTAAAAACCTAAGAAAATAAGCACAAATGATAGCAACCTATATTTGTTTTAGCACAGGACGACATCAAACTTGATGGAGATGCAAATCTTTGAAGCACATTAAATTCTCAACATGGTGATGAACTTCACTCTATGGAGGAAAATGCCATTATTATTATTGTGTGCCCAGATACTCCCATATGTGGCTTTTTCCTATTGTCCACCTGGGACAGATCCTGGGACAATGGCAACCCATCATCTTCTCAATGTGCAGGGCCAGAATTCTATCTAGGCAATATAATGCCAGGGTGTGGCACCAGACAAAACACTTACTCTCTATCCCTCATTTTCCTTATCTATAAAATGGGGGTAATAATATATAAGCCTAAAGTTATTATGAAACCTAATTAAATCGTATATTTAAAGCCCCTAATGATGCTTGGCACATAGTGCATTCTAAATAAATATAGTTATTATTGAAAGAATACTCACAAACCACAAATTGGGAATAAGCATTAGCTATAAATATGTGAAGGATTAATTTTTTACAATGTAAAGATTTATACTGAATGAGATTCCCCTCTCCTGACTTATACATACAGAAAAATCAAGGGAATAAATAGGATATTACACTGTATGTTAAGTGGAATTTAAATTAAAACTAAAAAATGAAAAAAATGGGATATATGCATGGCGAATATAAGTGTGAAAAATATTCAACCTTACATACTAAATACTTAGAACTAAGGTGTGAAAATTATGAAAACTGAATGTAATACCATATTTAGGCACTCAAATTGACAAAAGTTTTGTGTTTATTTGTTTAAGTCATATTTACCTCAGATGTGATGAACCTAGGATTTTTGGCAGAAGGCGGGGAAAAAAGTTCATTCAGCTGGGTTAAGAGACATTTTAAAACACTTGCCAAGGGCAACCCCAGTGGCTCAGCGGTTTAGTGCCGCCTTTGGCCCAGGGCCTGATCCTGGAGACCCAGGATGAGTCCCGCGTTGGGCTACCTGCTTGGAGCATCTGCCTTCAGCTCAGGTCATGATCTGCGGCGGGCCTGGGATTGAGTCATGATCCCTGGGGGCCTGGGATTGAGTCCTGCATTGGGCTCCCTGCAGGGGGCTGGCTTCTCCCTCTGCCTGTGTCTGTGCCTCTCTGTCTGTCTGTGTCTTTCATGAAAAAATAAATAAAATCTTTAAAAAATAAAAATAAAAAAATAAAACACTTGCTAAAACCTCAACAATTTAAATTGATTAATTACAAAAAAAGATAATAAAAAAATAAATTGATTAATTCCACTTTTAGAGATCTGTGCTAAGCAGATATTCAGAACTATGGATCAAAATACATACACAACATGTTTCCAATTTTTCACTATTATAAATACTTCCATTGTTTAACAATAGAATATGATTAAATGAAGTATGGTCATACAAATAATGAAGCTTCATGCAGACATTTAAAATTATGCTTTCAAATGGTTTAAATAGCATGGCAAAATGTAATATATAATTAAAATATTAAGAGGAACAAAGTAGTATATAAACACAGTATTCAGCCAATTTGTTGAATAGACATAGAGTATAGTAATGCATCAAAAGATGACAGTTTATTTTTTTAATGTTTTATTATACATCTAGTTCATATTGTGTAATAATAACCAGAAAACAGAGATAAGCAAAAAAAAGAGAGGGAGACAGAGAAAGCCACCTATGAGTCTATCAAAGAGAGAACAATGTTAACAGATGATGCATACCTACATCTGATTTTATTCCTACATATATATGTATGTATTTTTTTCATAAAAGTTTATCATGTTTCATATACTTTTCTAACATTATTTTTATAATTTCCAATTTTTATTGTAAACAATAGTAATGTATTGAACTAAATCTTTGCATTTATTGTTAATAATTTTCTTAGAATAAATCATTTTTTAAAAAAGATTTTATTTATTCATTCATGATAGAGAAAGAGAGACAGAGACATAGTCAGAGGGAGAAGCAGGCTCCCCATAGGGGAGCCAAAGGCAGACGCTCTACCACTGAGCCACCCAGGGGCCCCTCCTTAGAATAAATTCTTACAAGTAGGTTTTGTGGTTCACACTGTGCACACATTTAAATATAGTTACATATATAAATACACAAACACGCACTTAACTTTATGTGTCAACTTTATTGGGCACAGGGTTCTCAGATATTCAAACATAATTCTGGGTCTTTTCTGTGAGTGCTTTTAGATGAGCTTAACTTAAACTGATAGACTTGGTAAAATAGATTGCTCTCCCTAATGTGGGTGGGCTTCATCTGATCAGTTGAGGGCCTGAACATGACAAAAATGTTGACCCTGGCCTGAATAAGACTCCTCACGGCTGATTGCCTTCAGACTGGAACTAAAACATCAAGCTAAAACTGGCTTTTTCTTGCCTTCAGACTTGAACTGGAACAGCTCTCCCTGGATCTCAAGCCTGCCAGCCTTCAGAGTGGAACTATATCATCAGTTCTCCCAGGTCTCAGCTTGCCAGCTACAGATCTTAAGACTTATCAGCCTCTATAATCTTGTGAGCCAATTTTTTATAACAAATCTCTTCCCATATATAGATAGATATTCATCTTATTAATTCTGTTTCTCTGGAGAAACACTCACACTAATAGATAGGTTTTAAGAAGTGCATATAAATTTGTCCTGCCACCAACCCATATCAAAGTTCCCATCAGCCAGCACAAGGCCAATGCTATATGTTCCTAATTCTCTGTACTTACCAATTTGCCATTATAAAAATACTATTACATTGTAAATTTAGTTTGTATCTTTATTAATTAAAAATATTGTCGTATTCCTAACATTTCCATTTTTTTCTTCAATATGTTCTCATTTCTTTATTTTTCTATTTATATATAAATATTTGTAAAGAAGCTTTATAAGTCACAGATCTAACTTTTTGTCATATACACTATATATACCACAAATGTTCTCAGGGATTTTTTGTTTTGCTTTATTTTTCTTTTAATTTGGCTTATATGATGGGCACAAAGGAGGGGACTTGATGGGATGAGCACTGGGTGTTACATTATATGTTGGTAAATGGAATTTAAATTAAAAAAAGAATGAAAAAAGATAATTTGGTTTATATTTTATTATTTATTAGGTATGCAAATCCAATATTTCTCTCCTTTATGGTTTCTGGTTTAGTGTCATCCTAAGAAAATCTTTCCTCAAAGCAATATATGACCTTCTAGAACTTTTATTATTTCATTTTCGTAATAAAGTCATTGAGATTTATTTTGGTATAGAATGTGAGATAGAGATATAACTCTTTTCCTACTATATAATCTGTTCTCATTACACTAAAATGAACTGCTTGAGGTGATCCACTGTTTGGTGCTATTCATTTTTATCAGAATTAGCATTAGCAAAATCAGCAATAGAAACTATGACTCTTTCCTTCAGTAGGTCCTGAATGGTGGGTCTTAATTTCTATAGGTTTTGCTTGAGTCTATATTGGACTATATTAACTATTTAGCCTGGGAGTAGAAGAAGGAATGGACCGAGGAGTTCTATTTTATTTTATGACTTTTGGGGCCAGAACATACATGTTAAGTATGGAATATTTTAAGGCACTGAACTCTGAGACCATAAGAAATTTAGGTAAGGCAATATTTCTGGTGGTTAAGGTGAGGCATATCAGTTTGTCCTCCATTTTATGTTCAGTAATTTCCCTAAAAGTATAGGGGATGCCTTGTTTAAATTTAATAGGATCCAGGGATCCCTGGGTGGCGCAGCGGTTTGGTGCCTGCCTTTGGCCCAGGGCGTGATCCTGGAGACCCAGGATCGAATCCCACGTCAGGCTCCCGGTGCACGGAGCCTGCTTCTCCCTCTGCCTATGTCTCTGCCTCTCTCTCTGTGTGACTATCATAAATAAATAAAAATTAAAAAAAAATAAAAATAAAAATAAATAAATTTAATAGGATCCTCAAGGCATAATTACAATTTGAACCCCAATATCAATTTAGGCCACAAAGGTTCATTAATTAGTGTATCGCAGCAGATGGTAAAGTTAATTTAGAACCTCTACTATCTATAAAGCCAGTGAGTAATCCTTTTATCTTTCTTTTGCATAAATTCTTTTAGTGAATTTTGAATTTCCAATTAGGTCAAATCACAAACTCCTGCTACAGTTCCTGTTCCTTTCCACTGCATAAAGAGATCATTTTGGTTTTTTTGTTTTGTTTTGTTTTAGGTTTTAATTGCTGGATATACTGAGGGAGAGAGGAGTCTTCTCTATCCTGATAGTATTTATTATGTCTCCTATCCAAAGTATTTCAAATCAGTAATATTGAGCTTACAGGCCTTTCCCAAAGTGAAAGTTATTTGTTTGGGTTGAGAGACCTTGAAATTAAGTTGACTTTGAATTAACCACTTGATATGTTGATAAGGTCTGGTATTGTCTAGTGTTTATCAGTTTATTTTATAGCTATCCAATGAAATGATGGTGTTACTTGTCCATGCCTTGGGAGAATTCTCTCCCTACAAGCTTGATGATCAAAATCTTTGTTGATAACAGAGGCATGGGCAGTAGCAGCAGCAAAGGCATTTAAGAGTTCCAGTGATCCCTCTGAATTTAGGAATGTGGACCTGCATATCCAATATAGTGACTACTCTTCCTCACACAAGCAATCAACTAATGGACCCATATGTTGCACAGGGGTCAATGCCTGGTTGAGACACACAACCAATGGTCACAGGGTAAGAGTTACTCCCTTGAATCTAGAATCAGCCACAGTTTCTGCTGGAAATGAGACACATAAATAGGTCCAGGTCAAAACCCATAACCCAGGGCCACTTTCAAGAGGACCTCAAATCCCAAACTCCTGTCCCTAAATGCTTATCCAAACTTCCAACTTTATGGTACATTTATAACAGATGTTTGGTAGGACTCAGAGAATGCATCACAGCACAGCACAATCAAAATACCACAAAATACAAGCTTACCAGCACACAGTAATACAACTCACAACATATGCTAGCCAGCAGGCAGCAGCTCAATCTGCATGCTCACCAGCAGGCAAAAAACAAGAGAAGAGAGACCTCACAATGCCAACTGTTTTGTAGTTGCCCTGCAAAGGGTGGGCTCAACCCTCAACCTAATATTGGTTCAGATATTGACAGACCAGTGCAATAAGAGGGCATGAACAGATTTATTGCTCATATAGGGGGACTTTTGGGGAGAGCAAGGCAGGTACCAAAGCAGGTGCAAAATGGCTTGAGTGAAGGAAGACACAGGTTTTTATTGTGATTAGGGGGTGGGGTCTGGTTCCGGGTTCCTGCGGCTTGAACTTCTTCAGTGTCAGAGGAGATAGAGCTCAGAGTTTCTTATCACCTTGCCTAGATATGAGGCAAGAGCAGAAAGTTGTCATCTGTTGTTGTTTTTTTTTTAAGATTTTATTTATTTATTCATGAGAGACACACAGTGAGAGAGGCAAAGACACAGGCAGAGGTAGAAGCAGGCTCCATGCAGGGAGCCCACTGAGGTACTGGATCCCAGGACTCCAGGATCACTTCCCCAGCCTAAGGCAGATGCATAACTGCTGAACTACCCAGACGTCCCTGTCATCTGTTAAAAACATCAAAAACGGAGTCAGAGTCTTCATCATAGCATTTATTTTCCTTTTTGTCCCATTATTGTTAGAGTTTTAGATCAGTGTTGTATAAAAAAAGGAGAGATGATTTTGGATTTTGGAAGCTTCCTACATTTTTCTATTCTGTGTCATATTTTAATGAGTATGTGAATTATCTATTCCCTAAAGCTTTGCTAGAACTTACACAAAAAACCTATGGGTCGTTTTCAGAACTAATTCTCTGACAATTTAATTTTTTCTAACATTGATATACTTGACTTCCATTTCCACTTAGGTCAATTTTTATAATGTTATATATTCTTGATTATTCTATTGAGGTCATTTGTATTTTTAAATAACAGGATAAATTTTCCTTTATACTACTTTCCTATTTTTTTATGTTTGTGGTTCAGAATATTGAGTTAATCACAATCCTCATTTCATGATGTATTACAATTAATGGTTTGTTTCTCTAATTTGATATTGATTCATTTAATCCATTGCATTCACTCTCCTTACCATTTCTCTTCCTCTCACAAGAAAATACTGTTTGTTGTATATTGTTTATATGTATGAACTACTGTAAGTTTTGTCTTGTTTTGTGTGTGCATTTTAATTTAAATAAATAGTATCAATTTGTAGATACCATTCTGAGTACTACTTTTTAACTCAGAACTATATATTTTTAAAAGATACAACCATATTTCTGGACATATATCCATCGTTTCTGAATTCTGAATAATAGTCCATAACGAGCTTTGACATTATGCTCCTTATCCATTCCCCTAGCAATGGACAGCCACGTGGCCTCTCAACTCCTGGTTACTACAAATAAGACTAATGAAGATTCTACATGTCCCCTCATGGGCCTATGGGTAAATGTCTCCATGATAACGTAACCAGGAAAGAGGCTGCATGGGTCCAAAGTACATATCTACTCATTTGACTGTGGCAGATGTTTTCTAGAATGACTGAGATAGTCTATTAAAGAATGAAAATATCTTTTAGTAAAAAAAAATCTTTTTGACATAGATAACTTTTTCAAACTCCTTCAAAAAAGAGGGCATACCACCCTTATTCAATCCTTAATTTATCATATATTTAATGAGAATTTATTATGTATATGGTGGTATGTGCTGAGCTTACAGATAGGCTTGCAGGACTAAAGAATTTGAGCATGAGCAGATTTATGCTATAGAAAGGTTTTTCTGAGATCACCCAGAAGTACAGATTAAGATTCCCAAGGATACGACTCCTGCAAATAACTATAAGACTAGAACTCAGGAAGGAGAGCTGGGATAGACAACAATTTTTTTTTAATAATAAATTTATTTTTTATTGGTGTTCAATTTGCCAATCAGACAACGATTTTGGAATCATCTTTGTATATAGCATTTATAGTCAAGGGTTTGAATGAAATTGTATGTTATATAACATGAAAGCAAATTATAAATGGTACATACAGAAGATAAAATATAGTAGGAATAACTCTGCAAGAAGACTCAGGAAAAAAAGATAAAATTGCCATCTTTTAATTAACTTTTACTTCTACCTTAAGTCTGTCCAATCACTTATCATCAATTCAATTTGCTGTCGACTCTTGCATGTAACTTTGAAAGCATCTTTCAATCTCATTCAAACGTTTTACTATACTAATTAGATGGGTACTCCTTGAAGAAGTTTACAGTAACCATCAGTTAAATATTAAAAATTAAGAGTGTAAATGTGTGTATAAAGAAACCCCATTAACCTTAATTCCTTGTTTTACATTCATAAATATCTGATGTGGAGTAATGGAACAGGATGCTATTAAGTAGTGACATTAATAAGACATAGAGATTTTTTTTTAAGAATTTCACCTCATTAAGTCAGATCCAAGGATAATCTTCCTTTTAATTAATTCAAAGTCAACTGATTTGGGATCTTAACTAAATCTAAAAAAATCCTTTCATGTTTACCATATTCTGTTGGCTAGAAGCAAATCACCAGGTCTGTCTATATTCAAGAAGAGGGAATTACACAAAGTTATGACTCACTGGGAGTCTTTGTAGGGTATATACCCTTGTTCAATGAGTACTTCTTGAGTGTCCATTCTGTTCCAGGTGATCAAGACAGAACAAAGTTTGATCTCACATAGCATGTGTTTAATTGTGGAAGACAGATAAAAGAATATACAGATATATAAATACACATATATAATTTCTCGGTGTAATAAGTGTTATGAAGGAAGCATAGTAAGACAAGGATATATAGAGAAAGAGAGGTTGGCTATTTTAAGTCAGATAGTAAGACAAAACTCCATCAGTTTCCTGAGGGGATATATGCACAAGACATAATCCAACAGAGCAAGGCAAATAGACAAACGTTAGATGACCATTTGAAAGTTGGGCCTCAGATTCCAATTAAAGGCATTCTGACTAAGTTCAGACCTAGGAGAAGACTCACTTTTTTCAATCTAAAGCATGAAGAAGTTGTATGCTGTTCCTTTCAGTACTACCTCTAGTTGGTAGTAGCTTCTTGCTGCAAAACAAGAAAAGACTCATTGAAAGCATGCCTTCTACTCCAAAAACAAAGGACTGAGAGATAAAACTTGCCCTAGTTTCTAAATTCTGCTTGACTACGCTGACCTCCCAAATCTATTTTGGAGTAAGGATTACCCAAAAATAGGGATTACCCACGTCTCTTTGGGAGTAGGGAAAGAAAAGAGATTTAATCATCAATGTGCTGACCTTTAAACCGGAAAAGGAATTCCATTCTCAGGAAATAAGATCTAATGAGAGTATCTCATTATACTTCTCTTCCTCAGAGAGCATAATGAGAACAAAGAAGAGGTCTCCCTAAAGGGAGGGGGACTGAGGGACCTCAGTCTCCCTAAAGTAAAAAAACAAAATGACAATTGAAAAAAATTCAACCACCAACTACAAATATTAAAATTATAATAATAGTAGTCATTGTTAATATTTTAATATTCAGCAATACTGTCATGAACTATAAGTTCCAGAGTTGAAATAACATTGGTCTTTATTAGAATAGTTAATACCAATCAAAATAGTTAAGGTCCACTATCCATAAAGCTACTTAAGCATGTGTTGTAAAATGTTGCCTTGATTCAAATGACTGATAAATATTTTGTGGACCTTACAGAATAATTCATAAAGTTACGGAACTTGACATTTGTAATCTCAGCCTGGTTCAATCCACTTTATTGAAATGAAAGAATATTAGTAAAAGGACATTACTGAGGAATAAAAGACCTCAGGATAGATATTTAAAAATTTTTTCACTCTCATCTAAAATAAATTGAACATTAAAAATATTTCATAAAGTTTATGAGCAGAATTATACAACCTAGTAATGAAATGCAAATATCTCTGTTCATTAAGGCTCAACTGTTTCATCAATTTTGCATACATAGTTCAGTGAGGACTGATAATTATATTGCAATGTGAAAAAATGTTTATTAAGTATCAGGATGAGGCAGCTAGGTGTATCCAATTATACCCATATAATACGATTTCACAAAGTGATTTGATTTTTATTTATTACTTCATGGTCTTAATTTTAGTGGATTTGATGGAGTTTGGCATATTTTCAAAGTGAATTACAAGTGATGAAAACATTTAAATAAATATCCAGAGTCCTTAAAATTAGAAGTCTGATTTTAATTTTATATATATGTGTAACATAACCCTCTTCAAGATTACATAAAGGAATACCACTGAGCTTTTAAGTTTATGTGTGTATACTATATATGTTCATTTGGTTAAATACTTTGTAAATTTAAACCACTTAGAGCTTTGATCTTAATATTAGGAAGTTTGTTTCATAAATTAGTTATGCCAGATTCCTTTTTCAACTTGATTATACCAATTCCACAAAGTAGAGTGTACTAAAAGGAAAAATTGCAATATCAAGATGGATCTTCAAAGAAGTGAGATTTCTCTTGTAACACAATAATACAATAATGATACTGCTTATAGGAATTTGTAACATGATGCGCTGATTAACCACATTCATAGTCATAGTTGCATGGACATAAGGTGATTATTCAGTAAAATTCTTTTGGGAATATCCTGAAGTTGCACCTTATTCTTTAACAATCATCTCCAATCAATTTTTACTAACTTATTCCTAAAATTAAAGTGATTTTCCTCCTTCCTTTGACCCCCAAATTAACTCCTTCATACTTATGCAAACAAAACTGGGCAGATGGTTTCTTGCCCCCTCCCATGGATAGATCTGATCTTCTCCTGAGTAAATCCTGATTTGAATTTATCTTGTTTTTCTTCATAATTATGCCATTTGTTTTTTAGAGGTAAACATACTTCTTATCCACTATATTTTTGTCCCATATGTTTTCCATCTCTTATTAACATCCTTAATCTCTTACACTGGTTGATTTCCCCTTTTTCTCAAATTTATACAATATTTCTCATTAAAAACAACAAGAAATAAAACCTGCACTCTGTTCTATTATCTCTTTCAATACATGTTACTTTTTTCTTTTCCTTTATGGTCATTGTCCTTGAGTGCTTTAATAAATTATTGCATTTCCTTATCCCTTCCTTTCTGTTTAAAATCTGGAGTCTAATTTTTGACCGTACCCTCCACTGAAGTTACCATTTGGAGACAATCTCTTACCTCCTATTTCAACTTAAGCCCATTTTTTACCCTCATTTTAACCTTGCTCCCTTCTTTGGTCCTACTGACCAGTTGCTCCCCTTCTACCCTCTCTTGGTTTCTGTGATATTTCATTCTTCTGGTTCTTCTCCTACATTTATGATCATGATTTCTTTGTCCTTTCACTGCTTTTACTCCCTTTTTCAACCTCCTTAATGATTTATTGAAGTACAGTATAAACAGAAGACAAAAAGTACAATTGTACATCTTTATAAAAAATTTTTACAAAGTATACACTCCAATATAACTAGCATCCAAGTCAAAAAACAGAATATCTACACCACCCCAGAGGCCAATCACTACTCTATCCCAAGCGATCCTAATAGTCCTTAACTTTATTCTTCTCCTTCAACAAGTAACTTTTGTGAATTAATTTATGACCTCTGTATTGATGAATCTCATATTGTTATTTCAAGGACTGATGCACTGTTTGAAATCTTTGGTTCCTTCCTCTCCTGACCCCTTTTATTCAAGCAGATATTAGAATATAATAATTTTTTCCAACATCTCAAATTGTTTCCTTCTTTTATTTCCATGTCACCATTGTGGTTTAGACCAGAAGTCAATAAACTATAGCCTACAAGCCAAATACAGTCCTTTGCCTTGTAAATCAAGTTTAATTGGAACACAGCCATGCTTATTAGTTTACATACTGTGCCCAGTAGTTGCCACAGAAATCATGGTCTCAAAAGTCTAAAATATTTACTGCCATACTCTTTACAGAAAAAGTTTACCAATCCCTGATCTATGTCTTCACAATTTAACACTAAATGGCTGCAGCAACTTCCTACCTGGCCTTATTAATTCTAGTTCTTGTCTCCTGCCACCTTTGGATAACTGCCTTGTTAAGCCTACTGAAACATACTTCATTTCATCATGAATTTCCTTGCTCGAGATAGGATCAAACTCCTTTCTCTGGTGACCAAACTCTCTATTAAAACAAAAAGTAAGAAGTATAGGCTTTAAAGAAGGATGCAGTGGTGTACAGTTCACAAGCCATATTTTACTACCTTCTTCCTTGATGCCGTTACTTCTTCCTTTTTCCTATGCCTTAACCCCCTTCACACATGTTTCACTCACTGCTATATCTTTCTGTAACCAGATGTTCCTCTCTTCATTCCCTATGAGCATCCCCCCTCCCTTTCATATACCCATGTCTTCAAAGCTGACACATTATTCACAGTTGCCTCAAGTTCTACCTCCCCCTCAGGCAACTCCAAAGACTGTCATCTTCCCCATCACTAGCATCTCATAACACTTATAGATTATAAATGGACCTACCTCTTGATTATCTATTTTCTTATATTATTTTCTCATTGACTTGAAGCTCCCCAAAAGCAGCTGACATTACTTCTGCTTTCTAGAATCCACTAGGCATATATTTAAAACTTAATAAATACTGGTGTTTTTGATTTCTAGGCTTCATGAGGAAATTATCAGCAATCAGAATTCTTGTTCAGAAAATGATGCTATAGTCTCAGTTACCAGGGCAGACTCAGGAAACTACATTTTTTATTAAAGCCTTTGCTTGGAATAGAATCTAGAAATTTGGGTGACTGAGCACAACTTGAGAAGAAAAATATTCTACAGAAAGTTGCAGCTCTAAAAGCCTTCACTTTCACACCTCAAATCACCTACAATTTGTCATTCTAGGTACAGTAACTTAGAAATGGCATATTTCACATTCAGTAAGTTTTCATCATTGGTAGAATGTTCATTTTCTTGATACTTACTCAATTTGTCTCAAAAATTACATCCAGAGTTTTTTCATCACATTTTTTCTGGTTTTCAAATCTAAAAAATATACTTTATTGCAAACAACATGCATTTCAAATTAGAAGAACATGAATTCAAATGGAATATAAAATCCCAGGATCCTGGGATCTGAACCCCTTGTTGGGCTCTCTGCTTATCCCTTTGCCCTTCCATCTTGCTCACTCTCTTTCCCACTTTCTCTCTCTCAAATAAATAAATATTTTTTTTTAAATCTCAAAGTATTACACGCCTGGAAATATTTATCAAAAAAAAAAAAAAAAACAGGTAAGAGTGGAGAGCCTGAAACTGCTAAAAATACTCAAGGATGAAAACTGCCATATGCACTGTCTTCCATGAAAAGGCCACTGTGAACAACTTTACAAGTGTCTTCATCTTGAATGCAAGAAAAAAAAATCTCACTTGCAATGAGTCCAAATGCGTAGTTTGAAGTTCTCAGAACTCTGAATTGCATGGTTACCTAGAGAGAAAGCAAATCCCCTATGCCAACCTAAGAATAAGCCAAGTCAAGGCAGAAAGAATAGCAGACCACAGGATTCATCAGACTGTGTTATTTGCCTACAACTGTACTACCCAAGAAAATATTCTGAAAGGTTCATTGTAACCTAAAGATATTGGCTGTAGTTCCAGTATAACATTCTAACTATAAGTGCAAGAAGTAGTAGTAGTAGTAGCAGCAGCAGCAGTGGCAGTAACTAAAGATCTAAGATAGTAGGCACAGAACACCCAGCATCTACTCGACAAGCCTATATAGTCTATACTTCTTGCCATGATGGTAACACACACATACAAAAAAAATGCCCTTAAGAAATCCTAAATTATAAATAAAATTTATTTTCCAGTCTCTTTTCTTCTTTCCTGCCATCTCATGTTTTCTTTTGGAGTTTTCTGGAATAGAAAACTATAAACCATAAAGAACAAACTCACAAATCTTTAGGGTATAGTGATTAGAATGAAGCAAAAGTTTATGGAGATTTAAATGGCCTCTGGGAAGGCCCAGTTTGCTGTGATTTTTTTTTGTTGTTGTTGATGGCAAAGTCTGCAATTTATTTTTTGCTCCATGATTACTTCAGGATGCTCTGCTTAATCTCTTTCTTATACTCTCAAGACTCAAAAGTGACCCTTTTTCAAGGGCTTTTGGGGCCTCTGTTCACTGACTGCAGGGAGGAAACATGACACAAAGGTGATGCCCCAGAGCAAATGCAAATTTTACCTGGGTTCTGCTCCGACAGACTTCTTGTCACTTAACGGCACTATGAATTTTAATATGGTTCTTATTGCAACTCTGGCTTACTTTTAATCTTCAATCTTTGGAATGTATTGATCATATTCATCAGGTCATAGAGGTGCCCTTGATCTAGGCATTGAAGCTTTTTAGAGAAGCATATTTAGTTTCTGTTTCAATTCTTAGTTATTTCATACTTCTCTCTGAAAAATATTCCTGATTTTCATTTTCAGCTTTTTTTTTGGTTTCATCTTGATTTTCCTAGATAGAAATTAACTTCAAAAAATATTAACACCTATTACAACTGACCAACTTAAATATTTATGTATCCAATATGTTCTATTCAGAAGCTTTCATTCAAATCACACACATTAAGTAACTACTGCAAACATAGGCACTGAGCTCAGAACTGGGAACATCAAGATAAATAAAACCAAATATAGTATTTGTCTTTATAGAGTTCAAGGCTTAGTGGGTAGATTTAGGCACTAAGCAAATAAACATAAAACAAATGTGAAATTTCAATTACATCAAGTGTTATGCAAAAGAGTCATTTCATGCTATGAGGGTCCAAAATAATATTTTTTTAAAGATCAGATCATTCTTCCCTAAGGAAGTAATGTTGAAACTTAGACCTGAAGGATGATTAAGAGTTAAAGTAGGCAAAGAGTAGGGGAGTGTACTAGGTGTAACAAACGGGGGGGTAATGAAGACTCTCTAGTAGAAGGTACCTTGTAAGCACAGGAATTGAAAGAAAGTACATGTAATTGACACAGAGAGAACAAGAGAGATTTTGGTATAAGAAAATGATAGATTGGGCAGCCCGGGTGGCTCAGTGATTTAGTGCCACCTTCAGCCCTGGGCCTGATCCTGGAGACCCTGGATCGAGTCCCATGTCAGGCTCCCTGCATAGAGCCTGCTTCTCCCTCTGCCTGTGTCTCTGCCTCTCTCTCTCTCTCTCTCTCTGTAAAAAATCTCTCTTTCTCTGTCTCTCATGAATAAATAAAATCTTTATAAAAAAAGAAAATGATAGAAATTGATATGTTTGAAGTTAATTTCTATCTATCAGTTCTGCCCTCAAGCTATTTCTAATTGTGATCATTTCTCTCTGTCCTCACTCCTACCGCCCTACCTGAAAGTAGGATCTGTTATTTGCTCTTAGTATTTCACTGTTGCCCACTAAAATTAATTCTCTGTGTTCTAGCCAGTGATCTTTTCCAAATACAAATTACATTTATGTCACTTCTCTACTCACTTCTAATCTCACAAATTACATTTATGTCACTTCTCTACTCACTTCTAATCTCAGGCCCTACTCACTTCTCTAATCTCATCTCCCACTACTCTCCCGGGTGTCTTCAATGCTTCTTGATACTCTGGCCTTTTTGTTCCTCCAGAGAACATTTATACAAGCTGTTATCCCTGCAGGGAAGTTTCTTATAACCTCAGCTGGTAACCATATATGGTTTCCATAAAGAGAAACTTGGTGAAGAAAAAAGCACCCCCAATTAGATTGGGTCTTTCTCCATTTATATATTTTAATGGCATCCTGTACTTTTCCTTTTTTATTTATATGGTAGATTTTATTATTGGCCCCAATTTTTCATTCTTCCTTATGTCCAAACTTTTTGCCATGCAGCACTTTAGCTCCTGCTACAGAAGTTGTGTGTGGTTCTCTACTCCTTGCCTTTGGACTTAGTGATGTAACTTGCTTTGGCCAAGGAGGTATTAATAGACATCAAGTAAGCTGGGTCTTGGAAACTTCTTTTGTAGTTAGATGGCCCCCACTATAGAAAGAACACATTCTGGTTAGCCCACTGGTCTGAGAAGAATGAAACATGTAGAGCAGATCCAACCTTAAGGTGCTTCCACTAAGCCCAGCAGAGATGAGCAGAGCCATGCAACCATACCAAAGTAGTTTTCATCGTGAATATGTCAGAGATTTTTGTAATTATCTGTTACACAGAAGTAACTGATGTAACTTGTAACAGGAATGAACTGTTTTAAAATGGGAAATATAAGATATGTCACCCTATTTGTCTAAGCCAATAAAGTACAATGAATTGTACAGGTAACCACTGAGTGATTTTTACAGATGATGATTTTAACTACCTGGGAGAAGTTAGTGATAACCAGAAAAACAGGTCACTGTCACTAACTACCTGATCATGAACAAGTTACTTAACTCCACAGGTACTATATTTTCCTATCTTTAATTGAGGGGAATGGACAAAGCAGGAGTAATAAATAGGTTTATCTTGAGAACTGACTCCAATTGATTGTTGTGACTTTCTGGAATGCATTGATCCTAAGGCCAAATTTAGGCTCAGTCAACTGAGTGTCACGATCAATTAGAAGTGTCTTCCTTGGTCAGGGGAGGAAGGTTTAGTAGCACCAGAGCCCACATATTTGACATCTCCGGATTAGAGGATCTCTAATGTTCTTTTTATATTTGACACACCCCATAACCAGAGAAGTCAAAAAATTGACAGGAACAATAGAAATGAGTTCTAACTACAATCTTGGATGAGAATTATCTATTTTCTTTGGTTTTCCCCCAAGTTTCTTGCCAAAGTGTTAGGTACACAGAATAGTTTAATAAAGAACTGTGATAGTTTTTTACTTGTGGTAGCTCCATAGCACAGGGGTTCAGTCAATGGGCTTATCAACCAGAAGCCTTTTGGAGCAGTTGACAAAAACCTCAAACTAACTTAGGGAGGGAAAAAAGAGGTAAAAATTACTGACTTACATGAATGAATTATTCCCAACTCAGCTTCCCATTCTTCATGGGGAATGGGATTCTACATAGTAGAATGTAGTAGTAGTACTACAGGGGATTCTACATAGTAACCCTGGAAGTTCTAGGCTCCCTTAACAGTTTCAGGGAAAAAAAAAAAAAAAAAAAGGATAGTGTCTCACTATTTAATTCACCCTTCTTAAGTCATATAGTTACTCCTGAACCAACCAGTAATTCTAGGGAAAATGTTCTATTGCTTTAATCATGTCAAGAAATAGTGTGCTTCCTTGGGGATTGTAGTTAATTTTTATTTTATTTTCTATATTTTTCCTATATATTCTGAATTTTCTACAATAATATGTGATATTTTTTTTATTAAAAAATAATGAAGACAGGGTACCTCAGTGGCTCAGCCAGTTAAGTGGCTGCCTTCAGCTCAGGTCATGGTCTCAGGGTTCATGGATCTAGCCCTGCATGGGGCTCCCTGCTCAGCGGGGATCCTGCTTCTCCCTCCCCCTCTGCCCCTCTCCCTTGTTCGTGCTCTCTCTCTCAAATAAATAAAAATATTTATAAAAATAATTTTAAAAAAGAAAAATGAAGACATTATTTATAAAAAGAGAAGAAAAAAGGAGAAGCAAAAGGTCTGATTCACTTCACTTTTGGATGATATATGATGTTACTATCTTTGAACGTATTTCACTCAGTTCTAGAGAAATAGATCTTCGATCTACTCAATTTTTCACACATTATGCTACAAATCAAAAGACTTCTTTTGATCCAGGCCATTTTTAATTCTGCTAAAAATAATTTTTGCATGAAAGCCACTAGACAGGCAGGCATGAGACAACTTGCTTTAAAATATGCTTGTTGTGGTAACAAAAGATCCTGGACATAGTGGTATACTTCTTTGTTCTGCAGAGAAGACTCCCTTATTTTTTCTGTTTTACATGCAGCTATTATTTGCAGGATTAAAAGATGCTTCTAAGTATAGACCTTCCACATAAACTTTGAGACAAACAAAAGGATAAAGTTAATTATAAATTCAGGAAAAATCTTGTGTGCCCAAAGCAAATCTATGGCTTAATGAGTAACCTTAACAGTACTAATTTTGACTAAGTATTGTTTATCAATGCCATGTACTGTATGAGATTCCTTTCAAGATTGAAAGAGCATTGTTCAGTTCTTAAAAGGAATTCTTAAGAAGATCTTTCACTATATAAGAACCATGGACTAAGACTCCAGTTAATGGGCAATAGATTTGGCATAGTATAATTAACAATGTAAATTACATTTATTTTTAGTCCACAATGCACTAAATAAGCAGATTTCCATCCTGCTTATCCTGGATGACTAGAATATCTCTTCCTTGCCTGCTTTCTTTTGGCCAAATTCTAACCTAAACCCTGAGCCCCATGCTACTCTGCTTTCAGCCCCAGTTCAATTTCTTCAGATCCTGCTCCTGAAAGATCAAATAAATTATGTTAGGTTAAAATTAAAAATTAAAAAATGTTCAAATATTACTTTTTTTTCTTCTGAGGAAGAAAATGTTTTTATTTCTCTAAGTCAGCAACCTAACCAAAAGAAATGGGTAAAACTTTTGTCACCTTAGCAGGCTAGCTAAGCAAAATTGTACACATATACACACACACGTAAACACACACGCATGTGTGTAATATGTATATATTTTACATATTTTTATAAAACTTGGATTTTAGGATGTTCAAATTAAATATACAAACAATAGCTTAAGACATATATATATTAAAGGTTTGTTTTATTTTTTATTTTTTAAATTGAATTTCAATTAGTTAATTTTTTTACTTTTTAAAAATATTTTATTTATTTATGCATGAGAGACGCAGAGAGAGAAGCAGAGACATAGGCAGAGGGAGAAACAGGCTCCTTGCAGGGAGCCCGATGTGGGACAAGATGTCAGCACCCCAGGATCACGACCTGAGCTGAAGGCAGATGTTCAACCACTGAGCCACCCACGCATCCCTAATGATTTATTTTAATTTAGAGAGAGAGAGAGAGTTTGGGGGGGGAGCACATGAGCGCAAGTACGGGAGGAGCAGAGAGAGAGAGAGAGAATCTCAAGCAGACTCTGTGCTGAGTGTAGAGCCCTACAGGGAGTTCAATCTCACTACCCTGAGATCAGGACCTGAGCTGAAATCAAGTCAGAAGTTTAACCAAGTGAGCCACCCAGGTGCCCTCACATATACACATTATTAAAAACTACTTCCTCTGTGCAAATTCGACTCAAATATCTGCACAAATATATATTTTTACAATATTTTACTATATATATTGTTGCTATATATATATATATATATATATATATATATATATATATACTAGAGGAGAACAATAAAAATTGAATCAAGGGAATAAATTAATTTGAAATATAGAGGTTTTATGTTTCACAGACAGCCAAAAATTCAAAATGGAACATTATAACTCACTTCTAGTATCATTTCTCTTTTTATTTTTATTTTTTATTTATTTTTTAATTTTTATTTATTTATGATAGTCACACAGAGAGAGAGAGAGAGAGGCAGAGACACAGGCAGAGGGAGAAGCAGGCTCCATGCACCGGGAGCCCGACGTGGGATTCGATCCCGGGTCTCCAGGATCGCGCCCTGGGCCAAAGGTGGGCGCCAAACCGCTGCGCCACCCAGGGATTCCTCATTTCTCTTTTTAACACTAAAAAACTTTCCATGGAACACAGAAGTGTTAGTAAATGGGACCTATCATATAGAGATTCTATCTAGCCATTTGTCCAATGTTCCTTCTTATCTATCTATATCTGCAACTGAAGAGTGTTAAATTTTGATTAAAACTATAGGAGTCACTCCATTCTGTCTCACTGAAATAATGATACTATTGTGAAAACCTAGGACTGCTGCATTTCTATAGTTCATGTACAGTTCAAATACTTCATTTAAGATGACATATAATTTGAAAGTAACACACTTTCTATAAAGCAGGATTGCTTTAGTAAATTAGAGCAAACACCCAAATAGTATATTATGTAACCATTTAAAATGACATTTAAAATGCTACGTAGAAATAACAAAAATGTTTTTATAATGTTATGTATAAAAAGGCTGAATGAGAAAGCATGTGTATCACAACTATAAATAAAATGATTAAAGACAAGGCTCAGAAAGCAATGTGCCAATGATGAAAAGCTGTGTTTGCATAAAGGGATTAGAAGTGGCTTATTTTAATATCTTCTTCAATTTGGTAATAATGCTCTCAAGTAAAAAGAATAAACTTAATGTCTTCATATTTAGCTGTGACCATTTCCATCATTAACAGATATTCACGGATGTTGTTTCCAAACAAATTGTAGAAGGTCATAATATCAATCGCCTTTCATGTCTTAAGCACCTAATTGTGGAACATAAATCCCCCTATTAAAGCATCCTATGCTTAAGATTCATCTGATTCCCCCATTTCTTCCTAGCCAGCAAGTGCTATCAGCTGATGAATTTCACTCAGTTTCCTTCAGGTAAGAGCAAATATTTTTATTATTCAAATTGTGTTCTGAACATCATGCTATTAATTATGCACAGGGCATGGTTCCTTTGCAATCTTTCATGACATTATCAATAGAAAACAAGCACACACACACATGTCCACCAAGAATTTCAAGTGCATTCAGCTTAAAAAACATCAGTATCATTGGAAACATGTATATGTTGACTTTATTTTGATTCTATAACTAGAAAGGAAAGTAAAAGGGCAACTGGAGAATGTCAACAACACACTTACATAAAAATGTTTCATTGGCTATCAGACTAAGGAAAACTCATCTTTCCCAGAGTTCTTAAAATTGAAGGTCACAATGCAGAAGTGGGTGAGTTTGACTTTTTTACTAGCTTAGCCCCACAGAGGGATTTCTGCATACCAAAATTAAAATTAAATCATAAATTTTAAATCCCACAGCACCACATTCTCCTTCTACCATACTACCTAAATTTCTGATACATCTCAAAATGGCAATCCCAGTCCAATATACATAGAACCATCTCTTTGTTATAGCACCTCCTCTCTTGACAGAGACCTCCTCTCTTGGTCTTTAATGTTTCTCTTAGCTTCATTCATCTTTCTGTTGTTGATTAGCAAACTGTCCCTGTACACGAATGGTGTACAGCAAGAAGAGACTGTAGGGAGATAAGCCTACTCCATACTGGTAGGTGACAGGTTTAAAAAGCAAGGGAACTTACTTACTAGGATTGTCTTGCATGTTGCAGAAGATTAGATCTCTGTACCTACCTGCCAAAAGCCTAAAATTTATATAGAGGCCTTACAGTGTTCAAACACATATACTATTCAGATGATCTTAATAAGACATCAGTATCTCAAAGCTGTGTTCTTGGGACAGCTGCTAACATGGGAAAGGTAAGCAGAGTACACATTCCAAGAACAGGGAAGGGAGTGAAGGTCTGCTTGCCATGATCAAGCTTGAAGATCAGCAGGTGGTCATGTCCTCTCAATGACATCCTCCAGCACCTCTCCAGATACCATTATGGTCAATTTGTGACAACTTATACCTAACTTTAATAATCAGGGTTCTAGAGGATTTCTGTCTCAGTTCACCTTTAGCTGGACACTAAAAATTTAAATTTAGAACCAGAAATAAGCAGGTTTGGTTTACTGTGCCATTATAATAAGAGTCATGATTTCTTGAGTACTTGGAAGCCAGGCATTATGAAAATACTTTTAATTGCATTTAATTTAAACACAGGCCCATCTGACAGATAAAAACATTGAGGAATATTCAAATTTTGATCTGACTCCAGTACATTAACACTGTAGTCCACTATTATCTAGTTTCTATACTGAATATATCGATACCTAAACTCAGTCCCCATTCCTAACTAAACTACCCTGTCCATGATCTCCACACCAAGGTCATAAAGTCCTGCACTCATATTTATCATAAAGCTTTAAAAAAAAACCCTAAAGTTGGCTGTATTATTAATTTCTGCACAACAAATTACTCTGAATCTTAGCATTTTAAAACAAACATTATCTCAGAGTCTCTGGAGGTCATGAATCTAGGCATGGTTTACTTGGGTGCCCCTGGCTCAAAGTCTCTCATGAGATTGTAGTCAGGCTGTCAGCCAGGCCTACAGTTCTATGTGGAGGCTTGACCAGGGGTAGAGGAAGTGGGAGATTCTGCTACCAAGTTCATTCACATTTGTTGGCAAGTCTAGGTCCCCTGCCACAAAGACCTCTGCACAGGACCTTCTGATGATAGGACAGCTCGCTTCTTCCAGAAGGGGGATCTGAGAGAGAGGCCCCACGTCAGAAGCCACAGCTTTGTTATAATCTTGGAAGTGACATCTCATTACTTCTATTGTATTCCCTTTCCTAGAACCAAGTCACAAATCCAGCAAAGGGGAGTACATATAGGTGTGAATACCTGGAAGCAAGATCACTAAGGGCCATGGCAGAGACTGCCTTCTGCACCACCACCCCCAGCACTCTCTCCCACCTGTGTCTCACATCCCTGTTGTCTCTTCATCTTCAAGTCATAACTGCCATTCTCTCACAGGGTATAAAGATGTGTTTATTGTTCTCTTAGCCATTATTCCTGGGCTCAAGTTCCTGACTCCTTTCTGAAAATAGTACCTGAAATCTCTACTACATAATTCTTGAAGTCTTTTTAATGGTTCTTAATATCAGTTTAAGCTGCTCACACTGGCACTGAAACTAGATTTGAAATGAAGGAAATCTTGGCCTTACCTTCACCTGCTTCCCAATTTATCCCCTAACAGTCCCCTAATGTAAACCTGTAGGGTTAGTCTTTGGTTTGTTTGTTTTTTCCTACATACATATAGGAATTTTTCTGAATATACTCATCTGAGTTTCATATAATTTATTACTAGCCTTAATGCCCACCCACACCTCATCTCCCACCATACCTCAATCCTTCATTCTTGCCTTTCCCAAGATAGACCTTTTCCAGACCTTTCCCACTCTCTCCTCCAGAGATCTTTCGCTGTGTCAGACCTTTCTGCACTGGCACATCACCATCTCTTTCACCAGTGCTCTGAGGAACTTCCATAACTTGGAACCCTAGAAACCCCTCAGTCCTATTCAGATTGGTGCCCCATAGCTCTTACCAAGTTGCTAAGGCTGGTTCTGCCTTTTGGGTGAAACTTAATTCTAAGTTCTAACCTAATGTTAGCATTTGACATCTCCAAAGCAATGTTCTTAAAATTTATTTATTTTGCTTTACCACGAAGATTTTGTGGGTAGGGAAGATACCATGACCTACTTCCTCTATTGGTCCCCACTTTCTGGCAGGAAAAAAAACACAATGAAAGATCAATGAAGTGTAAGATTTTTTAAGGTTTATATTCACATATCGGCTTTAGTAGAGGAATATGGGTAATTCATGCTTGAATTGTCATGTATACATATTTTAAAGTCAAATACTGGAATCCCTGGGTGGCTCAGCAGTTTGATGCCTGCCTCTGGCCCAGGGAGTTATCCTGAATCCTGGGATCAAGTCCCACATCAGGCTCCCTGCATGGAGCCTGCTTCTCCCTCTGCCTATGTCTCTGCCTCTCTCTCTCTCTCTCTCTCTCTCTCTCTGTGTGTGTCTCTCATGAATAAATAAATAAAATATTTTTTTAAAAGTCAAATACTAAGAGATTATAGCCCTAAAATGTGCTTCATTATTCACCATAGGGCTAACCAAATAATCTATTGTGAAATGTGTTGATAATAATGAAGACAAAACAATAGTAATTTGTTAGAAAGAGGAGCACAATCAAAAATTAAACAAGTCAAGGTAACACTGATGATTTACTGCTGCACAAAGCATTCTTTCCTAAAATTTCAGAAACTACATCTATCTGTTTGTATGCTTGTATGATGGAACTTGCCAAACAGTAACATGCATTAATGGAGTACTTTAATTAATGTCTTTAATAATATGACAACATTCATTTAAATATTAATTACTAATTAATCCTTTATAATACATTTATTTTACTAGTTACTGTTGCTTAGGTTTACCTAAAAAGTCTATAGATTTGCATATCATCCATCTATAAGAAACAGAAAGCTGAATTCTCAACTGAATTCATAGCACAGCAGGAGAAAACTCTTGACCAATTATTAGAATTCCACATCCTTTGTCTGACATCCATAGGATTAGATGTATTTTAGATTTAAGAAAGAATCCAGTGCATATATTTTAGGTGATATATTGCAGCAGTGCCAAGAGGAGTATCCTGTAAACAAGTACATTAATATGTCTACTGTAAAACATATATTAAGTGGGAGAAATAAAGACTGTAATAGCTTCAAATCATTTCAGGTCAGGATTTGCTGCCAAATGAGTTTACACCCAACTTAACAAAAATCTCTTGGTTCTATTGATTTGGAGATTTTGTAATTTGTGGCTAAGGGATTATGGATTTATACAGTGTTCAAGATGGCATTTTAGATCTGAAAGGTCTGAATAAACCTGACATTAATAATCACTAGTGTCTACCTCCAAATGATTTCTTCAAAAACTCACTCATGTTCCTCTAGCCCCCTACTTTCCCATTTCTATTTAAGAAGTGATCTATTAATGAATTGTTTATGTCCTTTCTTTTCTTATCAACTTATTTTTCAAAAAATAATTTACTTACAATAAACTAAATCAGAGAACATAAATCCATGAGTTTTGATAGCTGTATACACATGTAAAACCAAGGCCACACTCAAGATACAAAAATGTTTCCAACATCCCCAGAAGATTCCTCATGCTCTTTTGTAATTCACCTCTCCCTCTCTACCTTCCCCCTGAGTCGACCATTAATCTGCGTTTTTTTCACTTAGATAAATTTGCATTTTACATTAACAACCCATATAGTATGTACTCTTTTGTGTCTGTCTTCTTTCACTTGGCATAACATTTTTGAGATTCATTAGTATTGCTATGTACATGAGCAGTTCTTTTTATTGCTAAGTAGTGTTCTAATGTATGGAAACACCACATTTTATCATTTATCATTTGTTAGACATTTTGGTCTAACTATTGGCAATTTGGGACTATTGGCAATCTAGCAGCTGTCTTTGAATGGACATATATTTTCATTTCTCATTGATATAAATACATAAAATCAAACTTGTTGGGTCAAATAGTCTGTGTATATTTAACTTTTCAAGACACCTATAATTTTTCCAAAGTAATTTGCAATTTTAAATTTCCATCAACAGGATATAAAAAATACATAAATTGACAATTTGTTTATCTTAATTTGAAATCAAAATGCAAGTAGTTTTGTCAAATTTTCTACTGGGTTGCTTTTCTTCTTGTAATTGAGCTATAATTGTTCTTTTTTCTGGATACAAGTCCTTTGTCAAATATATATATTGGAACATTTTTTCCATTCCAAGTCTTGCCTTTTAATTTTCTTAAGTATATCTTTTAAGGAGCAAAAGTTTTAAATCTTTATAAAGTCAAATTTATCAATTTTTTTTCATTTTTATAAAGATTTTTCCTACTTTTTAAAAAGTTTTATACTACTAGGTTTATATTTAGACTTATTACTCTGTTAGAATTAATTATTATGTATGGTGTGAAGTAAGAGCAAATGCTCCTTTTCTAAAAAGTATGTCTCTAATTTTTCCAA
Source organism: Canis aureus (assembly GCF_053574225.1). Lineage (NCBI taxonomy): Eukaryota > Metazoa > Chordata > Mammalia > Carnivora > Canidae > Canis > Canis aureus. The sequence goes on from NC_135619.1 coordinate 20,083,605, forward strand.
CACCATTTGGTTAAAGACTTTCTTTCCCCATTGAATTGTCTTGACATTTTTGTTGAAAATCAATTGACCATCTATAATAAAAACTGTCAACAAAGTAGAATTAGAGGAAACATATCTCAACATAATAAAGACCATATATGAAAAACTCACAGCTAACATCATACTCAATGGTGAAAAACTGTTTCCTCTAAGGTCAGAAAAAAAGACAGGGATATCCACTCTCACTGCTATTACTTAACAGTACTAGAAGGCCTCACCACAGAAATCAGACAAGAGGAAGAAATAAAAGTCATCCAAATTGGTAAGAAAGAAGTAAAACTTTCACTATTAGCAGATGACATGCTACTATATATAAAAAATACTTCAAGACTGCACCACAAAAAAATACAAGAACTCATCAATGAATTTAGTATGGTTGCTAGATACAAGATCAATGTACCAAAATCTGTGACATTTTTATATACTAATAATGAAGAAAAAAAAAAGGAAATTAAGAAAGCAATCCCACCTACAATTGTACCAAAGATAATAAAATACCTAGGAATAAACTTAACAAAGGAGGTGAAAGATCTGTATTTTGAAAACTATAAAACATTGATGGAAGTTATTGAAGATGACACAAACAACTAGAAAGGTATTTCATACCCATGGGTTGGAAGAGCAAATACTGTTAAAATGTCTATACTACCCAAAGCAATCTACATATTTAATGCAATTCCAACAGTATTTTTCACAGAACTAGAACAAACAATCATAACATTCGTATGGAACCACAAAAGACACCTCAAAAGCAAAGACAATCTTGAAAAATAAAAACGAAGCCAGAGGTATCAGAATTCCAGATTTCAAGTTATACTACAAGCTATAGTAATCAAAACAGTTATGGTACTGGCACAAAAATAAACACATAGATCAATAGAATAGAATAGAAAGCTCATAAATGATCTCACGTGTATACAGTCAATTAATCTTTGACAAAAGAGGGAAGAATATACAATGGGAAAAAGCCTCTTCAACAAATGGTATTGGGAAAGCTGGACAGCTACTTGCAAAGGAATGGAACTAGATCACTTTCTCATAACATACACAAAAATAAAATAAAAATGGATTAAAGACCTATATATGAGGCCTTAAAAACATAAGCATCATTGAAGAGTGCACAGGCAGTAATCTTTCTGACATCAGCCATAGTAACTTTTTTCTAGATATATCTCTTCTGAGACAAGGGAAACAAAAGCAAATAAACTATTGGGACTACATCAAAACAAAAAGTTTCAGCACAATGGAGGAAACAATCAGCAAAACTTAAAGGCAACCTATAGAATGGGGGGAGATATTGCAAATGATACCTCTAATAAAGGATTAGTATCCAAAATATATAAAGAACTTTTACAAGTAACACTGAAAAAACAAATAATCCAATTAAAAATGGTCAGAAGACATGAACAGACATTTCTCCAAAGAAGATATATAGATAGCTAACAGACACATGAAAAGATGCTCAACATCACTCATCAGGAAAATGCAAATCAAAGCTCCAATGAAAGATCACCTCACATCTGTCAAAATGGCTAAAATCAACAAAACAAGAAGTGTTGGAGAGGATATGGAGAAAAAGGAACTCTCATGCAATGTTGGTAGGAATGAAAACTGATGCAGCCACTGTGGAAAACACATGGAAGTTCCTCAAAAAGTTAAAAAAAAAAAAAAGTACCTTATGATCCAGCAATTGAACTACAGGGTATTTATCTAAAGAATACAAAAAAAAAAAAAAAAAAAAAAATCAAAGGGCTACATGCACCCCAATGTTTATTGTGGTATTATTTACAATGGCCAGATTATGGAAGCAGGCAAGTGCTTTCTGATGAATGGATAAAGAAGAGGTGGTATACATATACATTGGAATATTATTCAGCTCTAAAAAGAATGAAATCTTGCCATTTGCAACAACATGGATGGAGTTCTCTAGATTACAATGCTAAGCAAAATAAGCCACTCAGAAAAGGCAAATATCATATGATTTCACTCATATGTGGAATTTAAGAAACAAAATAAATGAGTAAGAGACAAAGAAAGAGAGAAACCAAGAAATAGACTCTTCACTATAGAGAACTAACTGGATTGGGGCAAGACGGTGGAGGAGTAGGGTCCTCACCTCACCTGTCCCCACCCACTTACCTAGAAAACTTTCAAATCATCCTGAAAACCTATGAATTGGGACAGTTGGAACGCTTCAGAGAGGAGTTTGCACTTCTAACAAGGGAGGAAGGCGGAAAAAATAAAAAAGAATCCAGTGAGGGAGGGGCCCCACGAGGAGCCGGGCTAAGGCCCAGCAGTGAGAGCGTCCAGACAGGAAAGCCCAGCTCCGGAGAAGTGGGAACTTTAAAAATCTGCACCGGATTCTTCCCGGAGGGAAAGGCGCTCAGCAGGGAACTCCGGCAGAACAGCAGGAGGGACAGTGTAGCCCTCAAGTTACCCGGGTCACTAACAGAGGAGGTGCACCTGGGGGAGAGCGCACCGCACACTGCAGGCGGATCTCGGTAAAGGGCTGGAGCACGTACCTGGCGGGGCCTCGAGGAGAAGCCGGTGGGTCAGGCAGGGGCTCCAGGCGAGGGGGCTGTGCCCTGTTGCCTTTGGGAGCCGCACCCCGCAGAGCGCAATTCCAGCGGCACAGGCCCCGGATCCCAGGGCACCGGGGGACACAGCCCAGGATCCTGGGCTCCCCCCGGGACAGGCGGAGGTGGGGAGGGCACGGGACAGCAGGACACTCCTGCCCTGGGCACCCCGAGCTGTGCAGATCAGGACCCCCGCCCCGGGAGCATCCAGGCCCCTGCGGACTGGGAGCTGCAGTAGTTACTGCAGGAGCCGACTCCAGGGCTGGGGAGCTGGCCACTGCCAGTGGTGGTGTTCCTCCCGGTGTTACCCTGTCCCCGGGAGGGGCAGAGCCGCCAGGAAAGAGGGGCCTCACAGGATAAAAAGCTTCCACTGAGCCGTGCACCTGGCAGGTGGAGGGGCAGCTCCCCCAGGTGCACACACCTGAGAGTCAGCACAGCAGGCTCCTCCCCCAGAAGACCAGCTGGAAGGACAAGGGAAGAGCAAGTCCTAACCCAGCAGCTCTGGAAAGCTACAGAGGAAGTCGAGGGATTTACAGTATATAGAATAGAGGGTACCTACCCCTCCTTATTATTGCCCTTTTACCAGTACAACTCATTTTTATAGACTAAAAATTTCCAATATTTTTTCTCTTTTCCCACTTTAATGACAATATTTTAGCACCTCTTCATTTTTAAGTTTCTTCCTTTTTGACTTTCATATTTCTACAATTACAGGCCTTAGATATATTTTCCACTTCTAGATTCCCTTCACATACTCAATTTAATTTTGAGAGATATATGAGATATGTTTTTTTGTTTTCTCTGCCTCATTTTGTTCTACAATGGCGACAGTTAATACCTTCTAAAACATGACCAGCATGTACCCAGAACCAAGTGATATACCGTGCTGGTTCATTCTGTGTGATTATATGCTCTCTTCATTCCCATTATGCCCCACTCTTTTATCTCGTTTATGTTTTGATGGTCAGTGTTGGGGGTCTCTACAAGTATTGCTGGTTTATATAAATTTGGGACTAAGCATATTCTAACATACAGAACTTAATACACTCAGAACCAAAAGGATCACCCTCTAGGACCCCTCAGGTAGACTACATTCTCCATCCACTACAAATTCTTCACCACCACCATCTCCCAGTACCCCCCCCTTTTTTTTTCTTTTTCTTTTTTTTCCTCTTCACTTTTGCTTTTTTCTCTTCTTTTTTTTCTCTTTTCTTTTTTTCTTCTTCTTTGGAATTCTTGGCCTTTTATTTTTTACTACTTTGTTTTAAAAATTGTTTTTCACTTAGTGGTCCTTTTGTTTTATTTCGTTCTGATCTTTGTTTTCAATTTCTGGTCTCTGACTTCATCAGAATCATCTAGGGTGAAATTCTCTTAGGTCATGGTTGATATTCTTGACTCAGCTAGCTCATACAGCCACTCTGCACTGAGCAAAATGACTAGAAAGAAGAACTCACCACAAAAGAAAGAATCAGAAACAGTACTCTCTGCCACAGAGTTACAGAATTTGGATTACAATTTGATGTCAGAAACCCAATTGCGAAGCACAATTATAAACCTACTGGTAGCTCTGGAATAAAGGATTCAAGAGACTTCATGACTGCAGAATTTAGATCTAATCAGGCTGAAATTAAAAATTAATTAAATGAGATACAATCCAAACTGGAGGTCCTAACAATGAGGGTTAATGAATGGAAGAAAGAGTGAGCAACATAGAACACAAGTTGATGGCAAGGAAGGAAGCTGAGGAAAAAAGAGAAAAACAATTAAAAACCATGAGGAAAGGTTAAGGTAAATAAATGATAGCCTCAGAAGGAAAAATCTACATATAATTGGGGTTCCAGAAAGTGCCGAAGGGGACAGAGGGCCAGAAAGCATATTTGAACAAATTATAGCTGAGAACTTCCCTAATGTGGGGAGGGAAACAGGCATTGAGATCCAGGAGATAAAGAGAGCCCCCCCCCCAAAATCAAAAACTGTTCAACACCTCAACATTTAATAGTGAAACTAGTAAATTCCAAAATAAAGAGAAAATCCTTAAAGCAGTGAGAGACAAGAGATTCTTAACTTACATGGGGAGAATTATTGGATTAAAAGAAAACCTCTCCAGAAACCTGGCAGGCCAGAAGGGCTGGCAGGAAATATTCAGGGTTCTAAATGAGAAGAACATGATCCAAGAATACTTTATCCAGCAAGGGTCTCATTCAGAATAGAAAGAGAGACAAAGAGCTTCCAAGATAGGAAGAAACTGAAAGAATATGTGACCACCAAACCAGCTCTGCAAGAAATATTAAGGGGGACCCTGGAAAAGAAAGAGGAAGCCCAAAGAAATAATCCACAAAATAGGGGCTGAATAGGTATTATGATGACACAAATTCATATATTTCAATAATAACTCTGAACATGAATGGGCTTAATGACCCCATCAAAAGGTGCAGGGTTTCAGACTGGATAAAAAAAGCAAGACCCATCTATTTGCTGTCTATAAGAGACTCATTTTACACCTAAGGACACCTCCAGCCTGAAAATCAAAGGTTGGAGAACCATTTACCATTCAAATGGTCCTCAAAAGAAAGCTGGGGTAGCAATCCTCATTTCAGACAAATTAAAGTTTATCCCAAAGACTGTAGTAGGAGATGAAGAGGGCACTATATCATACTTAAAGGGTCTATCCAACAAGACCTAACAATCATGAATATTTATGCCCCTAATGTGGGAGCTGCCAAGTATATCAATTAATTAATAACTGAAGTAAAGATACTTAGATAATACACTAATAGTAGGAGACTTCATCACAGTACTTTCTGCAAATGACAGATCTTCTAAGCACATCACCAAAGAAACAGAGCTTTAAATGATACACTGGACCAGATGGATTTCACAGATATATATAGAACTTCCAATCCGAATGCAGCTGAACACATTCTTCTCAAGTGCATATAAAACTTTCTCCAGAATAGACCACATACTGGGTCACAAATCAGGTCTCAACTGATAACAAAAGATTGGGATTGTCCCCTGCATATTTTCAGACCACAGTGCTTTGAAACTAGAACTCAATCACAAGAAAAAATTTGGAAGAAATTCAAACACGTGGAGGTTAAAGAACATCCTACTAAAAGATGAAAGGGTCAACCAGGAAATTAGAGAAGAATTAAAAAGATTCATGGAAACTAATGAGAATGAAGATACAACCGTTTAAAATCTTTGGGATACAGCAAAAGCAGTCCTGAGAGGGAAATATATTGCAATACAAGCATCCCTCAAAAAACTGGAAAAAACTCAAATACACAAGCTAACCTTGCACCTAAAGGAACTGGAGAAAGAACAGTAAATAAAACCTACACCAAGCAGAAGAAGAGATATAGTAAAGATTGGAGTAGAACTCAATGAAACAGACCAGAAGAAATGTAGAACAGATCAACAAAACCAGGAGCTGGTTCTTTGAAAGAATTAATAAGATAGATAAATTATTAGCCATCCTTATTAGAAACAAAAGAGAAAAGACTCTAGTTAATAAAATCATGAATGAAAAAGAAGAGATCACAACCAATACCAAGGAAATACAAATGATTTTATTTTATTTTTTTAAAGATTTTTATTTATTTATTCACAAGAGACACACAGAGAGAGAGAGAGGCACAGACACAGGCAGAGGGAGAAACAGGCTCCATGCAGGAAACCCGATGTGGGGCCGATCCCCGGTCTCCACGATTATGCCCCAGGCTGAAGGCAGCGCTAAACCACTGAGCCACCGGGGCTGCCCTACAAATGATTTTAAAAACATATTGTGAGCAGCTATACGCCAATAAATTAGGCAATCTAGAGGAAATGGACACATTTCTGGAAAACCACAAATTACCAAAACTGGAACAGGAAGAAACAGAAAACCTGAGCAGGCCAATACCCAGGGAGGAAATTGAAGCAGTTATCAAAAAGCTCCCAAGATGGGCAGCCCCAGTGGCTCAGCGGTTTAGCGCGGCCTTCAGCCCAGGGCCTGTTTCTGGAGACCTCGGATCAAGTCCCACATTGGGCTCTCTGCATGGAGCCTGCTTCTCCCTCTGCCTGTGTCTCTGTCTCCCTCTCTCTGTATCTTTCATTAATAAATAATTTTTTAAAAAAATCTTAAAAAAAAAACCTTCTAAGACACAAAAGTCCAGGGCAAGATGGCTTCCCAGGGGAATTCCATCAAACGTTGAAAGAAGAAATAATACCTATTCCACTAAAGCTGTTCCAAAGGATAGAAAAGAACAGAATACTTCCAAACTCGTTCTATGAGGCCAGCATCACCTTAATTCCAAAATCAGACAATGACTCCACCAAAAAGGAGAATTATAGACAAATATCCCTGATAAACACGGACGCAAAAATTCTTCTAGCCAATAGGCTCCAACGATACATTAAGAAGATTATTCACCATGACCAAGTGGGATTTGTCCCCAGTATGCAAGGCTGGTTCAACACTTGTAAAGCAATCAACATGATAGATCCTATCAACAAGAGAGAAAACAAGAACCATAGGATCTTCTCAATAGATACAGTGAAAGCATTTGACAAAATACAGCATCCATTCCTGATCAAAACTCTTCAGAGTGTAGGGATAGAGGGAACATTCCTCAGCATCTTGAAAGCCATCTATGAAAGCCCACAGCAAATATCATTCTCAATGGGGAAACACTGGGAGCCTTTCCCCTAAGATCAAGAACATGACAGGGATGTCCACTCTCACCACTGCTATTCAACATAATACTAAAAGTCCTAGCCTCAGCAATCAGACAACAAAAAGAAATAAAAGGCGTTCAAATAGGCAAAGAAGTAAAACTCTCCCTCTTCTCAGATGACATGATACTGTACTTAGAAAACCCAAAAGACTCCACCAATTGCTAGAACTCATACAGCAATTCGGCAAAGTGGCAGGATACAAAATCAATGCCCAGAAATCAGTGGCATTTCTATACACTAACAATGAGACTGAAGAAAGAGAAATTAAGGAGCCAATCCCATTTACAATTGTACCCAAAAGCATAAGATACCTAGGAAAAAACCTAACCAAAGAGATAAAGGATCTGTACCCTAAAAGCTACAGAACACTTCTGAAAGAAATTGAGGAAGACACAAAGAGATAGAAAAATATTCCATGCTCATGGATTGGAAGAACTAACATTGTGAAAATGTCAATGTTACCCACGGCAATTTACACGTTCAATGCAATTCCTATCAAAATACCATGGACTTTCTTCAGAGAGTTGGAACAAATCATCTTAAGATTTGTGTGGAATCAGAAAAGACCCTGAATAGCTAGGGGAATATTGAAAAAGAAAATCAGAGCTGGGGGCATCACAATGCCGGATTTCAGGTTGTACTGCAAAGCTGTGATCATCAAGACAGTGTGGTACTGGCACAAAAACAGATACATAGATCAATGGAGCAGAATAGAGAACGCTGAAATGGGCTCTCAACTCTCTGGTCAACTAATATTTGACAAAGCAGGAAAGTGTATCCACTGGAAAAAGGACAGTCTCTTCAATAAATGGTGCTGGGAAAATTGGACATCCACATGCAGAAGAATGAAACTGGACCATTCTCTTACACCATACACAAAGATAAACTCAAAATGGATGAAAGATCTAAATGTGAGACAAGAATCCATCAAAATCCTAGAGGAGAACACAGGCAACACCCTTGTTGAATTTGGCCACAGCAACTTCTTGCAAGATACATCTATGAAGGCAAGGGAAACAAAAGCACAAATGAATCTTTGGGACTTCATCAAGATAAGAAGTTTCTGCACAGCAAAAAAAAAAAGTCAACAAAACTAAAAGACAACCTACACGATGGGAGAAATTATTTGCAAATGACATATCAGATAAAGGGCTGGAATCCAAGATATATGAAGAGCTTATTAAACTGAACACCAATGAAACAAACAATCCAATCATGAAATGGGCAAGAGACATGAACAGAAATCTTACAGAGGAAGACATAGACATGGCCAACAAGCACGTGAGAGAATGCTCCACATCACTTACCGTCAGGGAAATACAAATCAAAACCACAATGAGATCCCACATCACACCAGTGAGAATGGGGAAAATTAACAAGACAGGAAACAACAAATGTTGGAGAGGATGTGGATAAAGGGGAACCCTCTTGCACTGTTGGTGGGAATGTGAACTGGTGCAGCCACTCTGGGAAACTATGTGGAGGTTCCTCAAAGTGTTAAAAACAGAACTACCCTACAACCCTGCAATTGCACTACTGGGGATTTACCCCAAATATACAGATGTAGTGGAATGGCAGGACACCTGCACCCCAATGTTTATAGCAGCAATGTCCACAATAGCCAAACTGTGGAAGGAGCCTCAATGTCCATCAAAAAATGAATGGAAAGAAGATGATGTGGTCTATATATACAATGTAATATTAGCCATTAGAAATGATGAATACCCACCATTTGCTTCAATGTGGTTGGAACTGGAGGGTATTATGCTGAGTGAAGTAAGTCAAATGGAAAAGGACAATCATCATATGGTTCTACTCACATGGGGAATATAAAAAATAGCAAAAGGGATCATAGGGCAAAGGAGAGAAAATGAGTGGGGAAAATCACAGAGGGGGACAGAACATGAGAGACTCCTAACTCTGGGAAACGAACAAGGGGTAGTGGAGGGGAGGTGGGCAGGAGGATGGGGTGACTGGATGACGGGTACTGAAAAGGGCCCTTGACGGGTCGAGCACTGGGTGTTATACTATACGTTGACAAATCGAACTCCAGAAAAAATGTATACAAAAAAAAAGGAAAGAAAGAAAGAACAAACTGATGGTTACCAGAGGTGAGGTGGGTGGAGGGGATGGGTGAAATAAGTGAAAGTGGTTAAGAATACACTTATGAGGGCAGCCTGGGTGGCTCAGCGGTTTAGCGCCACCTTCAGCCCAGGGCCTGATCCTGGAGACCCGGGATCCAGTCCCAGATCCGGCTCCCTGCATGGAGCCTGCTTCTCCCTCTGCCTGTGTCTCTGCCTATCTCTCTCTGTCTCTCATGAATAAGTACATAAAATCTTTTTAAAAAATTACACTAAAAAAATAAAATAAATAAAATAAAATAAAATAAAATAAAATAAAATAAAATAAAATAAAATAAAATAAAAAATAAAAAATACACTTAGCGATTAGCCCTGAGTAATGCATAGAATTGTTGAATCATTATATTGTACACCTGAAACTAATATAATACTGTGTTAACTATGCTGGAATTAAAAAAAAAAAAACTTAGTTTCAAAAAAAGATAATCAATTGACCGTACATGTGTACACTATTTCTATACTCTCTATTCTGTTATTTGATGCATGTATCTATCCTTTTGACATTACCCCAATGTTCTAATTGCCATAGTTTACCATAGGTCTTTAGATCAGGAAATATAAGACCTCCAAATTTGCCCTTTAAAAAATTATTGTGACTATTCTCGGTCATTTGAATTTTCATAAGTTGAGAATTGATAAGTTACCAATTTCTAAAAATCTTTCTATACTTTATTAGAATTTCATAGAACTGATAGATCAATTTGGGGAGATGGATATCAACATTATGGAGTTTTTCAGTACAAAAGCATAGTATATTGCTCTATTTAGTTAGAGGTTCTATAATATCTCTATGCAATATTTTTTGGGGTTTGATGTAAAAGTCATAGACGGATTTAGTTCAATTTATCTATTGGTATTACTATAAATTAATCACTTTTATTTTCAAAAATCTCACTTTCCAATTGTTTGCTATCACATGATAAAATGCAATTGAATTTCTTTTACTAACCTTTAATCTTACAAACCTGATAACTTCATTCATTAGTTTTAATAATTGTTTTATGGATTTCTGAGGATTTTTTACATAAGGGTGTTGTCATCTGCCAATAGAAACAGTTTTACTTCTTCTATTCCTGTCCATGCCTTTTTAAAAAAATTCCTTATTGCAATAGCTACAACCTCAAATGCAATTTTGAAATAAGTAGCAAGACCTACCCATTGAATTTAAGGGGAAAGCACTTAATACTTAACTTAGTATAATACTAGCTGCAGATTTTTCCATAGATGCCGTTTTGAAGATTTAAGTAGTTTCCTGGTGTTCCACTTTTGTTTAGTTATCTCATTTTAAAATCATGAATAGAGGTTGAATTTTGTATAGTGTTTGTTCTTCATCTATTGACATAATCATATGAATTTCCCCATTTTTGTATTCTTACTTATTTTTGAATGCTAAACCAACTTTGCATTCTTTGAATAAACACCATTTGGTCATGATGTATTATCCTTTTTATATACAGCTGGGTTCAATCTTTAAGTATTAGGAATCTCTGTGTATAAGTTCATAAGAGTTAGTTTTTCCTTTAATACCAATGTCTATTTTGAGTATTATAGTGACTCTAACCTCATAAGATTATTTGATAAATATTCCCTCCTCTGTCACTTTTTGAAAGATTTTTTGATGTAACCATGGTTTATTTACCCATTGAAGAATATCTTGGTTGCTTTTGAAAGATTTTTTGAGAAATATTTCATGATATTATTTCTTCTTTAAGTGTTTAATAGAATTTTGAATTTAACAAGGAAGGCATTTGGCCTGGAATTCTCTTCCTGGAAAAGTTTATAATAAAAATTTAATTTCCTTGTTAGATATTGGTCCTTTCTGGATATCTGTTTCTTCGTGAGTGAGCTTTGCTAGTTTGTGTTGTTTGAGGGATTTTTCCATTTCATCATGGTTGTTAAATCTGTTAGCATAATGCTATTCATAATACTTTCATTATCCTTTTAATATATTTAGAATCTGTATCGATCACCCATCTTTTATTACTGATACTTTGATTTATATTCTTTCTCCTTTGTCTCAATAATGTTTGTTAGGGATATTTCCATTTCTATTTTATTAATAGACTTAGTTTTTTAAAGCAGTTTTAGGATTTTTATAGAGCAGTTTTAGGCTTACAGAAAAGTGAGCAGAAAGCACAGAATTCCCTAGACTCCCATCCTTAGTTTCCTCTATTATAACATCTCACATTAGTGTTGTATATTTGCTACAGCTGATGAGCCAATATAAATACATTATTATTGACTGAATTGTATAGCTTATATTTGGGTTCATTATCTGTTGTATAGTCTATGGGTTTTGATAAATGTATAGTAACATATATCCAACATTACTGTATCATACAGAATAGTTCCAAAGCCCTAGAATTCTCCTGTGCCCCACCTATTCATTCCCCCTTCCAACTCCCCAAATTGCTAGCAACCACTGATCTTTTTACTATCTCTATAGTTTTTGCTTTTTCCAGAATATCATACAGTATGTAACCTTTTAAACTTGGTTTCTTTTACTTGGCACTATGCATTTAAGCTTCCTTCACATCTTTTCATGGCTTAATAGCTCCTTTTTTATTGCTCACTAATACCCCATCGTATTGATGTAACCATGGTTTACTTACCCATTGAAGAATATCTTGGTTGCTTCCAATTTGGGTAATTGTGAATAAACTTGCTATAAACATCCAAGTGCAGGTTTTTGTGTGGACTTAAGTTTCCATCTCACTTAGATAAATACCAAGTAACATAACTGCTGCATCATCTTTAATAGTATGTTTAGTATTGTAATTAACTACTAAACTTCTAAACTTACTATAGTCTTCTAAAGTGACTATACCATTTGCATTTCTACCAGCAATGAGTGAGTTCATATAGTTCCACATCCTCACCAGCATTTAATATTGTCAATGTTTTGAATTTTAGTCATTTTTAATGGGTGTGAGGTGGTATCCCACTGTTGTTTTAATTTGTAATTCCTTTATGACATATAATATTGAGCATCTTTTCATATGCTTATCTGTCATATGTATGTATATCTTCTTTTGTGACATATCTGTTAAGATATTTTGCTCATTTTATTTTTTTTATTTTTTTTTTATTTTGCTCATTTTAAATTGAGTTGTTCGTTTTCTTCTTGCTGAGCTTTAAGAGCTGTTTTTATATTTTGGATACCAGTCCTTTATCAAATATGTGTTTGGTGTTTTCTTCCAGTCTGTGGCTTGTCTTTTCATTCTCTTAACAGTGTCTTTTGCAGAGGAAATTTTTTTTTTTTTAAATTTTAGTGAAGCTCAGTTTATCACATCTTCCTTTCATGGATTATACTTTTGGTATTGTATCTAAAGTCACTGTCAGACCCAAGGACACCTAGATTTTTTCCTATAGTATCTTTTAGGAGTTTTATAGTTCTACATTTTACATTTTGAGTTAGTTTTTGTGAAGGGTATAAGGTCTGGTCTAGATTCATTTTTTGGCACATGGATGTCCAGTTATTCTAGCACCATTTATTGAAATTATTATCCTTTCTCCATTGAATTGCCTTTGCTCCTGTTAGAGAACAATTAACTGTATTCATCAGTGCTCTCTGTTCTGTTCCATTGATATAGTTGTCCATTCTTTTACCAATACAACCCTGTCTTGATTATCATAGGTTTAAATTATGTCTCAAAGCTGGGGATTGTCAGTACTATGACTTTGTTCTTCCCCTTCAATATGTGTTGAATATTTTTATTCCTTTACTTTTCCATATAAACTTCAGAATCATGTTGACATCCACAAAAGGACTTCTTGGATGTTTTATTAGCATTACAGAGAATCAATAGAGCAATTTGAAAAGAACTGACATCCAGATAATAGTCCTTTTATCCATCTTCATATAGAATATCTCTCCATATATTTAGATTTTCTTTGACTTTTTTCCATCAGAGTTTTGTAGTTTTCTTCATATAGACTTTGTACTTATTCTCTTGTGCTTTTAATTTAAAATTCCAATTGTTCATTGTTGGGCTTCTGCTCTGGTAAGCTGAGGATTTCTGTATCTCTCAACCTGTCTCTCCAAATTGAGGGACATGGGTTTGCTCTACAATCTCGATTCTCTGATGGATCTAAGAGAACTATCTCTTGGCATTGTCGATTTTCTCTACTGTTTGTTGTCTACTTTAACGATTTTTGTTCTTACTTTTATTATTTCCCTACTTTTGTTTATTTTGAGCTTCCTATTTCCGATGTTTTCAGATGAAACATTAGCTCACTAATTTTAGAATTCTAGTCTTTTCTAATTTAGGCATTGAAAATAAATTAAATTTCCCTCTAACCACTATTTTTTCATCATTCCTCAAATTTTGTGGGTTATATTTTTATTATCATTTAATTTAAAATGTTTTCTAATTTTCTTTGTTTCCTTCTCTGATAGATGAATTTAGATTTGTGTTGTTCAATTTTCAAATACATTCATGATTTCGTGGATAGCTTATTGTTTTTATTTTTTATCATCTGAAAACATAATATGCATTAGTTTTATCATCTAAAATATATTTAGATTTATTTTACACACCAGCATTTAGTTTATTTTGATGACTGTTACCATATGAGCTTGAAAATAATGTGAGTTCTGCAGTTGTTGGTTTCATTTAGAGTTCTATAAATATCAATTTTTCAAGATGACTGATAGAAGACAAAGAATGGTCACCCTAAAATTCCATATCCAACAAAAATATGTAGAAATGAAGGCAAAATAAATACATTTTAAGTGAATGAAAACAGGAATTCATTGCCACCAGAAATACACTACAGAAAATACTAATGGAAATTCATCAAGCTGAAGACAAATGATATAAAAGGAAGCTCGAATCTCTAAAAATGAATGAAGAATTTTGTAAATTATAAATAGATGGGTAAATATAATAGAGTATTTTTGTTTTAATTTATTTAAATTATACATGACTATTTAAAACAAAATTATAATATTGCATTACGGGGTTTATAATGTATATAGATAATACATATTCATTTCCAGCCTCTGCTGCAATAGGAGAAAGTGAAAAAAACAATACTAAACTTTGTTGTTTGGATGAACAATGCAAAATCTTTGAGGGTTCTTTAAATAATGCTAACTCATGAATTTTCACCATCTTCAGAAAGTAATTATGTTAATTAAAAATGTCTATGTTGAATATTAACCCAAATTGATAATTTTACAAAACATAGGGTTAGATAGGAGGTTCAAGATTATGTAGTATTTTAGATGATATTTTTAAGGCCCAGCTAGTATAAGCATCTTATCTCAAGTCACAACCCAGACTAGGGAGGATATGGATTCCCAGCTCCTCATCAAGCACTCTGTATCCCTTTGGTTCCTTGTGTCCTTACTTATTATTGTCTCATGGTCCATGCTATTTTCATTTTACTCTTTTAAGGCTTTTTTTTTTTTTTTTAATATCTGCTTTCTTGGAGTTTTCTATACATGGGAATGGTTTCTCCTACTCCTCATATATCCATCCATTGCCTATACATAATAGAGCTCTACAAATGGCAGAGGCCTCAAAAATTTCTATTGAATAAATGAACACTTAGTTAAAAAAAAAGTAGGGTTTGTGAAAATTCAGAGGGACTTCAGGTCAATGTGTGCAATGGAAAGGGGTGCTCACACTGCTTAAAGAATAAGCAGAAAAAACTAATTCTGAGGTGATTCAGCCACTGCCCCTTCCTAAGATATCCCTGACCAGATTTGCTGAAACAGACAGTTTCATCCTCTCTAGGGTCTACATGTGTTCTAGTTGAGCTTATTATTTTCCTTTAAGCTTCCCTATAATTTGGCCTTTGTTTACATTTAATAAATTAAACATGTTTCTCTAGGCTGCTATTTAAACCAGAATTTGAACCATAGCTTTTTGCACAAGAAACGATGCAAGTGGTGATACAGCTACTTGTACCAGCTTCAAGTAATACCAGCATACTTCTCAATAAATCTTTTAACCAGAGAATGCAATTTTATTTTTAAATGATCATTTAGACCTTGATTCTTTTTTTTCATCATCATAAGTCTCTAAGTAATGGAAGACATGAGTCCTCCAGATAAATTTATCTCTCTCAAAGGTTTATTGATTGAGAGTAAAGAATACAAAATACAGAACAAAAAGCTTGGCTCATTTGCAATCCATGCAAGTAGCAATCATGTTGAATTGTATGATTTGTGGAGTGCCTAGAAACTTTTTAGCACACTGCAGCTTATAAAAATTAAATACTGATTTTTGTTAAAGAAAGTAACAATTTGAAAAATTTACTTGGCAAATCAAAGGTGTTATTTCTATCCATAAGTTACCTAGTTCCCTAGCATTAATTTAAGGTGGTAATTATATAATATTTGCAGAATTCTCAAGCTAAAGAAATGATTCATAACATCTCTTCCACTCCTCCCTTCCTTTTCATTTCCTCTGTCAGCATCTTATTCCATTCTTTCTCCTCTTGGCTCCTGGATGGCTACAAGAGCTAGCTCCTTTGTTTCCCTAAGTCCCACAGCCCATTTCAAGCTGCACTGCCAATTATTCTTCCAAGCACATTTCCTTCATCACTTACTTCCTTGCTTAAATTATCTTAGCCACTCAGGTAATTTCCTGTATATATGCCAAATTCTTTAGCCTCACATTGAAAACCCAACTCTTCTACTTAGTAACTTTGCCACCTCAGTGCCTGTCCCTTCCACCCCGGCCAGACATATTTATTTTGTCCTGTAGTTCTCTTCTTGTCTCTGATCCCAACCCCTGTGGAAAGCAGATTCTGTGTTTCCTCTTTTCCACCCACTTGGACACACATAATGTCTCAGGCTCAATAATACTGGACATTAGATTTGAACTCTGGCAAAGTTTTTCAGAGTTTAAGTTGTATTTGGGGATCTCAAAAGTTGTTCTCTTAATCATATCACTGATCTTCCTTAAAGATGACCAGTGTTCAAGGGCCATACGCTCCACCCTTTCTTCTCCCTCTCCCATTCACAAAGTTATGAGCTAAAGAGGCCTAGGTCTGCTGTAAGCAAGGCGTAATAACTTCTCTGAACTATAGCTTCATCATATGTGAAATGGAACTTGTGCCCACCTCAGGTAATTATATGCTAATAACAGCACCCAACTCATATA
Source organism: Canis aureus (assembly GCF_053574225.1). Lineage (NCBI taxonomy): Eukaryota > Metazoa > Chordata > Mammalia > Carnivora > Canidae > Canis > Canis aureus. The sequence continues at coordinate 20,100,198 of NC_135619.1, forward strand.
ATTATTGAGGATCAATGGAAAATCTATAAAAGATATTTGAAGTATCAGTCACTGCACAATAAGCACTCAGTAACAGCTAGTATTATTATTTGTCTTATTTTTATTACCACCACTTCTTCTTTTTTTTATTCTGTCCAACTTTGAAAGGTCTGGAGACAGTTTCCAAAAGATATGAGTGAGACCAAGGCATACTTGGCTGTGGGACAATGGCCATAACTCACTTTTCCTTGCTCTCCACATTTCTCTATCAATTTCTTTGAGGCCGTTCATACCAATAGGATTGAAAAGATATGACACTCAGGGTTAGACTTCAGTCACAAAAAGAAAAAGCAGAGCTTTTCCGTGCTTTAATCTGGGGCTATAGAACCACGTAAGTACTACCACAAAAGTCACTGGATGAGGTACTTGCAATAATTAGGTCATAGTAATTCATGCGTGGTGAGCACTGTCAGGATCTTGTTAATGAGATATTAGCATACTGAAAGCCACCAGCAGATAAGGTCAAAAGAACTGAAACTAGACTGTGCAGGCATTGAGGACACAGAATCACTACCTGCTCAAAAAGACCAGAGTAACCTTCTATTCCATATGCTGTACTAAAAGCCGAGCCATTGCTACAGGAAATTATCTGCTAAATTTTTTCTATTTTGCTGAAATTTGTCAGTTTTAGATTGAGCTAACTTCAGACATAATAGCTCTTTCACAGAAACTCTCCATAGACATTTTTTTCTTTCCTTTTTTTTTCTTTATGTGTTGCTTGAGGTAAAGAAATGTGACTCTATAAAAGTCAATGTCTTCCTTCTTATAAACATATGTTTACCAATATCCCTTGCATATTTTATGCACAATTTGAAATTGTTTACCAAAAGCAACTCTCCTACCAACTGTTTGAATTGAATAGGATACCTTGTGCTCTGAATATTTTCAAAAGTCCCTCAGAACCTAGAAGGCCAAACTCCCCCTTGCTTCTATTCAGAACACAAAAATTTTATTTCAGGCTCTTTTGAATCTTATCTCCAGAACTTCCTATGGCATACTTCATGTTTCAGCCTCATTCATTAATTTATTCATTCATTCCTCTAAGATCCAGTTATACCTACTCTGAGCCAGGCCCTATACTAGGTACTAAGGACCCAGTGATGACCAGGCACAGTACCTGAGCTGGTGGGACTTAGAATCTAGCAAAAGAGTCAGATATTAAGAAAATAAGTTACTTGAAATTTTAAATACAGTTGTGATAAGCACAACACAAATATAAAGTATGCAATGACAGTGTATAACAACAGAGCATCTTCCAAAGTCTCTAGACATGAAACTTTATGAAAATTACATATAATCCTGACTATAAGGTTCAGAGGGTTTAGTTAGGTGAAAGTAAAATGGGAAAAAGAAATGTGGTAGATTGGTATATAGTTTTGCAGTATCAGCAATTAAGTCTGAAGAATTAGTCAAGGGCCAAATCATGTAGGATTTGTGAAATAATTTAAGTATTTGACCATTTTATTTTTTTTAAGATTTTGTTTATTTATTCATAGAGACACAGAGAGAGAATGAGAGGCAGAGACATAGGCAGAGGGAGAAGTAGGCTCTGTGCAGAGAGCCCGACATGGGACTCAATCCAGGGTCTCCAGGATTACGCCCCGGGCTGCAGGTGGCACTAAACCGCTGTGCCACTGGGGCTGCCCGGACCGTTTTATTTTTATATCAATGAAATTTCCTGCTTTGGACTTTTGCACACCCTTTTCTCTCCTCTCTCTCTGTATTTCTAAATATGATTTATCCTGAGAAGTCAACTTCATGTGCTATGTTCTCCATCTAACCAATCCATTTTCCTTAAAACTGGGCACATCAAGGTAGGAAGGGGCTTCTCTGGTCCTCAGTCCCCAGTGGCTTCTGATTATTACCTTGACCACATTGTTCCTCAGAGCAGTTCAGCTCCTGCACCTCAGAAATCTAGAAACTCATGGAAGTCCAGACCTCCTATGCATACCATTCAGACATTTTCTCTAAGGTTCATCAGTTTCCTTAGGGTATTTTTATCAGCTGATCTGGGGTATCCTTTCTTTCTGAACCCTCTTTTTCCCCCAAATTTTTATTGGTCTTAATTAAGTCACCCCTACCATCCCTCACCCCTGTTTGCATTGTCCTCAAAAGTCCTTGGCATGATCTCAATAAATCCAGGCTTTAAGAAAGCAAAGCTGGAAAGACACACATTTCATAATCACCTCTGCTCTGGGCCCCCTAACTTAGACACTGAAAGGTCTGAAGAATAAGAAAAATGAAAGTATAGTTACCCTGCAGTATTTTCATTCACCAGTTGGATGGGGCTCTATGTTGTGAGTAGGATTTTCACATTCATTGTTCTAACACACAGAATAATAACTGTGTGGATGGTATCCCAGTTTCTCCAGGGGATAAGTTGGTGAGTCTGTGAAATGGACAATTTTCTTGACCCTCCTTGAAGAGTCTCCTGCTTTCCCAATTTTGACCACAGAATATACCCCAAGCCTAGAAAAGGCTGTTAACCTATGGGTCTTATATTACTATGTGATTAGCCAAGAGCAACTGTATGGCAACCCAATTCTGGAAAATTATGAGGATGGTCCTTCTATTCAGGCCCCAGCCATAGCTTTGACTTTCTCTGGGTCATCACTTGGTAGAATGCCCATATTAACTTATTCAAATTCAGATACTTGGAAGAATGAAAGTTAAGGCTATAAATAATTATGCTGGGCAATAGGCATAAACTGAGAATGCCCTGAGAAAGCTAGGACTTAGGTCACCATATGAGTCATTCCCCAAGCTCTTGGCTTCAATTTTTAGACATCTATTTTAGAAGATAAAGTAGGAGGGTTTCTGCTATGTAAGCACCCAGGCTTTCCCCACCTGGGGTTCCATGGGCAGACTGGTGAGTGCTTCATTCTCTTTTTTCTCTCTCTTTACTCTTCTAGTTTTGGTGTTTGGCTCCAGTCTTGGTACTTCTTTGGTCTCCCAAGACACTCTGAGAATACCTTAACTCCCATGCTATTAGAAATAACTCCTCAGTCATGGTCTACCATGAAATATCCATCTTCCCTACAAGCAAAACAAAAAGAGGGGTTTGTTGGGCTTTCCTAAACTTTTGGAAGCTAACTATCTTGGAAATATTCACCTTTTAAGACTAAGGAACCAAATTCTAAGTTTCCTTTTGGAGTCTTATGTCCAATTTCAAGTCCCATTCTCTCAGTCTTGGGGTACCATATTAGGTAGCTGATTAGAAAGCATGCAATTTTGGTAATATTCCCTGATCCTTTCTCCTATCCATCTGGCTTTCTGAAGACAATTACTAGGATTCAGACCTGAATCCCACCTGTCATTGCTGCAGTACCTCCCAGGTATGATCCAGAATTCAAAGGTTTCTTCTAAGTGTCATTTTCACGCCCAGAAATTCTACCTCTGAAATTTTGTAATTGCCTTCTTCAATAAAATAGCCTTCCCTACCATCTGTCCCATTGCATTAGTCTGTGGCTCAGGTGCCATGTGTAGGTGTTCTGTGTAAGTGTTTTTCTACTATGGGGTTCAGCAACTGTGGTTGCCAGGTACCATTTCCTTCCTTAGAAAATCAAAATCAACATAAGGAATTTAAAGTCCATCTTTTGTGATCCTCCTGTTCAAATTATTATTTTGTGAATAAAAGAGATACAAATCCTATCAACATGGCATTAGAAATTGTATTTTCCCTCTTTTCCTTCTCCTTGTCAAGAGTTTATAACTTGCCAAAAGTTTGCAAAGTCATTTCCATTGCAATAGAGTGGTTTACCCCATATCAGTAACTTCTGAGAGCCCACAATCTTCCCTGAATAACAATCAAGTTTTCAGCAATTGTATGAAAATAGGTTGGTACTATTGTGACAAACTACAATCAGTCCATGGAGCAGATATGCGCTGTGCAGGGATTGATAGTTAAGCCTAGTAAATCTCTATGTAGCAGATATAAAATTTAGTTCACAAACTCACATGAACAAGAAATAACATTTCATTTTCTTTCCTTTAAATCCAATCAATTCTATCATTTCATTTCCTTTAAATTCAATCCAGACCCCATTTCTCTCAAATATTGCTGGAACTCCCCAGCCTTGGTTGTTTCAAGGATATGGGGCCAGGGAAACTCCTCCATTGATGTCATTGGTTCACACAGGCTCCATACAGTTCCCATGGATCAGATGGTTCTGTCTCTGTGCCTGTATAGAATCTAGTAATCTTTACCAGAGTCAGAAGCTCAGTACTTGGGCTCCTGTCTTCTCAAGTAAATCACATACACAGATACCCCTTCTAAGAGCCTACCATTCCCTGGAGGGATTCATATCACATGTGGCCCAGCTTCCCAGACTCTCTCCTACTCCAACATCCAACTGCTTATTTTTATTACAAAGAAGTTACTCATTCTTTTCTCATTGACACACACTTATCTCTTAAATGAGCTCATGCTTTAGCACAAAGAAAGCCAGTAGGCAAGTACCCAATAGCCAGCCCTATACTAGGAGTTCACCAAGGTAAAGAATCATTAAAAGATCTGGTTATCTCAGGGAGCTAAAGGACAAATAGCAACATATGGTCATATTTTAATAAATATCTGTCAAAGCTATCCATGATTAACTCTTCTTTTATAACTATAGTATATTGTCTCATTACTTTTGCCCTCATGTATGAATACATGTGTATCTTTATTTCTCTATCAGTTAAAAATAAGATTTATAAAGGAAGTAATATAACTTATTTTTCTATAATGGCTCATAATAACTTGTGTGAGGTAGGCCCTGAATAAATATTTGAAAAATAAATAAATGAATGAATAGTTTATAAAACACTATTTAAAATTTTAAATGTAAAGTACTCTCCATGTTGAAAAAAAAAGACTAAAAAAGCTGCTACAAGCAATTTATTTTATTTTCAAAGTCATTCAACAGCTATCAAGCAACATTTTAACTGTACATGTTCAAAAGGCTAACTGTTATTTAGAGTATTAGATTTCTGACCAAAGTCAGGAATAGTCTAGGAATCATTATTTAAGATTAATAGTTCACTCTTGAGAAGATGTTCTTGCCTCAAACCTGCCAAAGAAACATACATTCTTATCTCCCAAAAGAAAATATCTTGAATTGTTGTCTCAGCTAAGTATGAATACTCAAGATCTGGGTCTACAAACCTAGCCAAGTTTATACTACAAGTTCATTCCTAAGGACAAAAATTGGGTCTTGCCCACCAAATGATAATTAGATGATAGTAACATATGGGAATGTTATAGATGCATTGCACAGATATTCACAAAGTTGCAAATTGCATAGCTTATGGTTTTTATGTTTAGTTCACCCTAGTGAGGCTAGCAAGCACCTTGGTTTAGAGAATTGAAATTCCTCACTCAATTTCACATTCAAATCAAGAGATGAGTAGCATAAGAAAATATTTCACAGAAACAAAATTCCTCAAGGGTTAAGAGTTCAATTTTTCTGACCTTTATGCTCTTAAATATTAATTATTACAGGGCATCCATACATAAATACATAGGGGAACGAGATGGACTGTGTTTGGTCATCTGAGAAATACATTTGCTTCCATTAAAGGACCACATTCATTTCCTATCTTAAACTCAATTTATCTTGTCACATTGTTAGATAAAGACATTTCCTAAATATTTTAGTGTCGAATAAAACCACCACCCTCATTAGCTTAAGGAAATTGGAAAGATCAAATTGATGAGAAATGTCAAGAGTTCTAAGTTTTCAATTTTGATTGTGGCAAATAGCCCAGCCCCATGTTAGTCATTAATAGCAAAAGCTAACCTAGAATGCACATGTACATGTACACACACACACACACACAGGGGAGACTGTGGTGGTGTTTTGAACTTTCCCTCAGGCACTTTGATATTCAAACCTTCTGAATTTTTCTCGGCATTTTTTACTTAAGAAGAAATCATTTGGGGAAAGCATTAAAAACACAGCAAATGTCAGTGTAACATAAACAACATTCTTAATCCTTTAGCAATGTGCTTTGGCCCTGGACGCCTGCTCTCCACGAAATAGAGTGAGATTACATTCTCCTTTGAATCCAGGGAAACAATTTTATGTCATTTCCCTGGTCAAGAACTAAATATGCAAATCCCTTAGGTACTCACCTCCCACTCCAACACCAACAGCAATAACAACAACAAACAAAAACAAAAACAATAAAATCCCCTGCTTTAGGCAGGACCTCTTAATAAAATACTCACAGATAGTAATTATTGTTGACCACAAAATATCACTCTTAGTAACATTCCAGGAACCAAAAAGTCTTAGCAGGGTTCTGGAAGAAGCTAAATTCTACTGAGTAATTCGTGCAAAAGGGAGATAAGATTGAATACAGAAAAAAAAAGAGAGTTCTAAAAAGAATACATGGGGCTTACATTTTAAGGAAAGAGTAGGACAAAAGCATGAGGACATAAATAATAAATCACTTTGAATTTTACAACTTAAAATTTGGCTTACAAACTGTATGCTGGAATTGCATTTCCCCATTTCTTTGATGAGGACAAATCTCTTTTTAACTGCAGTGAACATTCAGCAGCTCAGTATATGGCATGATCATTAAATCAATGAGCCAGCTTTTAGAAGCAGCCTATGATAATGAGCCACTCACAGCCATCTCCCTTAGTACTTCTCAGCCATCATTTTATTTTACTTTGCTCTTCTGACCTCAGTATCAATGCTCTATTTTACTACTACAAAGATGATATTTTGAAAGCAGATTCAACCTTTAGCTGCACATTCTCCAACTCTGATTTTGCCCTATAATGTCAAAGAATGTTCTCAAAGAAGAAAGCCAAAGGAATAAAAATTCTTTTAAGTGGTCAACATTTTTCACTGACACTAGTCCCTTCGTTTGCATAAGTTGTTAGATACTTCCCCCCAAAAAAATCCAATCAACACACATTTATTAAGAATCAGCTTTATTCTGGGCACTGTGCTAACTACAGAAGGCACAAAGATGAATAAATAAAGCACTTTCTCACCCCTCTAATTTCTTATATCCCAACTCAAGAATGTCAAATTTGTGGCACACAAGCCATTATTCTTTTCTCTTGGGCCAGTCTTCACATCTCTAGTCAATTTGAATACAAAACTTTCTGATCTCCAAGTTGACCTCAGAATCCTTCTCAGTGACTGAAACTAGTATGAAAAATGAAACTTATTTGCCAGTGATAATCCAAATGGGGAAATGAATAGATATTAAAGAGAACAACCAAGAGACAGTATGAGATGTACTCTAAATGAATGATACAGACATTAAATGCCATAAAATTTCAAAGGAAGAAGAGACCATTGTGAATGGAAAAAGAAATCTTTCTGAAGGATTTAAAACCTCAACTAAGTGGCCTCAAAAAATAACTTGAATTTAGCTAGAGAGAGTGAGAGAGAATGTTTCAGGTAGTAAGAATGGCAACAAAGACATGGAGGCAGGAATGTATAGAACAGGCCCTGAGGATGGTTGGGGGTGGACTTACCTGATCAGAGTAAGATTTATATCTTACTCTTACTATAATTCTATAGTAGCAAATAGAATTAGAAAGAAATATAGAGAGTCAATTGCAAAGAACCTCAAATGCTTCACTTGAGTGCTGAGCTTTATTTTTTTTTATTTTATTTTTTTAATTTTTATTTATTTACTTATGATAGTCACAGAGAGAGAGAGAGAGGCAGAGACACAGGCAGAGGGAGAAGCAGGCTCCATGCACCGGGAGCCCGATGTGGGATTCGATCCCGAGTCTCCAGGATCGCGCCCTGGGCCAGAGGCAGGCGCCAAACTGCTGCGCCACCCAGGGATCCCGAGTGCTGAGCTTTAATCTACTTCTCATTCAATCCTAATTTGAACATGCTAAAGTCCAGTGGTAGCTATGAGTAGCTTGGTAGTCTGAGACACCTAAAATGGAGTCTGTGCTACTTGCTCTCTATTTGTCCCATCCAGCTCCAATTTCTGTCCATCCTTACTGTGACTTCTGCCCCAGGATGCTAATTCTATGGAGTATATTCCTAGACTTTCTTGCCTTCTGACTTCTGGATGGCTCCAGCCAAGACACCAGAAGATGAGAAAGCAGGGGTAAAGAAAACATAGGTATTTATATCCTTCACACCCTCATTGCCCAGCTATGATTTTAGTAGTGGCTTGGTTCCTTTGCTTATCGCATATTTCAGGTGGTCCCTTTCCCAGGACTATGGCTCTTTCCACAGTCCAGTAGCCATTCCTCCTCTTTAGGCCCCATTAGGCCTCAAGATGGAATCCTGTTGCTAGTTGCTAGATATGTTACCATTCTTTATTACTTAGTTGTTGTTGTTGTTGTTGTTGTTGTTTTCATCTAGCCACATTTTTGTCCCTATACTCTTTCTTCAATCAACACTTCGAACACAGCATCTCTTTCTTGACAGGATTCTGACTAATAACAAAGCTCAGCTCAGTGGTAAAGAAACATCAACCAGAAATGATGTCAGTCTCACTCCAGTTTGGTTCATTAAGAATAGAATTGTCCTGCACCAAAGTATGATCTCCTCTGTGAAGTTCTTCATGCCTTCCCCCATGCATGTACAGCCTATGAACAACTTAAGACAGGATATAAAATCAGTTCATCATATGTGCCAACTCTAGTAGGTTGGTAGCATAAGTGTATGAAGGCATGCCAGGTTCACTAAGAAAGATTTTCAAGACTGATAAATGACATCTGCCTTGGATACAATGCCTCCATTATGCTTATCTGTATTGCCTCATTCTACCAAATGTCCATTGACTGTCCTTTCAACAGTCAAATCTCCAATCTAGGTACTAGATATGTCATTTCAAATCCAGTTATGTTAGACTTCTGGTGATCCTTAGCACACTGGAGACTAGCTAGTTAGCCAGGACTTTTGGATCACTTGAAACTACTGACCCTGGAGATTTTATTGCTGATTTTTGCAGGCACATGACCTTGGCTTACACCTACTCCCCACCCCCAATATGTTCAAAAGGCTAGCCTCCTCCCTCATTAGGGCTTTTCTACCTCATCTCTTAAATCAGATGCTTCCCTCCAAGGTTGTGGTCAATACCAGGATCAAGATATACCAGAGAAAGGATTGCCTAAATAGCCAACACTGGTTTTAGAAATCCTAAAGTGTCCCTCATGTGTCTATTACTTAATATTTTACTTTCTATATATTAAAAAAAAAAAAAAAAAACTTTGTACTAGTTGTCCCTTTACTACACCATTCTGGCCAATGGCCATGCCCTAATGTTATATTAGCTGGGCTGACTTAGGGTCACCACTGAGAAGATAGTCCAGACAAATCTTTGGAACATATTTATCTGTCAGTACCTAACACAAAACAGATCTGATTCATTTGCTGTGATTTATAATTTGTCATTTCTAGATTTTAGATTTCACTATGTTCTAACTAGAACTATTTTTAAGGGTTTCTGTTCAGAAATTAAATTAGTTGTTTTAAGTAGATTAAATTGATCATGGCTTGACTTTTTTTGAAAAAGAACTCAGAATTTTTCATTCACATTCAAGTCTGACATATTCTACCTTCTCTTAAAAGATACACTTAGTGCCATCTGGTTTGTTTTGCCAAAATACTGCAGCAGCATTTGACTCCAAGGAAATACAATAGACTTAGAAATCAGAAATGTGAAAAATGCTTCCACATTCCAGTACCTGTTTCCTTCCATGTAATGAAGTCCTGGTGCATATCTTTGTAATTTTCAGTCTGAGAAGACACGTGTCTAAATAAATTGTGCTGGGTAGACTGGACTCATCAAAACGCTGTCAGAGGAAATGGACCTAGCATATTATTGAACTGTCCAACTACAGGAAGAGTTGAGTAGATAACAAGGAGGCTTTCAACAAAGTAATTTACAAACACAAGTCTTATATCATTTGGTGTGCTGATGCCTGGGAAATGATATCTGTGTTCCCTTGGCTCTCAATCCTTCTAATGCCAAAATCATTGATCTATTGTTGTTATAAATTAAAAAAAAAAAATAAGAGTACTATGTGACACAGAAAGCCTAACCAAAACACACATTTAATTCATTCCTAAATTTCCTGATTGATTCTGTATGAAGTCACTTATGGAGACTGATTCCTGTCACTTTTGGATTTTAGGGGAAATAACTTCAACATAGTATTTTCCAATATTCTAACCTTTTTTTTTTTTTTTTTTTTCAGTCCTAAGATAGGGCATGCTCATGGACAACAAATTCAGGATAAGAATTAAGTTACCAGAGAAATTTGTAGCTAGAACTTTTGACACGCTAATGCAAAAAAAAAAACTAACAAACACTAAGTGGAGTATATCTTTACTACTTATTCACCAACTGCACAGCCTTTGTTATTCATCCAGCTGGCATATTCATTGTCTAGCAGTGGTACATTACTCATTCTATCACAGGTATAATGCACCTATAAGAATTAAAAACAAGGGGATCCCTGGGTGGCTCAGCGGTTTAGTGCCACCTTCGGCCCAGGGCGTGATCCTGGAGTCCCAGGATCAAGTCCCACATCAGGCTCCCTGCATGGAGCCTGCTTCTCCCTCTGCCTGTCTCTCTGCCTCTCTGTCTGTGTCTCTCATGAATAAATAAATAAAATCTTTTTTAAAAAAAGAATTAAAAACAAAACAAAAAATAGGATTTGAGGTCTTCTCAGATTTTATCATTCCTCTGAGAAGTCTTTTATGCCATCCAACTCTAATCTCAAGTTACTGATAACTTCCAGTGTTGGACTTACCACTTTCTGTAGAAACAAGCCTTCCGGGCTTAGTACCAGGCATATCATTTATCTAAGGGTTTTGTAGCAACCTGACACTTTTAGCACACCTTTGGAGCCAAGAACCCATAAATGCTGGAAAATATTCATCTATATGTATTATTCTTTGTCAAAGATGACACCAGTGGGAACATCTTCGATAGAACTGAGGAAAAAAGATCAAGCAAAGTAGCCTGCACTATGCTGTGCCTTCTTAATTATTCATCTTCCAAATGCCAAATGTTGTCTTAAGAGGGCTATTGAGAAAGCTGAGGTACGGAGGAACAGAATGACCTGAGTAGAATAGATGTTCAATGAGTATTTGCTGATTAAGTAAAGAGATGCTATAAGAGAGGTATTAATTTCCTAATGCTACCCTAACAAAGAATCACAAATTGGGTAGCTTCAAACAACAGAAATTTATTCTCTCCCAGTTCCTGTCACTTTTGGATTTTAGGGGAAATAACTTCAACATAGTATTTTCCAATATTCTAACCTTTTTTTTTTTTTTTTTTTTCAGTCCTAACTGAACTTCAGGACTGGAAGTTCAAAATAATAGTGTCAGCAGAGCCATGTTTTCTCTGAGACCCTAGGTAGCCCCTTTATAGATTCTGCTGGTGCTCATCAAACCTTGATGTCCCTAGGCTTGCAGCTACCTCCCTCTAGTCTCTACCTCCAACGTCATATAGTCTTATTTCTTGTATGTCTCTGTTTTCACATGGCATTTTCTTCTTCTTCTAAGGATGCCAGTTACACTGGATCAGGGCCCATCTTGATCACCTCATTCAATTATTTCTACACAGACCCTAATTCCAAGGTCACATTCACAAGCAGCAGGAGTTAGGACTTTAATATACCTTCTAGGGGACACAGTTCCCTACCCATAACACAAGCGTAGAGAAAATGAGCATAGGGTAACAGTATTGCTTAGAATACTTCTGAAAATAATTCTGAAAACTGATGCATTAACTACAGGAATACTTTCTAAACCAATGTCTTTAGGTTGAGTCACTTAAGTATTTCCTCTGTTGTCTTTCTCTCTTGACCTTCCACTCCTCAGGTAATTTTTTTCCACCTGCTCTTGGAAATGTTTTCTAATCACTACAATCAATGGTAATTAGTTTCCACCTATTTGCATTCTAGATCTTCTCACCATCCATAAGACAGTACTTATTTTTTTGTTCTTCATATCAAAGGGGTATCAAATTATTGAGGTACAAAATGAAGGCTCACACCTGTATTTTTGCATACATTAAAGTTATTATCTGATCCATCATGAAATATTTTCTGTTAATACCAGTCCCGGTACTAATGATAAGTACAAATTCTATATAAAAACCAATCACCTGGGTAGTTATCCTTTAAGACCTTGTCCTTTCTCCTGAATTTGGTGCATACTTTTGCAACTCCTTAGACATTCCAAAATTACTCCTTGAGCAAATATTAATTAAAATTTTAGCATGCCCAAAGTCAGACTTGCCATCTGTACTTCAAAACTCATTTCTCAATTCCTGAGTAATATAACTCCATTGGTGGCAAATATTTTCTTCTAAATAAAGCAAATGAGAAAGTTCAAAGCCACTTTGGACTCCTTTGTCCTCAACATTCAATTTGTGTCCAAATCATGTCATTCTATCTAAATCTTTTTCCTGCTTTGTTCATCTGCATTCTTATCACCGGTGTTTCCTTTTATAAGTTCTTACAATCATGTAGATCTTTATTCTCCTATACTGCCATAAGCTTTTTAGTGATAGAAATCATTCTGGAATCACCCATAGGGAAAAGATCAGGGTCATGCACATAGAATATTAAATTAACTGAGATGTACATAATTAGGGGGAAAAAGAAACTGAAGATACAAGCAGATGTAAGTTATCCTGAAAGATTTTTATTAACAGAGTCTATTTAGAAGAGTGATGTTATGGGGCACCTGGGTGTAAGTCTTGGTTTGGTCTCAGGCTGTGATCTCAGGGTGATGAGATTGAGCCTCATGTTGGGCTCCAGGCTCAGCATGGAGTCTGCTTGAGATTCTCTCTCCCCCTCCTGCTTGTATGTGCGCGCTCTCTCTCTCTCTCTCAAATAAATAAATCTTAAAAAAGGAAGAGTGGGGTTATGTTTTGAAAGTAATAATTCTGCTCACAATCTTCTCTATATGTCCCTAAGATACATCATGATCATAGAAGTGTCAATTTTGAAATCTTGAGTGGTTGAATAGCCCTGTTACTGTTATGCTGGCCATTAAGTAATGAAAACAAATGCTGAAATCCACTATTTGGCTAATCAATTATTGATCTAATAACCAGAAAACTACTATCTTCATAAAGCTGTAAGTTCAAGAAAACCATCACAAATAACCAAAATGTCTGAGTCTTTGACAAACTTTGAAAATGACTCATTGCAAGATCAATCTTAATATGTGACACAAGCAGCCAAAAATGGGCAATTTGCAATAGAATACTTTTACATATTTTTAAAATTCACTTTTACTTTATACTTTTATCTTTTTGGGTGTTCTTGATATGTGTCTCTGGATATTTGACTATATTCTACACTTTATTAATTGTGGATACCTGATGTGTTTCAGAGCTTCTGTAAGTCTCTAAGGTCTATTTTGCAACCTCTTTCTTATCAAGCAATCTAGCTGGAAAGGAAGGCTAGATGGAATATTTTGTCATCAATGTGATAAAAACAAATACAATCATCACACAAATGACAGAATAAAATATTTTCATGAGCCATGCTGCCCGTAACGGTCTATGCTGGCTTGCTTTCCTTCCCATTTTGAATGTCACCTAATCTGTTTTTCTATGTAAGAAGTTCAGCAATGCATTATTTAGCTCAACCCAATAATTATATTCAAATAGCAATTTAGACCTTTGAAAGAACTTTTGCATATTTATTTTATTTCACTGTCAAAACTATCCTAGCAGAGTTAAATCAGGATATGAGAGCTACAAGTTATACAGAAATAAGTTTTTTTTTTAATTTTTTATTTATTTATGATAGGCACACAGTGAGAGAGAGAGAGGCAGAGACACAGGCAGAGGGAGAAGCAGGCTCCATGCATGAGGAGCCCGATGTGGGATTCGATGTGGGATTCGATCCCGGGTCTCCAGGATCGCGCCCTGGGCCAAAGGCAGGCGCTAAACCACTGCGCCACCCAGGGATCCCTAGAAATAAATTTTATATAGAAATGAAAGTCTACACAGAAGTGATAGGAGCTAGCAAATGAAGGTCTGGAAGTAGGAAATAAGAGGATTGAGTAGAATAATCACTAATCATGTCAGCCAGAAGTGCCAGCTCATGTAGACAGGAAGGAACTTTTGGGAAATTCAACAATTATACAGATTTTACTATCTACCTCTTCTGTGGAAATGTCCATTTTAGGGAAGTTTCTGCCTCTGTGGAAATCATACTTGTGGGCCTGGAACCTAGTGCCTTGTAGGAGGCTTGGGACCGTTGCTGATCAGCTGGGCCAGTAGCCAGGAAAATGAGCTGAATGTAAAACAGGAGGAGAACAACACCCTGATACTCACCAAACACCTTTGTGGTCTGTCCATCACTGTCTTTGTCTCTCTCAATCTTCCAAAATATCTCTACTTCACTTCTGCCTTTCAAATTCCATGTGAGTTTCTCTTTTGATTCCCAGTAACTTGGAACCATGCAGGAGACGTGATTCAGGCAGATGTAGTCCTACACCTTGAACAGAGGAAGAGATGCTCAGTGGGTACTATTTTGTTAAGATATCAGATGTTATTACCCCATTCTTAGATGAGGAAACTGAGACATGGTTTGTGATGGGGATTGGGGTGGGCTGTTCCAGAATGTGCTATTTTGACATGTGGATTATTTGAGTTAAAGGCAATCAAGTCCTGACAGGCTCAAGAAGACCTTTTTAGCTCCCCCTTAATTACCTGAAAGAATTTAGATAGGGAGACTCTACCTGAAAGAGAGCTATTATTAAATATAACTTTTTTTTTACACAAGAAAGACTTTCCATATGGCATGGCAAATATTTGTCTATGAAACATTTGTTCTTCCCATCTTCCTGTGAATTGTATTCCTTCCATTTGAAAACCCAGACCCCTACCCTTCCTCCTTAGCTCCTCACAGTTTATAAGTCTCAAATGTCTGTCTTTGACCCTCTCATAGCTATGTGAAGCTCCCATAAATACAAAATTAAATTTGTTTTTCTCCTGTTAATTTGTCTTATTTCAATTTAATTAATAGACCAGCCAAAGAACCTAGAAAGAAAGAAAGAAGGGAAAATTTATCCTCCCCTATTCTTATTTGAATCTACTTGGCTAATAAAGTAGATTCATTTAAACAGACACTTCATGAAAGAAAAAATCCAAATGGCTAATAAACATATTTTATATCAACGAATTTTAAAAATCTGATGTCTCTATGTACCAAAAGTAGAAATTAAAAATTATGACAAAACTAAGTGTTGTTGAGGAATAGGCACTACTTTGTAAAACAATTTGGTATTATCTGGCAAAACCAAAAATACTTTCTCCCATGTCTCAACAATCCCTCTCATACATATAATATACCTTAGATAAAGATAAAAGCACCAAGGTATGTGTGTATACACACACACACACACATATATATATGTATGTATGTATATATATGTATATTCACAGCAGTATTATTTATATTAACCTAAAATTGGAAATGACTCAAATGTTCACTTATGAAAGAATAAATAAACTGACATCCCCATACAATAGAATACTGAACAGCAAGGAAAATGAATGGATTAGAGTTATATACAAAAAGCATGGATTAATCTATAAGCATGATAATAAAATAATCCTTGGGCTTTTTTAGAGCTTAGATGTTTTACCCTCAAACTGTGCAGTAATAAAATACATATAATACTTAATGTTTGTGCAATTCAACATCTTATTTTAAAAATCTAGGACAAGAGACATCTTTGAATCAATGCATTTTTATGATGCACAAAATTCTCACTAGCCTCACAAATCTGCATAATGGGTCTCCTCTCATGTGGCTCAGCTATTTACAAAGCAGGCCAAATTCATTTTGGTCCTTATACATCCAATGAAATGCCTTATAAACTAAAGTGGAAAATATTAAAAGAAATTCCTCTTAAATGCCTATTCTTAAATCACAAATGGATGTATTGTAGGTAGTACTGAAACAGAGTATAGAGGTTCTCTCCAGGCATACAGAGAATATTCATAAGAACTGACTCTATATTTGATGTGCCAGCTGGAGGCACTTTACTGGGTCAGTGTACCCATTCCCCCTCTGTTGGCACCCTCCTCAGCAGAGTTGTCCTCACCTGATGAGACTCACTTTGCCTTAAGATGATTGGGACGTTACCTGCCCCCCTTAGGGTCAGGATGGGTGGCTGATATAAGGATGTAACAGGCCCTTTGTCTTTGGGAAGGACAATTTCTATATATTCACACTCCAGAGCTCCTGTGGGATTAAGCCATTATACTTCTCCTGAAACACACCTTTGCTTGGCTTCCTCTGCTCTATTATGCTTCCCTTACTCCCTTACAAATTTCTCTCGAGAATACTCCCTCTGTAAATAATTTGCACAAGAATCTTTTTTTTTTTTTTACTATCTTGATCATTTTTATTTTTTTTAATTTATTTTTTATTGGTGTTCAATTTACTAACATAAAGAATAACCCCCAGTACCCGTCACCCATTCACTCCCACCCCCCGCCCTCCTCCCCTTCTACCACCCCTAGTTCGTTTCCCAGAGTTAGCAGTCTTTACGTTCTGTCTCCCTTTCTGATATTTCCCACACATTTCTTCTCTCTTCCCTTATATTCCCTTTCACTATTATTTATATTCCCCAAATGAATGAGAACATATAATGTTTGTCCTTCTCCGACTGACTTACTTCACTCAGCATAATACCCTCCAGTTCCATCCACGTTGAAGCAAATGGTGGGTATTTGTCATTTCTAATAGCTGAGTAATATTCCATTGTATACATAAACCACATCTTTATCCATTCATCTTTCGTTGGACACCGAGGCTCCTTCCACAGCTTGGCTATCGTGGCCATTGCTGCTATAAACATCGGGGTGCAGGTGTCCCGGCATTTCGTTGCATTTGCACAAGAATCTTATGCTTCTAGAAACTTAACCTAAGACAGTTGGTACTAGAAGTAGACCTAATGGGGATAAAGAATGTAAAGTTGCATGAGGGAGAAATTTTTAATAATGGACCCTTTCCATGTTTCTCAATTTAATAATATGAAAGAGATTCTCAAGTTGGTTTAAATATGCTGATGGGATGGTTCTTAAAAGATTGAAGAAAGTGAAACTTATAAACCCACATTACACATATGGTATGCCAGAATTGCTGTGACAAGCTATGGAGGAAGAAATCAACAGGCTCAGAGAAGTAGGCATGCTCGAACAGAACTATCATATAATCAAAAAACCCACCAGCTGACTATGTTCCTAGAGACAGCCAGAAAACACTCCCTTGCCAAGGCAATAAGGAATGCTCAGTGAAAAGTTCAAAAAGCTCAAGTGTGGTGGTTCTCTGCCCACCAGTACTGAGAGTCAAAGACACTTAATAGCAATAGGGCTCCTCAATAGCAATAGGGATAATAGGAATCCAAACTAGGAAAAGCCAAAAGGTAGTACTTAACCCTCATAGATGAGGTGGACATAATTATTTAAAATGAAGAACAAATCGGAATGGCAGCCAGGAGATCCTGACTCAAAATGATTTATACATGATTCACACACCCTTCTTACATATTTCTAAAGGCAAGATGTTGGATAGCCAACATAGTACAACAAAAGTATTGCATACATAATCAAAAAAAAAAAAAAAATCAAGAAAGGATGAGCCAAGGGATGAGATCTGGCATCCATGAAAAGTCAAAATCCCTTGTCCCATCTCCAGACCTAAACCAGCTCTCTGGCCATGAACTCTCCTATAGAAAAAAGAGCCTGTTCCCTTTGAGGAAGGCCCCGCAATACTGTAGCCAAGACACAAAGTAGTAATTTTCCCAGACTTTCCATCAAAGAGCCATCCAGTTTTTTCATATTATTTGAATAACCCCATATGAATTGAAGAAAGTAAATTTTTAAATATTTTTTATTTTATTTAAATTAAATTAACATATAGTGTAATATTAGTTTCAGAGGTAGAGTTCAGTGATTAATCAATTGTAAATAACACTCAGTGCTCATTACATCATATGCTCTCCTTAATGCCCATAGCCCAGTTACACCATCCTCCCACGAACCTCCCCTCAAGCAACCCTCAGTTTGTTTCTTTTAGTTGAGTTTCTTATGATTTGTCTCCCTCTATGATTTCATCTTATTTTGTTTTCCTTCTCTTCCTTTACAATCCTCTGCTTTGTTTCTTAAATTCCACATATGAGTGAAATCATATAACAATTGTCTTTCTCTGATTGACTTATTTTGCTTAGCATAATACACTCTAGTTCCATCCATGTTGTTGCAATGGTAAGATTTCATTAACAATATCATGAGCAAGAAAAGACTAAAGAGAAAAAAAGAAAAAAAATAAGGAAATGGGGCACCTGAGTGGCTCAGTCAGTTGGGCATTGGACTGGTGATTTCAGCTCAAGTCATGATCTCATGTGTTGTGAGATCTGGCCTCCTGTCCAGCTCCATGTTCAGCAGAGATTTTCCCTCTCTCTCTGCCCCTCCCCTGTTTATGTGCTTTCTCTCTCTCTTCAGTAAATAAATCTTTTTTAAAAAGAAAGAAAAAGAAAAAAAAAAAGGAACTATGGGTTGTCTTATCTTTTTCTTTCCTTCTATGTCATTATATTATGATTATAGTGGCTGGCTAACACAAGAAAGTAACATGACAGAAAGGATATAATAGGATTCCTTGGTTGTTCATGTTTCCTAAAAAACCATTACCTTCTTTCTGCATTGGAAGTAAGCATGGACACTAAGAGCTGTCAGCACCTCCCCTACTTATCCAACTGTTGATGTATCATGCATACTGCATTTATTTCCTCTGCTCACACACATATTCCATTGTCCCATCAGACTTCACTTACAAAACATATATACAAAGATAAAAATTTTAAGTATTCAAAGATGGCAACAGCAGAGCATTGAAACAAGCGTAAGACTCTTCTGAGCATTGGAGTCTCATGCAACTGCCTGGGTCACATTCCAGTGAAACCAGCGCTGCCGAAACAATGTTTTGTGGATATTTTAATGAATGAAGGCATGGATGAATCTCACTAAGAAAGAAAAAAAAGGAAAGAAATTCAGATTGATAGAATGATGAGATTTTTTTCATCTATCAAGTTATCAAGCACATTTTTTTCAATGATAACACCTGTAGGGGTGAAGGTACAGCTAATGTGGGAATTATTAGGCTACACTGATGGACTGTTTGTACTTTTCTGCTGTAAAGATTCTTAGTAGACTTCACATTCTTTAACATAGCAATTCTACTTATGGAAATCTAACCTAAGGAAATATTTCAAAATTTCAAACAGATGATGTTTGATCATGTTCATTGTAGCATTACTTTGAAGAAGTGAAAATTGGAAACAACCTTAATATCTAAGAGTGGGGGACTAATTATGAAAAGTTTAATATTTTTATATGAAAAATATTAGGTCATCATACAAAGCATCTGTATGAAAAATATTTCTTGTAAAAAAATTACTTGGTTTGTATAATACCTCATAATATTTAATGAAAGGATAGAAAATTATAATTATGTTGTAATAAATATATAAAAAGTAAATATATAAATATATTACATACAATAAATATAGTATACTATTTATTATAGTATGACTATACATTTATTAATTAAAATAGAATTATATATTATGCACATAATATATATTACATATATGTTTTAAAGACTAGAAGGAATTGGGGGGAACATTAATATGGTGCTGACCCTAGTAGTGGGGTTACAAGTGATTTAGCTTCTTTTTTTAAAAATATTTTATTTATTTATTCATGTGAGACACACAGAGAGAGGCAGAGGGAGAAGCAGGCTCCATGCAGGGAGCCTGGTGCGGGATTGGATCCCGGGACCCTGTGATCACTCCCTGAGCTGAAGGCAGATGCTCAACTGCTGAGCCACCCAGGCATCCCTGATTTAGCTTCTTTATATGTTTCCCACTTCTTCCTTATACTATCCTTAACTTCTTTGGAAATTAAAAAAAAAAAACACACAGACACACACGTTAAACATTAATCAGAGAGAAAGCTTCAAACTAATTCTAAGCATTTTAGAGCTTTATTAATATTGTAGTATTTATTCACCTGTGCCTGGTACATTTTCCATAATTTGTGTTTCTCTTTATCCTTTCAATTGCTTTGTGAAATCAATTGCTCTTAGCTCATGCTATCAAGCCTAAAAGAAGGAGATAAAATAGTGTGAAGGTAATAATGGTTATATTGACCAAAAAAAAAAAAAAGAGCCAGACACTCAAACAGCCTGTACCTTTGCTATTTTTATTATGTACAGAACTGAAATTTCAATTGATCCTTGAGGCTTTAGCCCAACACTTCTTATCCTGCCTCTCTAGGAGATGAACTCTGGCATAACTGACACATTCAGATACTTGAAACACTATAGAAATGGTTTCAAGGATGCTATTGCTGCTGTTGCACGTAATTATTTCTTCTGTAATTTTTATTATGTTTTCACAGAATTTTAAATAGGATTTATTCTTTTACATTTTCTAGTTCTGTTTATGTTTCATGGTTAGGCAAAAGATACATTATATCAGTATCATAAATTGATCAATACTTGAATATTCATGACAAAGATGCACACACATACATTCCTATTCATAGAAGTCCAACTGGTTGCTTTCTGCCTGTGGATGCCACTGAATAGGCATCGTTAAAATCTCCCCTCCCACTGCCATTATGTTGAAGCCAGAGTCTCCCAAAGAGCCTGAACAGCTGCAGAAGCTCTTTATCAGAGGTTTGAGCTTTGAAACAACTGATGAGAGTCTGAGGAGCCATTCTGAGCAATGGAACACTTATAGACTGCGTGGTAATGAAAGCTCCAAACACCAAGTGCTCCAGAGGCTTGGGGTTTGACGTGTGCCACTGTGGTGGAGATAGATGCAGCCATGAATGCAAGGTCACACAAGGTGGATGGAAGAGTTGTGGAACCAAAGAGAGCTGTCTTAAGAGAAGATTTGCAAAGACCTGGTACCCACTTAACTGTGAACAAGATTTATTTGGTGGCATTAAAGAAGAAACTGAAGAACATCATCTAACATCATCTAAGATTATTTTGAATAGTGTCGGAAAATTGATGTGATTAAAATCATGACTGACCAAGGCAGTTGGCAAGAAGAGAGACTTTGCTTTTATAACATGTGATGACCATGACTCTACAGAGAAGATTGTCCTTTAAAAATCCCATACTGTGAATGGCCACAACTGTGAAAGCCCAATCTAAGCAAGAGATGGCTACTGCTTCATCCAGCCAAAGACATTGAAGTGGTTCTGGAAATTTTGCTGGTGGTTGTGGAGGTGGTTTTGGTAGGAATTACAACTTTGGTCATAGAGGAAACTTCAGTGGGTGAGGTGGCTTTGGTGGCAGACCAGATGGTGGTGGATGCGGTAGCAGTGGGGATGGCTATAACTGATTTGGTAATGACAGAAGCAACTTTGGAAGTGGCGGAAGCTATAACTATTTTGGCAACTACAGCAATCTTCAAATTTTGGACCCATGAAAGGAGAAAATTTTAGAGGCAGAAACTCTGGCCCCTGTGATGGTGAAGCCAGTACTCTGCCAAACCACAAAACCAAGGTGGCTCTGGCAGTTCTAGCAGCATCGAGAGCTATGGTAATGGCAGAAAGTTTTAATTACTGCCAGAAAAAAAGCCTTAACAGGAGAAGAGAGCCAGAGAAGTAACAGGGAAGCTATACACTGCAAAGATTTGCAAACTCAGCCAAGCACAGTGATAGCAGAGCCTAGCTGCTACAAAGAAGACATGTTTTAGACAATACTCATGTGTATGGGCAGAAAACTCAAGGACTATATTTGTGACTAATTGTATAATGGGTTATTTTAGCTTCTGCTCTGTGGAAAGTGTAAAGCATTCCAACAAAGGGTTTTAAAGTAGATTTCTTGTTTGCATGCATGCATGCTATTAATCGCTAAATGTAATAGTCTGATCATGATGCTGAATAAGTGTCTTAAGAAAAAAAGAAGTCCAAATGGTCATTTCTAACACTCTATTTAATTAATAGGAAAAATAATGAATCTAATCTCTTAAATTATTCAAGGCAATATGAGCAACTGCCTATAGAAAAACAATTTGTAAATTATTTTGTAATTAGCTTTAAGTTGTGTTTGAACTTTTTAGTGAATAGAGAATGCATCATCTCCTCTTCCTTAAATAGATAAACATTTCAAATGAAAAGACTCAAACCAAAAATATTTAGGTCATGATGACCTACACTTTCCTGGATTGATTCAATTAACAGAAAATTTATGTCCTCACAGAAGACCATTTCCCTATGTTGCCCCTCCACACATCAAGCTTAGGAGGTTTATATCAACCTAAGATTCTCAAGGTTGGAGATAACCTCCAAGGTCATTGAGTCCATCAGTTCTCAAACAGATCCACTTATGTTGTGGTTCTAGTGATTCTCTGTGAAATAAGTAAAATGGCTCTTTTTCATCGCACCTCCAAGGCAGTTGGCTCCTTCAGGATGAAGCTGAACATCTCTTTCCCAGCCACAGGCTGCCAGAAACTCATTGAAGTGGATGATCAGTGAAAAACTGTGTACCTTTTATGAGAAGGATATGACCACAGACATTGCTGCTGATGCTCTGGGCAAGGAATGGAAGGGTTACATAGTACAAATCAGTGGTGGCAATGACAAGCAAGGCTTCCCCATGAAGCAGGGTGTCTTGACCCATGGCTGTGTCCGCCTGCTGCTGAGTAAGGGGCATTCCTGCTACCGACCCAGGAGGACTGGAAAGAGGAAACACAAATCTACCTGGGGTTGCATGGTGGATGCCAATCTCAGTGTTCTCAATTTGGTTATTGTGAAAAAAGGGGAGAAGGACATTCTTGGACTCACTGATATTTCTGTGCCTCATCGCCGGGGGCCCAAAAGGGCCAGCAGAATCTGCAAACTTTTTAATCTGTCAAAAGAAGACAATGTCCGCCAGTATGTTGTTAGAAAGCCCCTAAACAAAAAAAGGTAAGAAACCTAGAACCAAGGGGCCTAAGATTCAGCATCTTGTTACTCCATGTGTCCTCCACATGTCCTCCAATACAAACATCAGCGTATTGCTTTGAAGAAACAGCATACTAAGAAAAAGAAGGAAGAGGCTGCAGAATATGTTAAACTTGTGGCCAAGAGAATGAAGGAGGCCAAAGAAAAATGGCAGGAACAGATTGCCAAGAGATGGAAGCTGTCCTCTCTGAGAGCTTCTACTTCTAAGTCTGAGTCCAGTCAAAAATTAGATTTTCTAAGAGTGACAAATAAAATAAATAAGATCAGAAAAAAAAGAAATAAGTAAAATAAAGACGATATTTCATAAAGCTAATTTCATTTAATTTGGATTCATGTCCTTTAATCTCAGAAAATACCCCTTCAACTCTTTTGATATTAAAAATCCCTTTTTATGAAAAGTATCTAAAATTAAGTGGCTGTCTTTTCTTTTTTAGGTTTTTACCAAAACAATTAGGGAACTCCACATTAGTTTTCTTAAGAAATTCTCTGTTCCATGTCTAATGTCCAAGATCGAGTCAACAAAGAGCTTGTGTCTGCCCATCCCTGAGGCAGTTGGAAAACAAGCACCTGCAGGATGTGACAGTGAACAGCTTTGGAGGCAAATGGATTAAGATTGGAAGTCTGTGTAACTTTAAAGAAATTACTTAATCTAGTTAAGTAATTTATTTCTTTGCCTGTACCACCTGAGCAAATGTTACCTTCGTCTCCCATTGTTGTAAAAATTAGAAAATGAGTGGTTGGCTGACTCTCTAATAGTTCAATGAGAATGTCACCTTTCCAGAAGGCCTGATTCCCTACCCTATCTAATGTACACCCTCTTCTTACCACTCACCCAGCCATTATCTCTCTCAATCAGGGTACATATTATTCTCTGTATTCATTTTATGCTCCCAACCAAAATATGAGATTCATGAGAGAGGGAACTGAGTGTCCCATCCCACTGTACCCAAAGCAATTAAAATATATGGCCAAAACATGGTAGCACTCAATAAATATTCATTGAATACTGAATGAATAGAAATAATTTGATACAAAAAAGACTCAATAAATGTTAGTTTCCTAATTTCATAATGAGGAGAAAAAAATCCATCTCCCTAAAAATGTCACATTGGTCTTCATACTCTGAAGCCATCAGAACCCACCCACACAAAATATCTCACTTTCTAAACATATATTCCCAAGTGGGAAGTGATTCTTTAGGTAACTGTTATTTGGTAAAATCATCTTTATTTTAGAACTGGCTACAATAATAATGACTATATGATGGTAACTTCAAACTGGGTTTTGGGTGCATATTTAATTTATTGAATAAAAGAATGCCTAATCTTTGAGATTCACACAGAGTGCCAGGGAAATGTCATTTAAAGTCTTCCATTTTAAGACCATGTATAGTATCTGGTAATTGCTTATATTAATTTGCATTTCAAATCAGTATCAAAAAGTTTCACCAGGCAGCCATCTTCAGCTAAACTATCTTATTCTGATAAAAGCTATCATTAAGGAGTAAAATGTTTAGCCTCACACAAACATGCTAAATACTAATATTAAAAAGAAAAGGAAGAAAGGAAGGAAGAGTAGATGAAAGGAATGAATGAATGATGGAAGGATAGAAAGGAGAGGAAACATGTTGCCATTGAGTAAAAACAAAACCACAAATAACAAAACTAAAGGCTCTCTAGCTTCCAGAAACCAAGACCTCAGGGAAGGTCTTATATATCTGAAACATCAGAAATGGACTTTCCTTTTTTTTTAAAATAATAATTGTATTTTTTATTGATGTTCAATTTGCCAACATACAGAATAACACCCAGTGCTCATCCCGTCAAGTGCCCCCCTCAGTGCCCGTCACCCATTCACCCCCACCCCCCGCCCTCCTCTCCTTCCACCACCCCTAGTTCGTTTCCCAGAGTTAGGAGTCTTTATGTTCTGTCTCCCTTTCTGATATTTCCCACACATTTCTTCTCCCTTCCCTTTTATTCCCTTTCACTATTATTTATATTCCCCAAATGAATGAGAACATATAATGTTTGTCCTTCTCCGATTGACTTATTTCACTCAGCATAATACCCTCCAGTTCCATCCACGTTGAAGCAAATGGTGGGTATTTGTCATTTCTAATGGCTGAGTAATATTCCATTGTATACATAAACCACATCTTCTTTATCCATTCATCTTTCGATGGACACTGAGGCTCCTTCCACAGTTTGGCTATTGTGGACATTGCTGCTATAAAAATGGACTTTCCTGAGGAAGCTAAGGCTCCAGCCCAACAGAGAAGGGTTTTTGGACACTATGCAAGTATACATGTCTGGAACATGAAAACAAGAAGCTAAGATAATCCCGACTTCATCTTGGCTGTCATCCATGACTCACTTTAAGTACTAAGTTAGTGACTATATTTCAGAGATTGGCAGTCATTAAAATACAACTTGCCAAAGCTCCAACTCTTTTCTTTCATCAAGAAGAATGTCCCATGCAGCTGTGGGAAGTGGTGGGGAAATGGGCCAAGTAGAACTACTGGAAACACAAGCCAAGACATGCTGTGCTGATGCCTGTTTAATGCAGCACTAGATCCTATAAAGGATATTTAGACTTCCAGTTCAGAGTCCAATGTGTTAAAAGCTTGGAAATCATCACTTTCATTCTTAGGAAAAGCAAATGTTTACCAGACTGAAAATCGGTGATTTTTCCGGAAACATCAAAGAATTAAGATTGCAAGGCATACCACCAATCAAATCCTGCAGAGCTAGAGCTAAGATCTGCTTCTCTGTGGCAGAAGCCACCAGGGCCATAATTTGGTAGAAACATTTAAACGGAAATTTTGACAAATTGCTGGAGCTTGTGTATGAACTAGCTTGACAGTGAGAGATCCTGAGGCTTGCAAATGTTACAGGACCTTCACACCTTCATGGATTTCACCTCCAGGAACATGAGGGTTTTAATGGTTAAGAGCCAAGAATGATCACCTTGTGGCTACTGTGAGGGGAAGGCAAGTGTAACCATTGTAAAATATTCCCAGAGTGTTCATAACCAAGGCCTACTCACTAGAGCCTTATCACAGATAGTGATGGGGCATTTTTCCACTACCGTCCCTTCTAGCCTTGATTTCATACAAAGGAAAGGGGAGGAAAGCTAAGAAACATGAGTAAAGGTCACAGCCTTGAGACACAGGGCCACTAAAGGACTGAGATTTAATCATAAGATTATAGGATGCTTCCCCTCTTCCATACCTTACCACCACACCAACACTGTAGTACCAGTAGATTCAGCTAAAAAAGCTGCAAGACTGAGACTCTATTTAAGAAGGAATTCTTAGGGAAACCCAAAGATAACAGGGCACCTAACAACAACAACAAATAGCTAGAGGAATCGAAGTCTCTGCTACTTACAGCTATAGCAAACATTAAGCATGGTCCAAGCACTGGCCAAATTAACATAAACATCACACTAGAGGCCTATTTACCTCAGTTCAATATATCATGTCCACCTTTCAATAACAAAAATAAATTACAAGGTATACTAAAAGGTGAGAAAAAATACAGTCTGAAGAGACAAAGTAAGTGTCAGAATCATACTCTGGTATGACACAGGTGTTGGTTTTATCAGGCCTGATCCCGAATTTCAAATGACTATAATTAATATGTTAAGGGCTCTAATGGGAAAGGTAGACAAGAACAAGTGGGTAATATGAGCAGAGAGATAGAAATTCTAGTAAAGAATCAAAAGGAAATGCTAGAAATCAAAACCACTCTAACAGAAATGAACAATGCCTTTGGCAGGTGCATTAGTAAACTGAATGTATCTGAGGAAAGAATCTGTGAACTTAAAGATAGGTTAATAGAAACTTTCAAAACTGAGTTATAAAGAGAAAATAGAATGAAAGAAGGAAAAGGGGATAGAATGCAACATCCAAGGGCTGTAGGATACTTTCAAAAGGTAAAACATATGAATAGTTGAAATGTCAGAAGAAGAAAAAAAAAAGTTAGAAGAGCTGGGTTATATATATATTATTAACCATATATAACCACATATTATGTATATTACATTCCGTATCCAACTACAGAAAATCAAAGACACAGAAAAAATTATTGAAGCAAGCTGAGGTGAGGGGACAAACAACAACCACCATCACAACAAAACAACATCACCCACAGAAAAACAAGGATAAGAATTACAGAGGACTTCTTGTTGGATACTATGCAGGCAAGGCATGTTAAAAGAAGGGAACCATCAAACTAGAATTTTATATCTAGTGAAACTATCCTTCAAAAGTAAAGGAGAAATGAAGATAGATACCTGCTCTCACAGTTGCTTTTAGCTCTATTTACCCTCAAAGGGGAGTAACCAAGTGCCTGGAGGCTGGTCATCCTTACTGGAAACATCAGGAGGAGGAAGTGACAGAGATCAGGACTACATTAGGAAAGAGTCCCTAAGACAGGAACATCAAAATAAGAGAATTATTCATGGGGGTGGAGAGTTAATGCACAAACCAAGTATGCTAGACTAAGTATACAACTTGCAACCGGTACCTTCTATTGCTAAACCTCATGTTTCTGCCTAAAAATGGGAACACTTTTCAAACACCATTTGGACTTAACCTCACTCTTTATAGAATATTAAATCTATAGCTATCCAGACAAATACATGAAAACAGCAAAATATTATGGTAGTAGAAACTTAAATGCTAAATGGTGAGCTATAAATGATAATTTCTCAATCAAGTAATTTGAAAAATATTTATTAGGCTTCTATTCTGTCAGGTAATCTAATAATCTCAGAATTTTCATTTAAGTAGTAGAAACTAAAATACACTAAAAAAGTAAATAAACAAGAAAGATATAAACAACAAACAAAACCTAAAACCAGCAGAAGGAAGGAAATAATAAGATGAAAACAGAAATAAATGATATAGAAATGAAAACAAAAACCAATATAACAGATCAATGAAACCAGGAGATGGTTCTTTGAAAAAAAATTTTAAAAATTGATAATCCTCTAACCAGACTTATCAAGAAAAAAGAGAAAAAGCTAAAATAAATAAAATCACAAATGAGAGAGGAGAAATAACAACCAACACCACAAAAATACAAATATTGTAAGAGAATGTTATGAAAAACTATGTGCCAACTAATTGGACAACCTAGAAGAAATGGATGAATTCCTAGAAACATAAACTAAAAAAAACTGAAATAGGAAGAAATAGGAAATTTGAGCAGACCAATAACCAGCAAATAAACTGAATCACTAATTTAAAAACTCCCAATAAATAAAAGTTCAGGACCAGAGGACTTCACAGAATTCTATCAAACTTTTAAAGAAAAGTTAATAACTATTCTTCTCAAATCACCCCAAAAAAATAGAAGAAGACGGAAAGCTTTCAAATTCATTCTAGGAGGCCAGCATTACCTCGTACCAAAACCAGATAAAGACATCACTAAAAAGGAGAACTATGGGCAATATCTCAGATTCAAAGTTCCTCAACATAATACTAGCAAAGAGGATCAACAATACATTTAAAAAATCATTTATCATGATCAGGTGGGATTTATTCCTCGGTTGTAAGAGGGTTAAATGTTGATAGATCAATCAATGAAATACATCATATCAATAAAAGAAAAGATAGGAACCATATGATCATTTCAAGAGACAAAGAACAGGTATTTGACAAGTACAATATCCATTCATGATTTAAAACATAGTGCCACATAATAAAGGCCATATATGAAATTCCTACAGCTGAATCATCCTTAATAGTGAAAAATTGAAAGCTTTCCCACTAAAGTCAAGAACAAAACATGGATGTCCACTCTCATTATTTTTATTCAGCATATGCCGGAAGTCCTAATCACAGCAATTAGACAACAAAAAGAAATAAAAGGCACCCAAATCAGTACAAAAGAAGTAAAACTTTTGCTATTTGCAGATGGCATTATACTATATAACAAAACCCTGAAAGACTCCACCAGTCTTTGCTAGAACTGAAATACAAATTCAGTAGAGTTGCAGGATACAAAATCAATGTACAGAAATTTGTTGCATTTCTATATACCAATTATGAGGCTGCAGAAACAGAAATTAATAAAACCCATTTATAATTACACCAAAAATAATAAGATACCTAGGAATAAATTTAACCAAAGAGGTGTAAGACCTCTACTCTGAAAACTATGAAACACCAATGAAAGAACTTGAGACAATAAAATAAAATGGAAAGACTTTTCAAGCTCATGGATTAGAAGAACAAATATTGTTAAAGTGTCCATAGTAGGGATGCCTGGGTGGCTCAGTGGTTGAGTGTCTCCCTTGGCTCATGTCATGATCCTGGGGTCTGAGGATCGAGTCCCGCATCATGTTCACTGCAGGGACCTGCTTCTCCCTCTGCCTGTGTCTCTGCCTCTCTCTCTGTGTTTCTCATGAATAAATAAAATCTTTTAAAAAAAGTCCATACTATACAAAGCAATCTACACATTTAATGCAATCCCTATCAAAATATCATTTTTTCACAGAACTTGAAAAAACAATTCTAAAATATGTATAGAACCACAAAAAAACCTGAATAGCCAAAGCAATCTTGAAAAAGAAAAGCAAAGCTGGAGGCATCACAATTCCAAACTTCAAGTTATACTGCAAAGCTGTAGTGATCAAAACAGTGTGGTACTAGCACAAAAAAAGATCAATAGAACAGAACAGACAACCCAGAAATAAACCCACAATTATATAATCAAATAATCTTTGACAAATCAGGAAAGAATATGCAATGGGAAAATGACAGTCTCTTCAACAAATGGTGCTGGGAAAACTGGACAGCAATATACAAAAGAATAAAACTGGACCACTTACTTATACCATACACAAAAATAAGTTCAAAATAGATTAAAGACCTAAATGTGAGACTTGATACCATAAAAGTCCTAGAAGAGAGCACAGGCAGTAATGTCTTTGACATTGGCCAAAGTAACATTTTCTAGATGTGTTTCCTGAGGCAAGGGAAACAAAAGCAAAAATAAAATATTGGGTTTATATAAAAATAAAAAGCTTCTGCACAGTGAAGGAAACAATCAACAAAACTGAAAGGCAACCTACAGAATGGGGGAAGATATTTGCAAATGGTACATCCAATAAAAGGGTATTATCCAAATTATATAAAGAACCTACACAACTCAATACACAAAAGCAAATAATCCAATCAAAAATGGGCAGAAGACAAGAGTATTTCTCCAAAGAAGACATACGGAGGACCAATAGACACATAAAAAGATGTTCATCATCACTTACCATCAGGGAAATGCAGATCAAAACTACAACGAGATATCACCTCATACCCGTCAGAATGGCTAAAATCAACAACACGAAAACAACAGGTATTATTGAGAATGTGGAGCAAAAGGAATCCTCATGCACTGCTAGTGGGAATGCAAACTAGTACAGCCATAGAAAACAGTATGGAGGTTCTTCAAAAAGTTAAAAATAGAAGTACTTTATGACCCAGCAACTGCACTCAGGGTATTTACCCCAAAAATACAAAAACACAAATTCAAAGGGATACATGCACCCCGATGTTTATAGCAGCATTACCTACAATAGCTCAAGTGTTCTTTGATTGATGAATCTATAAAGAAGAGGTGATATACATATACAATAGAATATTATTCAGCCATCAGAAAGAATAAAATCTTGAGACACCTGGGTAGCTCAGTGGTTGAGCATCTGCCTTCAGCTCAGGTCATGATCATGGGATCCTGGGATTGAGTCCTGCTTCCGGCTCGCTTCAGGGAGCCTGCTTCTCCCTCTGCCTGTGACTCTGTCTTTCTCTGTGTCTCAAGAATAAATAAATAAAATCTTTTAAAAAAGAATAAAATTTTGCCATTTAAAATGACATGGATGGAACTAGAGAGTATAATGCTAAGTGAAATAAGTCAGTCAGAGAAAGACAAATATCATAGGATTTCACTCCTGTGTGGAATTTAAGAAACAGAACAAATGAGCAAAGCGGAAAAGAGAGAGAGAGAGAGAGAGAGAGAAACCAAGAAATAGACTCCTAACTATAATGAAAATATTTATGGTTATCAGAGGGGAGGGGGCCAGAAATGGTCAAAATAGGTGATGGAGATTAGGGAGTACACTTGTGATGAGCACCAGGTGTTGTATGGAGATTTTGAATCATTATATTGTACACCTGAAACTAATATTACACCGTATGTTAACTAGGATTTTTTTTTAAAAGGAAAGAAGGATACACACTGGCACAAGTTATGCATAAAATTAAAAGTAAGTGAGTGATGATAAACAGTAGATAGATGAGAAATAGACAGATATATAGCTGATAATGTTTATACAGGTACTGTATAAATTGAAATTTAAATAATAAGAAGGAACTATCTGTGAATAGATTAAGGATTACAAATATAGGGAATAGTTAGCAGAGATGTGAAGTAGGAAATTGGAGTAGGAAATTGGAATATACAAGCCTGGATTTCAGGGCAAAGGCCACAAATGGAAATGTAGATTTATGAGGCATATGGATGGCATTTTAAGCCATAGGCTTGGTTATGCAGATAGAGTACAGGACCGAGCCCTTGGATACTCTAGGTTTTCAAGTTTAAGCAGCAGAGATATCTGCAAAGATATTTGAGAAGGATTAGGAAACGAGCTAGGAGGAAATCTCATTTTAATTCTACTCAACAGAAACCTAAAGAAAACATGTTTCAAGGAGAACTGAATCATCAGTGCCACTGAGGTGTGAAAGAAGATGAGAACCTAGAGGTGACTTTTGAATGTGGCAACATGATGGTCAAGGGGGACCTTGACTGGGGTGGTCTTTGTAGCATAATGAGGACTAATGCCTGCATAGAGTCAGGTATGGAAGAAAGTGAAGTGAGGCTGCAGAGAGGGTGACTCAAGAAGTTTTGCTGTGAAGGAGAATAGAGATGGACACTCTGGAGTAGGAAGAAATCTATTAAAGTTTAGAAAGGCTCATGAAGGAGGCAATGCTTGAGCCAGACCACAGGAGGACTCTGTGAGAGAAAACAGATGACCTACTTGAATATAGCCAGTCTCCCTCTCCCAGCAGGCTTGAGCTGGAGCTTCCTTCCTTGAAGTGGTAGTGTCCTGTCTTTAAGGGAAGATGTGGGCCATCATATTTGTTTCTTTATTTACATGGTGGAGAGGGCACATTCCCTCTCAAACCCTAGGAGATCTAAGCAAATGTAATGTAAAATTTGTAGTAACAACCAAAGTTTCGTTACTGGCTCCAATAAATGATTCCAACATCTAGCTCCAATTCCCATTTGGGGAAATTGGGGGAAATATGAGATTCCATCAGCAATAGAGTAAAAATATAAAGGAAGACCCTTTTGCCTTTCTGTAGAAACTTCCTCCAACTTCTTTCAGCCAAAGAAATATCACAGACTCTCCATATAATTCCTTGCCTAAATAGAAAAATAGTAGGTAGTAAGGGAATAGTGTCTGCCATGCCTGGAGTTCTTAAACTCAGGAAAAAGTCTCTTCTGCTTATCCAAGCTTTGTCTCTCATACAATCTGTATACATCAAGGTTCACCAAAGGAAAAAAAACCAATAAGATGTATATATGTATAAATGGATAGATGATGGATAGATAGATAATGGATAAGATAAGGATTTATTTTAAGGAACTGGGTTACATGATTGTGGAGGCTGACAAGTCCAAAATCTGCAGGTTGGGCTAGCAGGCTAGAGACCCAGAGAAGAGTTGATTTTGCACTTCAAGTCCAAAGGTGGTCTGCTGGGTAGAAATCTCTCTTTTTTCAGAGAGGTCAGTTCTATTTCTATTAAGACCTTCAATTGATTAGATAATTCACTCATATTACTCAAAACCTAGAGATTTCAATATTAATCTCAACCAAAAAAATATTTTCATTTATACCTGAAACTAATGAACATTGTGCCAGCTATACTCAAATAGAAACAAAATTTAAATACTTACATTGAAACATGGAGAATAATGTTCGGCTATTTAGTAACCACGACCTAACAAAGGTGACACTCACAATTAATTACCACAAGTCCACGGCTTGTCAATTTGGCACCCATACAGATCTCCTTAAGTCATAACCAAGCTCCAAAGAAAGATAAGATCATATTTCCACCTGACATGATACAACTATCCTGTGTACACCAGAAACGCACTAACCTTTTTCCCTCAAAGAGGATGCAAAGTCCTTGGCTAAAGTTCCCATTCTGCCAGCAGATTTCAATTCTCAGAACAGTGCCCAGGGAGGATCCTCAATAAAAAGAACAGTAATGAACACATGGTCTCCCACAGAATGTCAATTTTATGGCTGCTATTTTAAGAGGTTCTTTAATTACTTGTTTTCTGGGGCAGTAGGTTTGCCACATAAAACTGTTTTCTTTTAGTTGGTGAATATTCTCAATTAGATTTTATTTCTGACTCTGACACAAATACTATGTAAAAGAAAAAAAAACTCATGAATTAGATTCATAATTCATCTTTCATTTTCTTCCTTTTTCCATGTGATATTTTATCCCCTAGGGAATAGTGACAGAAATTTGCATTACACAAAAGATACTTTGTGCAAACAGAATTCAGTATTGATAACTGAATGGAGGTTTAGCAAAAAGCAAAACAGTTCAGTTGATACCAATGAATTTTCCACCTTAAAGACTTGGTTTAATTGATATAAATTCAAAAACCCAGTTTCTTAGAAGAAACTTACTAATAAGAAAGGTAAAATGTTCATAATTTTGGACATTACTGACCATGGATTTGCCTTCTGCCCTAGTTCACAAATGTTTTTGCCTTGTAAGATTTTTAATGCTATCCAGATATCTTGCTTAGTAAATTTAAGTTCTAATATTTTTTTAAATGAGCATTTGGATATTCTCTATCCCTTGCAAATAGCAGTGCAGGATCATATTTACAGAATAAATTTAAGCAATAAGGTAATTAGAAATAGCAAGTGTTAGCAAGGATATGGACAAAAGGAAACCCATATGTACTGTTCTCGGGAATGTAAATTGGAGAAGCCACTAAAGCAAATAGTGTGGAGGTTCCTCAAAAAAGTAAAAATAGAATTACCATATGATCTAGCAATTCTACTTCTGGGTATTTATCTAAAGAAAATGAAAACATTAAGAAAAAAAACTAAATCCCCATTTTCATTCATAGCACAATAGTCAAGATACAGAAATAACTTAAATAACCAATGGATGAAATAATAAAGAAAATGTGATAGATAGATAGATAGATAGATAGATAGATAGATAGATAGATAGAATATTACTCAGGCATAAAAAAGAATGCAATCTTGCCCTTTGCAACATGGAGGGA
Source organism: Canis aureus (assembly GCF_053574225.1). Taxonomy (NCBI): domain Eukaryota; kingdom Metazoa; phylum Chordata; class Mammalia; order Carnivora; family Canidae; genus Canis; species Canis aureus. The sequence continues at coordinate 20,134,553 of NC_135619.1, forward strand.
CCTTAAGGTCATTGTGCTAAGTGAAATAAGTCAGACAAAGACAATGATCTCATTTATACAGGGAATTAAAAAAAATCTTTAAGTTCATAGATACAGGGAACATATTGGTGTTTGCCAGAGGCAGAAAGTGTGGTGGAGTGAAATGAGAGAATGGAGTAAAAAAAATACAAAATTCCAGTTATAAAATAAGTCCCAAGGATGTAATGTACAGCATGGATGACTATAGTTAATAATATCATATTGCATATTTGCAAATTGCTAACAATAGATTTTAAAAGTTCTCTTTACAAGAAAGTATCTTTTGTAACTATGTATGCTAATAAATGTGAACTAGACTTATGATTATTTTGCAATATATACAAAGATTGAGTCACTATATTATATACTTGAAACTAATGTAATGCTATAGGTCAATTTGTACCTCAAATTAAAAAGTAATAGGTGGAGGGAGGGGCAAGATGGCGGAAGAGTAGGGTCCCCAAGTCACCTGTCCCCACCAAATTACCTGGATAACCTTCAAATCATGCCGAAAATCTACGAATTCGGCCTGAGATTTAAAGAGAGACCAGCTGGAATGCTACAGTGAGAAGAGTTCGCGTGAAGATGGGGAAAAAGAAATAAAGAAACAAAGGCCTCCAAGGGGGAGGGGCCCCGCGAGGAGCCGGGCTGAGGCCGGGGCGAGTGTCCCCAGGACAGGAGAGCCCCGTCCCGGAGACGCAGGAGCTGCACCGACCTTCCCGGGGGAAAGGGGCTCGCGGGGAGTTGGAGCAGGACCCAGGAGGGAGGGGATGCCCTCGGGCTCCCGGGGACAGTAACAGACACCTGCGCCCCGGGAGAGTGCGCCGAGCTCCCTAAGGGCTGCAGCGCGCACGGTGGGACCCGGAGCAGCTCGGGGGGCTCGGGGGCGGCTCCGCGGAGGGGGCTGCGGGGCGGGAGCAGCTCGGGGGGCTCGGGGGCGGCTCCGCGGAGGGAGCTGCGGGGCGGGAGCGCGAATCCAACAGCACAGGTCCCGGGAGCGCAGGGCGCCGGGACACAGCCCAGGATCCAGCTTCCCCCCGGGACAGGCAGAGGCCGGGAGGGCCCAGGACAGCAAGGACGCTCCTGGCCCAGCTGAGCAGATCAGCGGCCCCGCCCCGGAGCCTCCAGGCCCTGCAGACGGAGAGCTCCGGGGCTACTGCGGGAGCTGACTCCAGGGATGCAGAGCTGGCCCTGCCACTGGGGCTGTTCCTCCTGGGGCCTCACGGGGTAAACAACCCCCACTGAGCCCTGCAACAGGCAGGGGCAGAGCAGCTCCCCCAAGTGCTAACACCTGAGAATAAGCACAACAGGCCCCTCCCCCAGAAGACCAGCTAGACGGACAAGTTCCAGGGGAAGTCAAGGGAATTAAAGTATACAGAATCAGAAGATACTCCCCGTGTTTTTTTTCTTTTCTTTTTTTTTTTTCTTTTTGATTTCTGTTTGCTTCCCCCACCCTTTTTTTCCTTTCTTTCTTTTTCTTTCTCTTTTTCTTCTCTTTTTTCTTTTTTTCTTCCTTTTTTCTTTTTCTCTTTTCTTTCCTTCTTTCTCTCTCTTTTTCTCCTTTTCCCAATACAACTTGTTTTTGGTCACTTTGCACTGAGAAAAATGACTAGAAGGAAAACCTCACCTCAAAAGAAAGAAACAGTCCTCTCTCCCACAGAGTTACAAAATCTGGATTACAATTCAATGTCAAAAAGACAATACAGAAGCACTATTATACAGCTACTGGTTGCTCTAGAAAAAAGCATAAAGGACTCAAGAGACTTCATGACTGCAGAATTTAGACCCAATCAGGCAGAAATTAAAAATCAATTGAATGAGATGCAATCCAAACTAGAAGTCCTAACTACGAGGGTTAACGAAGTGGAAGAACGAGTGAGTGACATAGAAGACAAGTTGATGGCAAAGAGGGAAACTGAGGAAAAAAGAGACAAACAAAAGACCATGAGGATAGAATAAGGGAAATAAACGACAGCCTGAGGAAGAAAAACCTACATTTAATTGGTGTTCCCGAGGGTGCCAAAAGGGACAGAGGGCCAGAATATGTATTTGAACAAATCATAGCTGAAAACTTTCCTCATCTGGGAAGGGAAACAGGCATTCAGATCCAGGAAATAGAGAGATCCCCCCGTAAAATCAATAAAAACCGTTCAACACCTCGACATCTAATAGTTAAGCTTGCAAATTCCAAAGATAAAGAGAAGATCCTTAAAGCAGCAAAAGACAAGAAATCCCTGACCTTTATGGGGAGGAGTATTAGGGTAGCAGCAGATGTCTCCACAGAGACCTGGCAGGCCAGAAAGGGTGGCAGGATATATTCAGGCTCCTAAATGAGAAGAACATGCAACCAAGAATACTTTATCCAGCAAGGCTCTCATTCAAAATGGAAGGAGAGATAAAGAGCTTCCAAGACAGGCAGGAACTGAAAGAATATGTGACCTCCAAACCAGCTCTGCAAGAAATTTTAAGGGGGACTCTTAAAATTCCCCTTTAAGAAGAAGTTCAGGGAACAATCCACAAAAACAAGGACTGAATAGATATCATGATGACACTAAACTCATATCTCTCAATAGTAACTCAGAATGTGACCGGGCTTAATGACCCCATCAAAAGGCGCAGGGTTTCACACTGGATAAAAAAGCAGGACCCATCTATTTGCTGTCTACAAGAGACTCATTTCAGACAGAAGGACACCTACAGCCTGAAAATAAAAGGTTGGAGAACCATTTACCATTCAAATGGTCCTCAAAAGAAAGCAGGGGAAGCCATCCTCATATCAGATAAAATAAAATTTACCCCGAAGACTGTAGTGAGAGATGAAGAGGGACACTATATCATACTTAAAGGATCTATCCAAAAAGAGGACTTAACAATCCTCAATATATATGCCCCGAATGTGGGAGCTGCCAAATATTTAAATCAATTAATAACAAAGTGAAGAAATACTTAGATAATAATACACTTATACTTGGTGACTTCAATCTAGCTCTTTCTATACTCGATAGGTCTTCTAAGCACAACATCTCCAAAGAAACGAGAGCTTTAAATGATACACTGGACCAGATGGATTTCACAGATATCTACAGAACTTTACATCCAAACTCAACTGAATACACATTCTTCTCAAGTGTACATGGAACTTTCTCCAGAATATACCACATACTGGGTCACAAATCAGGTCTGAACTGATACCAAAAGATTGGGATCGTCCCCTGCATTTTCTCAGACCATAATGCCTTGAAATTAGAACTAAATCACAACAAGAAGTTTGGAAGGACCTCAAACACGTGGAGGTTAAGGACCATCCTGCTAAAAGATGAAAGGGTCAACCAGGAAATTAAGGAAGAATTAAAAAGATTCATGGAAACTAATGAGAATGAAGATACAACCGTTCAAAATCTTTGGGATGCAGCAAAAGCAGTCGTAAGGGGGAAATACATCGCAATACAAGCATCCATTCAAAAACTGGAAAGAGGGGATCCCTGGGTGGCGCAGCGGTTTGGCGCCTTCCTTTGGCCCAGGGCGCGATCCTGGAGACCCGGGATCCAGTCCCACGTCGGGCTCCCGGTGCATGGAGCCTGCTTCTCCCTCTGCCTGTGTCTCTGCCTCATTCTCTCTCTCTCTCTCTGTGACTATCACAAATAAATAAAAATTAAAAAAAAAATTAAAAAAAAAAAACTGGAAAGAACTCAAATACAAAAGCTAACCTTACACCTAAAGCTAGAGAAAAAACAGCAGATAGATCCTACACCCAGCAGAAGAAGAGAGTTAATTAAGATTCGAGCAGAACTCAACGAAATCGAGACCAGAAGAACTGTGGAACAGATCAACAGAACCAGGAGTTGGTTCTTTGAAAGAATTAATAAGATAGATAAACCATTAGCCAGACTTATTAAAAAGAAGAGAGAGAAGACTCAAATTAATAAAATCATGAATGAGAAAGGAGAGATCACTACCAACACCAAGGAAATACAAATGATTTTAAAAACATATTATGAACAGCTATACGCCAATAAAATAGGCAATCTAGAAGAAATGGATGCATTCCTGGAAAACCACAAACTACCAAAACTGGAACAGGAAGAAATAGAAAACCTGAACAGGCCAATAACCAGGGAGGAAATTGAAGCAGTCATCAAAAACCTCCCAAGACACAAGAGTCCAGGGCCAGATGGCTTCCCAGGGGAATTCTATCAAACATTAAAAGAAGAAACCATACCTATTCTCCTAAAGCTGTTTGGAAAGATAGAAAGAGATGGAGTACTTCCAAATTCGTTCTATGAGGCCAGCATCACCTTAATTCCAAAACCAGACAAAGACCCCACCAAAAAGGAGAATTACAGACCAATATCCCTGATGAACATGGATGCAAAAATTCTCAACAAGATACTGGCCAATAGGATCCAACAGTACATTAAGAAAATTATTCACCATGACCAAGTAGGATTTATCCCTGGGACACAAGGCTGGTTCAACACCCGTAAAACAATCAAGGTGATTCATCATATCAGCAAGAGAAAAACCAAGAACCATATGATCCTCTCAATAGATGCAGAGAAAGCATTTGACAAAATACAGCATCCATTCCTGATCAAAACTCTTCAGAGCGTAGGGATAGAGGGAACATTCCTCGACATCTTAAAAGCCATCTACAAAAAGCCCACAGCAAATATCATTCTCAATGGGGAAGCACTGGGAGCCTTTCCCCTAAGATCAGGAACAAGACAGAGATGTCCACTCTCACCACTGCTATTCAACATGGTACTGGAAGTCCTAGCCTCAGCAATCAGACAACAAAAAGACATTAAAGGCATTCAAATTGGCAAAGAAGAAGTCAAACTCTCCCTCTTCGCCGATGACATGATACTCTACATAGAAAACCCAAAAGCCTCCACCCCAAGATTGCTAGAACTCATACAGCAATTTGGTAGCATGGCAGGATACAAAATCAATGCCCAGAAATCAATGGCATTTCTATACACTAACAATGAGACTGAAGAAAGAGAAATTAAGGAGTCAATCCCATTTATAATTGCACCCAAAAGCATAAGATACCTAGGAAAAAACCTAAACAAAGAGGTAAAGGATCTATACCCTAAAAACTATAGAACACTTCTGAAAGAAATTGAGGAAGACACAAAGAGATGGAAAAATATTCCAGGCTCATGGATTGGCAGAATTAATATTGTGAAAATATCAATGTTACCCACGGCAATTTACACGTTTAATGCAATCCCTATCAAAATACCATGGACTTTCTTCAGAGAATTAGAACAAATTATTTTAAGATTTGTGTGGAATCAGAAAAGACCCCGAATAGCCAGAGGAAGTTTTAAAACGAAAACCATATCTGGGAGCATCACAATGCCAGATTTCAGGTTGTACTACAAAGCTGTGGTCATCAAGACAGTGTGGTATGGCACAAAAACAGACACATAGATTAATGGAACAGAATAGAGAACCCAGAAGTGGACCCTCAACTTTATGGGCAACTAATATTCGATATAGGAGGAAAGACTATCCATTGGAAGAAAGACAGTCTCTTCAACAAATGGTGCTGGGAAAATTGGACATCCACATGCAGAAGAATGAAACTAGACCACTCTCTTTCACCATACACAAAGATAAACTCAAAATGGATGAAAGATCTAAATGTGAGACAAGATTCCATCAAAATCCTAGAGGAGAACACAGGCAACACCCTTTTTGAACTCGGCCATAGTAACTTCTTGCAAGATACATCCACGAAGGCAAAAGAAACAAAAGCAAAAATGAGCTATTGGGCCTTCATCAAGATAAGAAGCTTTTGCACAGCAAAGGATACAGTCAACAAAACTAAAAGACAACCTACAGAATGGGAGAAGATATTTGCAAATGATGTATCAGATAAAGGGCTAATATCCAAGATCTATAAAGAACTTATTAAACTCAACACCAAAGAAACAAACAATCCAATCATGAAATGGGCAAAAGACATGAACAGAAATCTCACAGAGGAAGACATAGACATGGCCGACACGTACATGAGAAAATGCTCTGCATCACTTGCCATCAGGGAAATACAAATCAAAACCACAATGAGATACCACCTCACACCAGTGAGAATGGGGAACATTAACAAGGCAGGAAACCACAAATGTTGGAGAGGATGTGGAGAAAGGGGAACCCTCTTGCACTGTTGGTGGGAATGTGAACTGGTGCAGCCACTCTGGAAAACTGTGTGGAGGTTCCTCAAAGAGTTAAAAATAGACCTGCCCTACGACCCAGCAATTGCACTGTCGGGAGCAAAGATACAGATGCAATGAAACGCCGGGACACCTGCACCCCGATGTTTCTAGCAGCAATGTCCACAATAGCCACACTGTGGAAGGAGCCTCGGTGTCCATCGAAAGATGAATGGATAAAGAAGCTGTGGTTTATGTATACAATGGAATATTACTCAGCCATTAGAAACGACAAATACCCACCATTTGCTTCAACGTGGATGGAACTGGAGGGTATTATGCTGAGTGAAGTAAGTCAATCAGAGAAGAACAAACAGTGTATGTTCTCATTCATTTGGGGAATATAAATACTTGTGAAAGGGAATATAAGGGAAGGGAGAAGAAATGTGTGGGAAATATCAGAAAGGGAGACAGAACATAAAGACTCCTAACTCTGGGAAACAAACTAGGGGTGGTGGAAGGGGAGGAGGGCACTGAGGGGGGCACTTGACGGGATGAGCACTGGGTGTTATTCTGTATGTTGGCAAATTGAACATCAATAAAAAATAAATTTATTTTAAAAAAAGTAATAGCCATAATAAACCTATAAACATATTTTTATTTTTAAAAACTATTTAAAGAAATAAACTATAGATTCCTGTTCCTAACACACAATCCCTCACAGTATATGCTTATCAATGGCAGGTAACTTGCCCAATTTCTCATGCTACCATATCTCATTGAATCTGAAGATATTAACTATAGGGCATGTAATTTTTTTTACCATTAGGAAATTTTTAATGCTGTCAAACTATGTCACACCATCAACAATAGAAAAGTCCCAGTTTTAGGAATGTTAAAATGTGTCTCTTTAAATCAGTAAGTACAGTACTCACATTCATAATCCAAACTACAAGATCCTCAAAATTAAGGAAATTCATTTTGTGTACCTTGCAGAGCCTCGTCTATAGTAAGACAAAAGAAAGAAAGAGAAGAAAGAAAGAAGAAAGAAAGAAAGAAAGAAAGAAAGGAAGGAAGGAAGGAAGGAAGGAAGGAAGGAAGGAAGGAAGGAAGAAAGAAAGAAAGAAAGAAAGAAAGAAAGAGAAAGAAAGAAAGAAAGAAAGAAAGAAAGAAAGAAAGAAAGAAAGAAAGAAAAGGAAGAAAGAAAGAAAAGGAAGGAAAGAAACTAAATTTGTAAATTAAGCAAAACCTCACATCAAAAGTAAAAGTAGAGATTAAAAAGGGAACTAAAAGCTGTTTCATCCCAGAACTGGAGTGATAGGGTCAAGTGGATTCAGGTCTAAGACTGGAGGAGAGATAAACTGAAGGCTTGTTAGGTTCTCCAAACCTGCAGCAACTGCACTATCACACGGAACTTCCATCCTGCACTCCTGCACCTGTTCAATGAGAGATAGCAAACTGTACTGATAACCTACCTGCCCAGACAACAGTCTTCAGAAAAGAAGTCTTGACACATAGAACTTATTGGTTTTGGCCCTTGTTAATATTTGTACTGGGGTGAATTGTGTCCCCCCAGAATTCAACTCCATCCAGAACCTCAGAATATGACCTTATTTGAAAATATGGTTTTTGCAGACATAATTAGTTCTGTTAAGGTCATACGGGGTTGGGGTGGACCCTAAATGCAATGACTGGTGTCTTCATAAGAAGGATATGTAAAGGTCTAGAGAAGCACAGAAGAAAAGCCCGAGTGAAAATGGAGGCAGAGATTACAATGATGTGTCCGCAAGCCAAGGAATGCCAAAATTACTAATTACTGCTAGAGAGGTAAGTATTCTTTCCTAGAGCCTTTGGAGGGAACATGGCTCTACCTTCATTTCAGACTTCTAACCTCCAGAACTATGAAAGAATACATTTTTCTTTTATTAAACCACTCAGTTTGGGGTAATTTGTTATAGTAGCCCTACAAAATGAATGGAGTGTTTTTTTTTTTTTTAAATAATAGTATTTAGCAACCAGAATCTATAATTTTATGGTTTTTAAAACTCTTTACTGGGTTTTTAATTTATAATAGTAATACAGATTCAATCTAACAGATTAAAACATAGAAATTTATTAAGTTAAAAGCAAAAGCCCTACCTTTTTACCCTATATCCAGCCCCTGTGTACTTACACTTTTTACCTTTTCTATGAATATACACATAAGCATTATTTTATTCAAAAAAAAATGGGATCATCCTATGCATTATGATTTTCAGCTTGCTTTCTTCTAGTAACTATATTATGAAATAGATGGGAATCTTTATATGTCTATGTATAGTGATTAATATCATTCTTTCCATGGGCTCTATAATATTCCATTAAAGCCATTATCTCATAATTCACAACAATTTATCAATACATATTTACTGTAAGCTATGAGCTGGGCATGGAATCCCTGTTTTCAAGGAGCATGAGAGATAAATAAGTAAAAAGTTTGAATCACTGACCTCTACCTCTGAAACCAATAATACATTATATGCTAATTAATTGAATTTAAATTAAAAATTTACTTATTTAGTTATTCGATTTTTATTTATTTATTCATGAGAGACACAGAGAAAGAGGCAGAGATAGGCAGAGAAGAAGTAGCCTCCCTGTGGGAAGCCTGATGTGGTACTCAATCCCAGGACCCCAGAATCATGACCTGAGCCAAATCAACCATTGAGCTACCAAGGTGGCCCCCCAAATTTTTTTTATAAAAGGATATTCAATAGGCACAAGCAAAGAGGACTGTGAAGGGGATGGGAAGGTGCAAGGCACATGGGGCAAATGTACAAATTACAAGCAATAGAAAGGAATAATCCTTGGGGTAGCACAAGCAGCATCTCATCACTCTCACAAGTAATCGCAAAGAAAGAATCATCCACACAAGAGCTCTGGAATGTTAAACCTGGTCAATTTTCCTGGATTTAAATAGACTCATTTCAAGAAGAGTATGTAAAATTATTTAATCATCAGTTGGCTCAACACAGTGCACTATGTGGCCTGAGCACTTTATCAGTTGAAACAAGTATGATTTGTTCTACCAATGTTTTAAAAGATACACAATTCATTATTGTATGGGTCTTGGCTGCTGGCACAGGGACTCTAATGAATCACTGCTTACATTTCTAAGAAGCTTTTTCAAGGATGTAGCTCTGAGATGGGGATCCAAAAAGGTACCATCCCAGCAAATGAGGCCAAAGAGCATAGCTAAAGTGATCTTAATAGTGTTGAAGAATTCTGAAGGCAAAATCTTCAAGCTCAATCTAAATGAACCCCATAGAAGGATGATTTATTACTGAAAGACAGAGGAAAATGATTAGCCTTAATGAAGTACCTCGTAGTTTATGCAAATTGGATGTGATTCACCACTGATCTTGGACTAAAATTCCCAGTGACTTCTAGCTAATCAACCTTAATCATAGGCATACCTAATAGACCTTTTGTCTGAGGCTTTGATGTACTGCTTGGCTTTATCATTAGGTGATGGGGTAGGAGGGCAGACGTTTATAATCAGGAATGGAATAAGACAGACTAGATGCCAGGTAACTTCCTTTTGGGAATACCTGAAAGCTTCCTTCCATTTTATCCATCAGCATCCAGTTACCACCAGGGTAAGCAGATCTAAGTTATCTAAATGTACTAATGAACAAGGGCTCAATTGCATCAGGAAAGATAAGGACAGATTCTTGGCCCCCCCATCCTGCCCACCCCAAATCAGTTCCTGGATGTAAAAGTGACTTGATAATCTAAGTATTAATACAAATAAAACATCCAGTTCCTCACTCTGTAGATCCTTGGAGTGAAACTGGCATTATTAGAGACTTGGCTGGCACAGCAGCAGTCCCATAAGGAAAAGGAATAGAAGAACCTGGACCATACCTTTCCGAAAATTCTAGCTCACTTGATATTTGTTTTTTTTTTAATCTGCGATATATTAAAAAAAAAAAAAAAGAAAGAAAGTATGGGAGTGTTCATTGTGTTATAAACTGTAAATTATCATCAGATTACTCTCACGGCTGATGCTTCAGTAGCTATTTGGAAAATTCTTTTAATAAGGATGTTTTCCTAAGTCCTCCTGGCTGAATGCTATCTGCTCACCCACATGGCAGTCAGGCTGAAAGTATCTGCAGCACTGGAGTCCTGACCAGGACCAACATTTGATCTAGTTACAAAAGCAGTTTATCAGCTGCAGGCACAGAAAAACTTCCTCAGCTAGTTGAGGCTTGCCTTACAATCTCTCATTTCTAGTCTTAGAATATTTTTCATTTAGCAGATTCTGCTTCCTGGTTTTATTGCTGAATCAGGCAATAAGAACTAATTTCATGTCCCCTTTGAATCCTGTCAATCTGACTTATTTTGAGGAAGAGAAAATGGGAGCGTCAGTCAAAGCAGTCACATTTCACAGGCCCTCAGACAGCTTATCAGGAGGAATTTAACTAAATCTCATTCCATTCATTGGGATGGATATTTAATTCAGAAGTGCAGCCATCAGGGAACCTGGGTTAGTGAAGAGAGGCTGGCCAAGCACAAGCCCAAGGGCTTCCCACACTGCAGGATAAACCTTGCTTTAGATGCATCTCTGCCATGGGTGTCTGTGACCTCGGGCTTTGGATTCCATGAACAAATAAAAATTAAATGCCAATGTATATTTGCCATTTTTTTTTTGTTTCCCTTGTCAGCAGATTAAAGAAAATCAGCTGCCATCTACTCTTTCTGTCATTTCAGAAAGGGACATTTTTTAAACAACAAAACAAGAAGTTCTCAACTAAAGAATTTGTTTAAATTGAAGCAGAAACTTAGCATTATGAAAAACTCATTATGTTGTCTTTATTTTTTTTCCATTTTTCTTCAAATTGCTGGAAAATTTCTCACATGAAAGTGCCCTAGAGGACAAGAGCAACTGTTTTCCTCCTGATTCAAGGAAGACAAATGAGAGAAATGCAATAAATGTCTGTGTCCTTCTCCAGGAAATGCACCCAGGCATAACTAGAGAACTTTTCTATGTCCTATACCATGCTTTATTTCCTAATCTCCACCTCAGGACCCCTTCTGAATGTCCCTAAAACCCCACACTCCACACAGTCTTTTTAATAAGTACCATTTATGATATTCAAAATAGAAAATGAATTTTGAGAGGAAAACTCTATTTACAAACCAATGTAGAAGCACCTGGGTGGCTCAGTTGGTTAAATGTTTGCCTTCAGGTCTGTTCATGATTTCAGAGTCCTGGGACTGAGACCTTATTCTGGGGTTCCTGCTCAGTGAGGAATTCTGTTTCTCTTCCTCCCTCTGCCCACTGCCCCTGCCAACTCATGCATGCTCTCTCTCTCTCAAATAAATAAAATCTTTATTTAAAAAAAAAACAATGTATATAAGACACAATAAGAAATCCTATACTGTTTCTATTTCAAGAAATTTATACCATATAATAAAATACCTGTGTTCTCTCAAAATTAATGTAAAGTTTTCTTTAAAGAAGCTTTGTGGAGTGTCTGACTCTTGGTTTCAGCTCAGGTCGTGATCTTAGGGTCGTGAGATTGAGCCCTGCATTGGGCTCCCCACTCAGTGCAGAGTCTACTTGGATTTTTTTCTCTACCTCTCCCTTTACCCTTTGCTCTCTCTTGCTTGTTCTCTCTCTCTCTTTCTCTCTCTCAAAATAAAGAAATCTGAAGAAGAAGAAGAAGAAGAAGAAGAAGAAGAAGAAGAAGAAGAAGAAGAAGAAGAAAAGAAGAAGTAGTAGTAGTAGTAGTTGTTGTTTTAAGCACTTCTGAGGAAGATGGCAAAGTAGGAGTATCCTAAACTTACTTCATCCTACAGATACAAGTAAGTAACACCCAGGTCAGTGTAAATAACCCAGAAAATGACCCAAAGACTGACAGAACAGACTCTCCAAAGCTAGAGAAGAGGCCACACTGAAGTGGGAAGGAAGGGCAGAGACTCACTGAAGAGTAAAACTGACCCAGAGGACTATCCACAACAAACAGCACCATGGAGATACAGCATAGAATCAGCAGTTTGAAAAACGCCTGGGGTATGTGGGAAGGAGATTTATTTACTAACCTATGAGTAATGCTGGAGGGGCAGGGATCTTTGAGAGATTTCTCCAACAACAAAAGATCTGATGGGCATCATTTCCCTCCTTTGCCCCCCAGACTAGATACACAGAGGCCTACAGCAATCAGGGTAGCAGGAATACCCTTGGTTTAGCTTGCTAACAGCCCACCCACCCCTGTGCACTTCCACTGACTGGTGCCCTCTAGCCAGGCCTCCAGTCCAGGTCTCCTCCCACAGCCGACCCATGCAAACCTTGCTAACACCATGTATCTTGCCCCTGTGCTCTTCTGAAAACCGCCCCCTCCAGCCAGGGCTAAGGCAGGATTTTTCTACAGCAACTGCAGGTCCTTTCCCACAGCAGACCACAGCAGACCTTGCTGGCACTAGCTACCCTGCCCCCCACCTTCTCCTGCAGACCTGCCCTCAACAGGAGTCCATCCAAAGCTATGCTACAGCCTGGCAGTATACAAGCAGCACTGACAGAGGCTAGTGCCATTCCAAAGTGACTCTTGGGGACAGAAGAAGATAACCACACACACCAGTCTGACCACGGCCCCACTAGTGGGCTGAGGGCAGACATCTGGTCTAACTGCAGGCCCCATGCACCAATGAAAGCTATCAGGGGACAACATGGGGAATGTACCTTGCAATTCAGTGTTACTGTAGCTCTGGAAAACACCTGATCTGACTCAAATCAAGGCCAAGGAGGCCTCATACTGGCCCACTAATAACACAAGGACCAAACACAAGGCCCACACAGGAAAAGACAGCCATTGCACATGACAGTACTGAAAGCAAACATGGCTCAGCCACAATAGGGCACACACAACATACAAAGGAGATACTGTGAAGTGCCAATTTCTGATAAACAAAGGACATTGTACCGCAGGGCACTATAGGACCTCTTCTTCGTATGACCACTACTTTCTTTTTTCTTCTTTAAAGATTATTTATTTATTTATTCAACAGAGACACACATTGAGAGGCAGAGACACAAGCAGAGGCAGAAGCAGGCTCCCTGCAGGGAGTCGGATGCAGGACTCAATCTAAGGACCCCGGGATCATGACCTGAGCCAAAGGCAGACGCTCAACCACTGAGACACTCAGGTGCCCCAAGGCCACTACTTTCAAGAGTTGGAGACATAGCTGACTTTCCTAACACATAAGAAAAGACAGAATTAGACAAAATGAGGAGACAGAGGAATACGTCCCAAATGAAAGTAGAAGATAGAATCACAGCAAGAGAGCTAGATGAAACAGAGGTAAGTGATAATGCATGATAGAGAATTTAAAGCAATAGTCATAAAGTTACTCGCTGGCCTTAAGAAGAGAAGGGAGACCTTAGAGATTGAAAACATAAAAAAGAACCAAACATAGATGAAGCACTCAATAACTGAAATTAAAAATACACTAGAGAGAATGAGTAATAGCTTAGAGGAATTGGAATTATGAATTAGTGATCTGGAGGACAGAGTAATGGAAAACAATCAAGCTGAACAGGAAAAAATAAAAGATTAAGACAAAATGAAAATAGACAGGGAACCTAACAACACCCCCAAGCATAATAACATTCACATTGTAGAGATCCCAGAAGAAAAGAAGAAGAAGAATGTAAAGTTGCTCCTGCTTACGGTGGTAAGAAAAGAGGCTACGAGGCAAGTGGATCCCAGAGATGAACTTTATTGCAAACACCCTCGGGCAAGGTTCCACGATTGGGGGAGGGGGGGTGAGTCGGGGAAGTCGCGCTGGGAGAGAGTTGGCAGGGTCCTTTTTATCGGGTTGAAGCAGGGCATAGGCTTGTGTCTACATAAGGTAAGGTCTGGAGGGCATGGGTGGGAGAAGCCCGTGATGGACAGTTCCCAATTGGGAAGTTCCTGGGTGGAAAGTTTCAGTTTCCTGATGGTGACCTGGAGGCCGCAGGGAAGGTGGCGGGGAAAGTCCGCCATCTTGGAGAGGGTTGGCGGGGTGATCCGCCATTTTGGAGCCCCGGTTTCCCAGCCCGCCCATCATTCCGACCTCTTTATATTCATATTGGTGTCAGGGGGCGTGGACTCTATTCCGGCTACTTCCTGCGGGCAGTAGGACGTCATCGTAGAGGCCATCGGATGTGGGCAGGCGTGAATAGGGCTGCAGGAGGAGCTGGTTGACTGATACCCTGGTTATTTCCTGCAGGCGCTCCTGTAAGCAACGTATAAGGCAGGGAGCGATTGAGATGAACAGGAGGAGTATACAGAGGGGCCCTGCGAGGGGGAGGAGCCGAGTTACCCAGGCTTGGGGACTTAAGCCCCAAATGGAGTCATCTTGGCGTCTCGCTCGGATCCCGTCTTTGACCTTGGAGCTGACTATGCCCTACTGGTTGACGAAGTAGCAGCACTCTTCGTTTAAGTAAAGGCATGTTCCCCCTTTTTCGGCGGTGAGGAGATCTAAGGCGCGTCGGTTTTGTAGGGTGACGGCGGCTAAGCGGTGATCTGAGTCTGTAGGGCGGTGAGTGAGTCTGCTATTCGTTCCATGTCCTCACTGAGTGCCTGGGAGAGCTTATAATAGAAGTTAATGGAGGTTCCCAGCCCTGCCGCCCCAGTTGCCACACCGACAGTTAGTGCTGCCTCTATAAAAAAGAGGAGGAAGGCAGCCCTCTTTCTCCGAGAGGTAGGGGACAGTTCAGATAAGAGTTGTTCAGATGAGTAGATGCTGGTGGTAGGAGACAGAAGGATGAGAATACAATCCAAGGAATCATTGGCGGTTAGGCAGCAATAGATCCCTTTTGGGCAGGAGAGGAAGATTCCCAAGGAGGTGCAGTAGCGGAGAGTGGAGGTGTTTTTCCCTGATAGCAGGACCTGTGCATAGAAGTATAGGCCGAGAAATAGCGTGAGGTAGCTGAGCCCCTCATGCAGTCACAGACTCCACCTGGATCTGGGGACTCAGGAGGAGTACGAGAAGGAGCCCTAACCAAGCAGAGTTCGGTGGGGCCCACCATCTGGGAGGCCCACTTACTGTCAGAGGGGCCCGTTTAAGGTTGTTGATGTGCACCCACGGCTGGTGGCCCAATAGCTTTGCTGCAGTTGGGGTGCTGAGGATGACAGTATGGGGCCCAGTCCACCGCGTCTGTAAGGGACCGGGGTTGCGACTCCTGAGGAGAACCTGGTCCCCCGGGAGCAGTTTCTGGGGAGGAGTCTCATCATCTTCGGGGTTGTTCGGGGCTGGGGTGACTGAGTCAGCATGAGCTCTCAGGAGGGCCCGGAGCAGAGTGAGGTAAGGCAGATATGAGAGAAGGGGTGGAGGAACAGCAGGGAGATTGTGATCTATGAGGAAGGGACGACCCTAGAGGAGTTGGAACGGGCTTAGTCCCAAGGGTCCACGGGGGGCCACTCTCAGCCTAGTGAGGGCTAGAGGCAAGAGGGTAGGCCAAGAAAGATGGGTTTCCAAGGTAAGTTTGGTGAGTTGGGCTTTAAGTAGGCCGTTGGCCTTTTCTACTTTACCCGAGGACTGAGGATGGTAAGGGATGTGCAATCTCCAGGAGATGTTGAGATGATGAAGAGATGATGAAGGCAGGTCCGTTATCTGACTGGAGGGTTTGGGGCATTCCGAAACGGGGAATGATGTGTTCAGTAAGGATTGCAGCGAAGACGTCCGCCGTCTCATGGGCCGTGGGATAGGCCTCTATCCAACCTGTGAACGTGTCACCAGGGTTAGTAGGTAGCGGAGGCTTTTATGATGGGGCATGTGGGTGAAGTCCAGCTGCCAGTCTTCTCCTGGCTGGTGGCCTCGCAATTGGTGGTTAGGTCCTGGCCTGCGAATCCCACCTTGTGCATTGACAGCTGAACAGACAGTGCATGCCCTGTGAACGGTTTCAATGACCTTGGACAGAGAAGGGTGGTAGAAGAGAGGTTGTAAAAATTGAAACAACGCCTTGGGGCCAATATGGAGCAACTGGTGAATTTCTGTGACCAGGGTGTGAGCCAGGTTTTCAGGTATGGCAATGTGGTTCTGCATGTGGATCCACCCTTTGTTCCCTAGTTTGCCCCCCAACTTTTGGAGTGCTAGTGTCTCTTCCTCGGTGTAACAAGGTTGATGTGCAGTGTTGAGGAAGAGTACAGGGGCAGGAGTGGCGCTAAGGGCCGTCTGCCTGGCCACCGTATCAGCTTTATTGTTGCCTAGGGAGACCGGGTCAGGGGTAGTTTGGTGTCCCCGGCAGTGGACGATGGTGACCTCGGTGGGTAGGCATAGGGCCTCGAGGAGCCTGGCAATGAGCGGCCTATTTACGATAGGGGTACCTTTGGTAGTCAGGAATCCCCTTTCTTGCCAAATAACCGAATGAGTTTGGGATATGAGGTAAGCATATTTGGAGTCAGTGTAAATGGTGACTCGTTGTCCCTTGGACAGGTGGAGCGCCCAGGTTAGAGCTATCAGCTCCGCCTTATGGGAAGTAGTCCCAAGAGGAAGGGGGGCTGCTTCAACAACCACCTCAGAGGTAACTACGGTGTAGGCAGCATGGTGCAGGCCATCTGAGGTCAGAAAGGAGCTGCCATCTACAAACAGGATGCGATTAGGGTTAGCCCGAGGTTGATCAGAGAGTCCAGGGTAAGAGGGGGTAAAGTCCTCCAGAAGTTGAGGGCAAGAGTGAGAAGTGTCAGGGGTAGGCGAGGGTGCAGGCAGTAAAGTCGCAAGGTTTAAGCTGGGGAAGACAGAGATATCTGAGGGTTTTCGACGAATAACAAATGGATTAACTGCACCCGGGAGGGAGTCAGCTGGGCCAGAGACTGATGGCCAAGGAGGTCCGTGAGTCGGTGGGGGGAGTAGATTGTAAGAGGCTGTCCTAAGGACAGTTTTAGGGCCTCCTTAGTGAGGGAGGCCACAGCAGCCAGGGCCCTGAGACAGGGTTGCCAACCCCGGGTGGTGGGGTCTAACTGTTTGGACAGGTAGGCTACTGCCCTATATGTAGGCCTGGTGGGCTGGGCTAGAAGGCCGGTGGCCGACCCAGATCGTTCATCAGTGAAGAGATGGAACGGTTTAGTATGGTCCGGGAGGGCCAGAACTGGTTCCTTAATGAGGCAGTCTCGGAGCCTTGAAAATCCATGCTGGATTGAGGCAAGATCACTTAAGGGACCCTGAGGGGCTTCCTTGGCTGCTTGATATAAAGGCCGGGCCAGGATAGAAAAGTTTGGAATCCAGTGTCTAAAAAACCCCACGAGTCCTAGGAAGGAAAGTATCTCATCTGCACTCTGAGGGGGTTGCAGTTCTTGGAGGAGGCGAATACGGTCCCCAGTAAGGGATTTAGAGGTAGGGGTCAGAGTGATCCCTAGATACATGACCGATGGGGTACGAAGCTGGGCCTTAGATGGGTTGACTCTATACCCTCTAGCTCCCAGGAAGTTTAGTAGGGTAGAGGTATCTTCCTGGGAGGTCAGGCGGGAAGGGCTACAGAGAAGCAGGTCATCTACATACTGCAGCAGGGTACTGGCCTCCAGGATGCATTCCTGGAGGTCAGCCGCCAGGGCCTGGCCGAAAATGTGGGGGCTGTCACGAAACCCTTGTGGTAAGACTGTCCAGGTAAGTTGTCCAGAAACATGGGTGTCTGGGTCTTTCCAGGTAAAAGCAAACAGAAAATAGGAGTCAGGATGCAGAGGAATAGTAAAGAATGCTTCCTCTAGGTCGAGAACAAGAAATGAGACGTGCCGGGAGGGATGTGAGACAGTAGGGTATAGGGGTTGGGGACGACCAGGTGGAGTAGGACAACAGCTTCATTAATGAGCCGTAGGTCCTGTACCAGCTGATATGCCCCTGATGGCTTTCGTACAGGCAGGATGGGGGTATTGCAGGGGGAGTTGATAGGAATGAGAAGGCCCTGCTGCTTTAGGCGGTCTATTATAGGTTTGAGACCCCTACGATGGGTAACGGAGATGGGGAACTGAGCCCTAGAAGGGTATGTGGAGTTATTCTTTAACCAGATATGAACAGGACTGTGGTGGGAGGCGACGGTGGTTTTGGATGTGTCCCAAACTTGGGGATTAACGGTGGGCAGATTTGTAGGGATGGGAGTTGGAGGAGAAGGGAGGAGTGGCAGTAGAAGACACTCTGAGGCTGAAGGAGAAGGAGAGAGATGGACGGTGGCCCGCAGTTTTTGGAAGATATCTCTTCCCAAGAGAGGCACTGGGCAGGTGGGGATTATGAGGAATGAATGAGAGAAAGGGAAACCATCCAGGCTGCAAGTAAGAGGTCGGGTTATTCTTGGGGAAGAGGAGGTACCGTGGATATCCATCGCCGCGACCAGTGAGGCATATGTGGGTCCCGAGTAGGATGGCAGGACTGAGTAGGTAGCCCCCGTGTCCAGCAGAAAGGAGATGGACTTACCTGCTACCTGGAGCGTTACCCTGGGCTCGGCTTGGGTGAGGGGGTGTCCGGGTCCGGGCTCCGTCAGTCGTCCTCCAGCCCGAGTAGCTGAAGAACAGGACTTGCCGGTTCAGGGTTTCCCCCGCGTAGAGGCGCCGAGGATCCCCCGAGGCTAGGACAGTCCGACTTCCAGTGTCCCATCAGGTGACACTGAGGGCACGGCTTTGTGGGTGCCTTCGGGTTAGGACACTGAGGGGCCCAGTGCCCTTCAGCACCGCCCTTAAAGAGGGGTACGTACTGTTGCCCCTTGTTGCTGTTTCCGGAAACTGCCGCCCGCAGGGCCGCCCCCAGGGCCTGGGTTTGTAGTTGGACCTTCTGCTGGAGCCTGGCTGGCCGTTTGAGTTCGGCTGCCTCCTCTCGGGAGTTGAAAACCTTAAAGGCCATTTTCACCAGGTCAGAGATGGGGGTCTGAGGGCCCTCCTCTGCCTTTTTTAGGTTTTTCTGATGTCCGGCGCCGATTGGGAAGTGAAGTGGGTCGCCAGGACTGTGGCTCCCGCCGGGGAGGCCGGGTCTAATCTAGTATACTGTGCTAGAGCCTCGGTCAACCGGTTTAGGAACAGGGCAGGGTTTTCATCTGGGGCTTGGATAACCTCCCTGATCTTACCATAGTTAACTGCTTTATTGGAAGCTGCCCCCATGCTGGCGATAAGGCATTGAACCACGCGGGCTCTCCGGCGGCGGCCATCTTGGCCATTCTGATAGTCCCATCCGGGCTCTGCAGCCGGGACCGCCTGAGCACCTACCCGCAAGGGGGCGTTGGTGAGATGGACTTGCTCGGCACGTTCTCGGGTGGCGGCCTGGATGCGTTCCCTCTCCTCGGTGAGGGTAGTGGTCTGAACCATGTGTAAGTCATGCCAGGTAAGATCATAGGCTTGGGCCAGATAATGGAACTCTTTTATGAAATTGTCTGGGCTGGCGGAGAAGGAACCCAGGCATTTCTCAATTTGGGAGAGGTCCTGTAGGGAGAAGGGCGCGTGCACTCGAACAACCCCTTCGGCTCCCTTAAGGGGCAGACTAAGCTGGACCGAGGGTTTTGGGAACCCGTCTGGGCCGAAATGGGAGGGGAAGATGGGAAGTCCGACAGAGACTCGGCCCCTGTCAGGGGTGGAGGCTCGACCTCGGAAACGGCTCTTGGGGTCTGCAACGGTGCTGGGGTCGCAGTGGGTTGAGGAGGGAGCTGATAAGGAGGAGGAGGGGGTAAGGTGGGAGCTCGAGAAGGGGGTACAGAAAGGTTTTCCAGCGGTTCAGAAAGAGAGGACTAAAGAGGAGAGTCTGGTTCTTCAGGTGCGGTAGAGGAAGAGCGCGGAGTGGAGGCAGGAGCCCGAGCAAGGAGGACTTGAGAGGTTGAACACTGGGAGCACAAGGACTGCCGAGACCGTAGGGTCCAGAAAGCTTGGACATGGGGAATTTCGGACCACTTGCCCTGACGCCTGCATAGATTGTCGAGATCTGTGAGCACCTGATAGTCAAATGTGTCCTCGGGAGGCCATTGCGATTGGTTGTCTAATTTGTATTGAGGCCAGGCAACAGTACAATAATGTATAAGGCATCTGCTACGTAAGTCCTGGTACAACTCTAATGTACGGAGGTTGGCCAGAAGGCAGCCCAAGGGCGTTCTGGAGTCGAATTTGGATTGGGAGGCTCCCATGGTCCCCTTTACCAACCGATTCAGATTACAGAGGAGAGCATTCCCTCGGCGTGCACTGGGTCACCGGAGGGACAGTAGTTCCCGCGGAATGAGGACGTCTCCTGATTCCTTGGGACTGATGGGGCTACCAGGTGGCTGGGGGTTTGCCCAGGCTAGGACAGGGCAACCCGGAAGTGGATCAGGGGCCAGGGAGCACTCCCCACACGCGGTTCTGAAGTAAGCCTTCCCGAGGTGGGCAGCGGGAGATTGCAGTCTGCCGGTGAGGAGGAGGGAGCCTCTGTACCTGGCGAGGGCTCGACCTACCTCCCAGGTTTCGGCACCAAATGTAAAGTTGCTCCCGCTGACGGTGGTAAGAAAAGAGGCAAGTGGATCCGAGAGATGAACTTTATTGCAAGCACCCTCGGGCGAGGTTCCACAACTCACGGGGGGGGGGGGGGGGGGGGGGGGGGGGGGGAGAGTCGGGGAAGTAACCGCTGGGAGGGAGTTGGCAGGGTCCTTTTATCGGGTTGAAGCAGGGCATAGGCTTGTGTCTACATAAGGTAAGGTCTGGAGGGCATGGGTGGGAGAAGCCTGTGATGGACAGTTCCCAATTGGGAAGTTCCTGGGTGGAAAGTTTCAGTTTCCTGATGGTGACCTGGAGGCCGCAGGGAAGGTGGCGGGGAAAGTCCGCCATCTTGGAGAGGGTTGGCGGGGTGATCCGCCATTTTGGAGCCCCGGTTTCCCAGCCGGGCCATCAAAGAAGAAGGGGGAGGGGGAGGGGGAAAGGGAGAAGGAGAAGACAGAAAATTTATTTGAAGAAATAACTAAAAAAAAAAAAAAAAAAAGAAAGAAAAGAAAAAAGAAAAAAAGAAATAACAACTAAAAACTTCCTGAATCTTCAGAAGGAAACAGAAATCCAGATCCAGGAGGTACAGGAAGCCACCAACAAAATCAACCTAAGGAGGTCCACACCAAGACACATCGTAATTTAAATGGCAAAAAGGTAGTCATAAAAAGAGAATTTTAAAAGCAGCAAGAGAAAAGAAAGCAGTCGCATACAAGGGAAAACTCCATAGGGAGTTTCCAATAACTTTGTAGGCTAGAAGAGAGTAGCATGATATATTCAAAGTGCTGAAAGGGGAAAAATCTGCACCAAGAACTTTCTATCCAACAAGACTATCATTCAGAATATAAGGAGAGATAAGGAGTTTTCCAGACAAACAAAAGTTAAAGGAATTCATGACCATTAAATCAGTCCTACAATAAATGTTAAAGGGCACTCTGAGTGGAAAGGAAAAACTATAAGCAGAAGTAAGAAAAGTAGGCACAAAAGCAGTAAAAAGTATATCTATAAAATCAAGGTATTTATAAAACAAAAGGATATAAAGTATGACACCATATGTATAAAATGTGGGTTGAGAGGGGTAAAGAATGGTTTCAAATTTAAGTGACCATCAACTTAATATAGACTGCTGCATGAATATGAAGTTATATACAAACTAATGGTAACTGCAAATCAAAAACCAGTAACAGATATGCAAAAATAAAGAAAAAGAAATCCAAGCACATCACTAAACAAAGTCAGCAAACACAAAGAGAAGAAAATAAGAAAATAAAGGAAGAGAGAAGAGCTACAAAAGCAACCACAAAACAAGAAATAAAATAGCAAGAAGTACGTAACTTTTGAATATAAATGGACTAAATGCTCCAATCAATAACTATCAATAACTTTTTTGAATATAAATGGACTAAATGCTCCAATAAAAAGACATAGGGTGACAGAATGAATAAAAAAGCAAGACCCATCTATAAGCTGCCTACAAAAGACTAATTTCAGATCTAAAGACACACACAGATTGAAAGTGAAAGGATGGAAAAGCATTTAGCATGCAAAAGGAAGTGAAAAGAAAGCCAGTATAGTTAGACTTATATCAGACAAAATTGAGTTTTAAACAGAGACTGAAAAGGCAAAGAAGGACACTACATAATAATAAAAGGGACAATCCAACAAGAGGATATAACAATTGTAAATATTTATGCACTCAACATGGGAGCACCCAAATGCATAAAGCAGCCAATAATAAACATAAAGAAGTAATCAATAGTAATAATATAATAGTTGGAGACTTTAAGACTTCACTTACATCAATGGATAGACTATCCAAACATAAAATCAGCAAGGAAACAGTGGGCTTGAATAACACATTGGATATTGTGGATCTAACAAATATATTCAGAATACTCCATCCTAAAACAGCAGAATATACATTCTTTTCAAATGTACATGGAAAAACAAAAAACAACAACAACAAAAACAAAAGTACATGGAACATTCTCCAAAATAGATAACATATTAGGCCACAAAACAAGTCTCAACAAATTCAAAAAGATTGAAGTCATACCATACCTCTTTGCCCAAACACAATGCTATGAAACTAGATGTCAGCCACAAGAAAAAGTCTGAAAAGACCACAAATACATGGAGGTTAAATAATATGCTACTAAAAAATGAATGGGTCAATCAAGAAATCAACCACTCTCTTGCACCATACACAAAGATAAACTCAAAATGGATGAAAGATCTAAATGTGAGATAAGATTCCATCAAAATCCTAGAGAAGAACACAGGCAACACCCTTTTTGAGCTCAGCCACAGTAACTTCTTGCAAGATACATCCACGAAGGCAAAAGAAACAAAAGCAAAAATGAACTATTGGGACTTAATCAAGATAAGAAGCTTTTGCACAGCAAAGGATACAGTCAACAAAACTAAAAGACAACCTACAGAATGGGAGAAGATATTTGCAAATGACATAACAGATAAAGGCCTAGTATCCAAGATCTATAAAGAACTTATTAAACTCAACACCAAAGAAACAAACAATCCAATCATGAAATGGGCAAAAGACATGAACAGAAATCTCACAGAGGAAGACATAGACATGGCCAACAAGCACGTGAGAAAATGCTCCGGCATCACTGGTCATCAGGGAAATACAAATCAAAACCACAATGAGATGCCACCTCACACCAGTGAGAATGGGGAAAACTAACAAGGCAGGAAACCACAAATGTTGGAGAGCATTTGGAGAAAGGGGAACCCTCCTGCACTGTTGGTGGGAATGTGAACTGGTGCAGCCACTCTGGAAAACTGTGTGGAGGTTCCTCAAAGAGTTAAAAATAGATCTGCTCTATGACCCAGCAATTGCACTGCTGGGGATTTACCCCAAAGATACAGAGACTGAAACGCCAGGACACCTGCACCCCGATGTTTATAGCAGCAATATCCATAATAGCCAAACTGTGGAAGGAGCCTCGGCGTCCATCGAAAGATGAATGGATAAAGAAGATGTGGTCTATGTATACAATGGAATATTACTCAGCTATTAGAAACGACAAATACCCACCATTTGCTTCGAAGTGGGTGGAACTGAAGGGTATTATGCTGAGTGAAATAAGTCAATCGGAGAAAGACAAACATTATATGGTCTCATTCGTTTGGGGAATATAAAAAATAGTGAAAGGGAATTAAAGGGAAAGGAGAAAAAATGAGTGGGAAATATCAGAAAGGGAGACAGAACATGAGAGACTCCTAACTCTGGGAAACGAACTAGGGGTGGTGGAAGGGGAGGTGGGCGGGGGGTGGGGGTGACGGGCACTGAGGGGAGCACTTGATGGGATGAGCACTGGGTGTTATTCTATATATTGGCAAATTGAACACCAATAAAAAATAAATTTATATATAAAAAAAATAAATGAAAGAGGAAATAAAAAGTAGCATGGAAATAAATGAAAAGGAGACCATAACACTCCAAAATCTCGGATCCAGCAAAACCTGTTCTGAGAGAAAGGTATAGCAATACAGGCTTAACTCAAAAATCTCAATTAAGCAGCCTAACTTTACATTTAAAGGAGCTAGAAGGGCAGCCCCACGGGCGCAGCAGTTTAACGCCGCCTTCAGCCCAGGGCATGATCCTGGAGCCCCGGGATCGAGTCCCACATCGGGGTCTCCGCATGTAGCCTGCTTTTCCTTCTGCCTGTGTCTCTGCCTCTCTCTCTCTCTCTCTCTCTCTCTCTGTCATGAATAAATAAAGTCTTTAAAAAAATAAAATAAAATAAAATAAAATAAAATAAAATAAAATAGCTAAAAGAAGAACAGACAAAACCCCAAACCAGTAGAAGGGAGGAAATAATATAGATTGGAGTAGAAATAGATGATATAGAAACAAACAAAAAAAAGCAATGTGCAAATCAATGAAATCTCTATCAAATCTCTGAGGAGCAATCTCTATCAAAATATTAACAGCATTTTTCTAAGAACCAGAACAAAACATCCTAGAATTTGTGTGGAACTATGGAACAGCCCAAATTGCCAAAGCAATCTTGAAAAAGAAGAACAAAACTGGAGGTCTCAGAATCCCAGATTTCAAGAGATACTACAAAGCTGTGGTAATAAAAACAGTGTGGTACTAGCAGAAAAATAGACACATAGATCAATAGAATAGAATAAAAAAAAAAAACAGAAATAAATCCACAATTATATGATCAATTAATCTTTGACAAAGCAGGACCGTCTTTTTCCCACTGGAAAAAGTCTCTTCAACAAATAGTGTTGGGAAAACAGGACAGCAACATGCAAAAAAATGAAATTAGACCACTTTATTATACTACACACAAAAATAAACTCAAAGTAGATTTAAGACCTAAATGTGAGACCTGAAGTCAAAAAAAAAACCTCAAAGAGGGCATAGGTAGTAGTTCCTCTGACATCAGCCATAGCCATATTTTTCTAGATATGTCTTCTGAGGCAAGGAAAACAAAAGCAAAAATAAACTATTGGGACTATATCAAAATAAAAGGCTTTTGCACAATGAAGCAATTGACAAAACTGAAAGACAACCTATTGAACTCAAGAAGATACTTGCAAATAACATCTCTGATAAAGGATTAGTATCCAAAATATATAATGAACTTATATAACCCAACAACAACAAAAAACAAATAATCCAATTAAAAATGGGCAGAAAACAGGAACAGACATTTCTCCAAAGAAGACATACAAATGGCCAATAGACACATGAAAACATGCTCAAGGGATCCCTGGGTGGCGCAGCGGTTTGGCGCCTGCCTTTGGCCCAGGGCGCAATCCTGGAGACCCGGGATCGAATCCCACGTCGGGCTCCCGGTGCATGGAGCCTGCTTCTCCCTCTGCCTGTGTCTCTGCCTCTCTCTCTCTCTCTCTGTGTGACTATCATAAATAAAAATTTTTAAAAAAATGCTCAATATCTCTAATTATCAAGGGAAATGCAAATCAAAACCACAATGAGATTATCACCTCACTCCTATCAGAACAGCTAAAATGAAAAGTACAAGAAACAACAGATGTTGGTGAGGATGTAGAAAAAAAAGAAACTTTGTGCACTATTGGTGGGAATGCAAACTGGAGCATTCACTATGAAAAACAGTATGGAATGGCCTCAAAAAATTAAAAATAAAGTTACCATATGATCCAATAATTCCACTACCAGGTATTTACCCAAATAAATTTCTGGGATTTCTGGGTGGCTCAGTCAGTTATACATCTGATTTTGGCTCAAATCATGATATCAGAGTCCTGAGATTGGGCCCTGCATTGGGCTCCACACTCACCCAGGAGTCTGTTTGTCCTTCTCCCCCTATCCGCTCCAGCTCTCTCTCTCCTTCTCTTGCTCTTAAATATATAAATAAAATCTTTTTTGAAAGAATATGAAAACACCAATTCAAAAAGATATATATATGCACTCAGGTTTACTGTAGAATTATTTACAATAGCCAAATTATAGAAGAACCCATGTGTCTGTTGATAGACAAATGGATAAAGAAGAGGTGAGGATAGATGATAGATAGATAGATAGATAGATAGATAGATAGATAGATAGATAGATATGGAATATCTATTCCATATCTATTCCATATCTATCTGTCTATATATATATGGCATATATATATAGTATATACTAAGCCATAGAAAATAATGAAATCTTGCCATTTGCAACAACATGGATGTATCTAGAGGATATAATTTTAAGAGAAATAAGTCAGAGAATGACAAATGCCATATGATTGCACTCATATGTGGAATTTAAGAAACAAAACAAATAAATAATGGAAAAAGAGACAAACAAAAAGGACTCTTAAGTATAGAGAACAAATTGATGTTTACCAGAGGGGTTGTGTGTGGGAGAAGAGTGAAACTGGTGATAGGGATTAGAGTACATTTATTGTGGTGTGCACTAAGTAATGTATAGAATTGTTGAATTACTGTATTGTACACCTGAAATTAATATTATGCTGTATGTTAATTATACTGGAATAAAAAATTTTAAACAGCAAAATAAAATAATAAAAAGTAAAAACAGTAAAATGAAATAAAGAAGATTTGACCTCTCCGTTGCTGATACTCATCACAGACAACTCTGTCACAAAGTCACCTGATATTGTTTATCACCATGTCATGCTACCATCACACAAGTTGCCTCAATCATTTCTCATGTTAGGGACTATAGAGTGAGAAAGAAGATTCCCAAGTGAGGTAAGCCTTGCTAAGAGAATCATTCAAAATAGGATTGGGGGGATATTGAGGAAGCAAGGCCTATGCAAGTCTCCTGTTTCATTTGGAACACTATGTACTTTTGATTTTTGTCAATTGCAACTTGTCAGTTAATTGCACCTGAATCATCCTCTGGGACACATTCTTCTACTATGGACTGAAATAGAGATAATGTAACATCCATTACCTAGATAGCCAATAGTGTTAGATAATTTAATTCTGTCAGTACCAATCACAATTCTTTCACAATAAGTTACGTAACTGTGTAGTTTTCACCTGCACACTTTCAATTTCTGTCCAATCTGTGTTTCTGAAATTGTAATCCCTGAAACACCAAATAAATGCTTTTGGTTGCTCTACAACCTCTTCTTCTTGGATGACAGGGGTTAGGAAGTGAACATCACAAGCACCGTATGTTCAGCCTTTGGAGGAGTTACTAAACGTCTTAGAGACTTTCTGATCTGGAATGTAGAAATTCTAATCCTCAACTCAGAGTGTTATTGTAAAGACTAGATAAGACATGTAAAAGTATCATAAGCTGTAAAATTACCTACTCATATGAGGTATTATTGATGTTGTTTTTTTAATAGAAAGAAGCAATGACAAACCAGTAATAGTATTTCAAAAATAACCTCCTAGTGACGATGATAAAGTTGATGATGGCAACAAAAAATAACATCAAGAGAATAAAAATATTTCTCTAGGGCTTTTTGTGCCAGGTATTATACTAAGCACTTTTCATGTTTTGTTTTGTTTTTTTTTTTCACGTAATTCCCACAACAATCACATGAGATAAATACTGATGTTATCCCAATTTATTAAATGAGGAAACTAAATTCTAGAGAATTAAGATAGCCTTGTGAACTTCCCACAACTAACATAAAATAGAGCTGAGATTCAAGCTCTGGTTCTGTCTGATTCATAAACCCTATGGGTGAGGCTTAGCAAAAAATTCCAAAGCCACCCACAAGACCTTAAAAAACAAAACAAAACTAGGCTTAGGGCAAAGAGAAAAAATAAGCAGAACTTGGCTTAAATCTTAAAGCAGATGGTATAACATTAACTAAGGACAGAAAAAGGATAGAAATAGTCAACTATTTTATATGCCATCAACAAGAATAATTGTCAAACTGGAAAGAGTAGAATAAGTACTATTAAGAGAAAACCAAAAATTAAAATAGAATTGATACTTGAAGGAGCCATAAATAATAAATAAATAAATAAATAAATAAATAAATAAATAAATAAATACCAAAACATATAAACAATGTTTTTTGTTTACAGATAAAAAAAAAAGCCTTGCCCAAAGTCATAAATAAGTCTATGGCAATGTTTGGATAGAACTGTCTTCCTGGCTCCTGTTTTAATGCTCTCTCTACCTATTGCATCTGAGAGATAATAATGAAGTTCAAGTCCCTGGATTCTAATGAATGAAATCACACAGAGTACTGAAAAACAGAATTACAGAAGGTCTGATGGTAATTTTTGAAATCATTGGATAGAGAAATGTATTAGAGGATAGAGTTGTCCTTCAATCTCATAGCAACTAGAATATGCACTGTTAATTCAATAAAAGGTACTGCTTACCTGGTTTGGTCACTCTGCACCAGAAAGTTGTCTTAAGCAGTAAGGAGAGTTCACAATTCATTTATCTAAATATCAATACCTAAAGAGTTCCTTAAATTTAAAATGCTATAAAAGTTCATTGAAAACGGACACTCCTTCACTAAAAATTAAGAATCGTAGGCATCCTATTATACATATATTTGCTATAGTACCTGCCATACTATATTAGCTATAGTACCTGCCATAATTAAAAGAATCATCAACCACTTTTAAATAGAGTTTAGTAAAAATAATTAAAAATTAATGTTGATATTTCAGTAATTTCTTATAATTGTAATAGTTACTATATGGTTGAAATAATTTTTAATTTTGTAATAAATTATTTGTTCCACCACATTTTATGATATCCAGGACACAAATGAGTAAAACCATGTTACTACTTCATCCTGGAAACATTACAGACAGCTGCCCCAGTAAGAAGTCACTTGGTGTAAGTATCTGCCTTTTTTACTTCCTGATAGTCATAATAAAACAGATTCTCTCTAGGATTTGCAGATATTTGCAAGAAAAGACATTCAACAGAATTGATGTTCTTCAAAGCCAGGCTATCACCAAAACTCATTGAAATGCAGAGGGCTATACCACTGTTGGCTTCTTAGTTGTCTGCATACTAAATGTTACACTCTTAATAATGATTTCTTTAATCTGTTGTCATCTCCAATGTATTGCATTCCAATGTGATTTTAGAGTAAAACAGTATGTCCATTTAGGTCCAGTTTTACATTTCAAAATTCATCAGTAGGGGCAAAAGCCCAGAAATAGAATAACATAATTGATGTAGGGTTCAACATTTGTTTTGTCAACGCTTTATTTAATAGATACTATGTGTCTTTATCAACTGATGGCCAAACATTACTGTAGCTGGACTTTATTATACCTGCTTGTGGAAAAGAAAAATCCTGCCTCTCTTAATTTTCAGTATTTTGAGTTGCAGTCCTTTCTTAATACCCAGCTTCTCCCAAAAGTGAATTTTGGTATGCTGTTTGGCCCCTTTTAAGTCAAGCCTTTGCAAAATTTACAATGATTATTTTATGGTTATCCTTCATATTTGGCAAAAAAACGTTCAACTCTTTTGGTATTCTGTGGAAACACAACAGATGCTTAATTTTGTTTCACATTGCAAAGCATATGATGAGAATTCTACTATAAATGTACAATTCTTCCTCCTGAAGGGAGAAAAAATTTTCTCTACCCTTCTAGGTTCTTCTGGCTAGTCTAAAAATTAAATCGACACGAGAGCAATTAACAGGAGAAAAACTATTATTTATTTATTTATTTACTTATTTATTTATTAATTTATTTGTCAGAGAGAACAAGAGGACACAAGCAGTGGGCAGCAGAAGAAGAGGGAGAAGCAGGCTCCCCACTCAGCAGGGAGCCTGATGTGGGACTCAATCCCAAGACCCCAGGATCATGACTTGAGTCAAAAGGAGACATTTAACTGACTGAGCCATCTAAGCACCCCTAATATGCCATTCTGAGGTAAGAAAAAAGGAATAGGTAATTGGGACTTCAAAAGAGAGAAAGATAATTTATGGAAAGATGAGAAGAGCAAATGTGTGGGAAACAAATGTTTGTGATGCCATGCAGAGATGATAGGACACAAACAGGACTTTGAACAAATAGGCCTTGCTTAGTTCCCCTGACCCTAATACTCCTAGCCATATTCTTTTTTTTTTTTTTTTTTTTTTTTTTTTTTTAATTTTTTTTTATTTTTTATTTTATTTTTTATTTTATTTATGATAGGCACACAGTGAGAAAGAGAGAGGCAGAGACATAGGCAGAGGGAGAAGCAGGCCCCATGCACCGGGAGCCCGACGTGGGATTCGATCCCGGGTCTCCAGGATCGCGCCCTGGGCCAAAGGCAGGCGCTAAACCGCTGCGCCACCCAGGGATCCCTCCTAGCCATATTCTTTATAGTTATCTCTGGTGATAGCTCTCTTCCTGGACCTAGCCATCTATCTAAATTCTTGTAGGCAGTTAAGGGGAAAAAGTAAAAGCTCTTCCGATGTTTTTGGGGCTTTGATTGTTTTCAGCTTAAAATATTCTGTATGCCAAAGTGCTATATTCTGAGGACACTCATTCTAAATCCTTTTAGGTCCTTCTTCTGAAACTTCCCTGGAAGTTTCACATATTTTATAAGCTGTACTGGTTGCTGTGGAAGAAGAATTGGGTTAGTAGCCAACTGGCAATAGATTTGCAGAGAGAAGAGAACATAGATTAGAATGAGGGTGAACAAACAGAAAAGAGCAAATTGAAGCACATTTTCCACACCCTATTAAATCAGCTTCCTAATCCTAGGAAAAAATCAGTCCAAAACAATGGCTGTGCTTCATTTATCTATGGAAAGTATTAATCTTCTCTCTTAATAGATGTAAGTTAGACACTATTTGTCCTGTATGATTTCCACGGAAGCAGCATTTTTCACTGACAACTGTACAAGCTCCTCCTTGCTGGGCAGTCAGGGTTTCTAGAGCATGACAATTTTGGAGTACACAGAGGCTAAACTGTTAACTTTTGACTGGAGTAGTTCCAAAGCTTGCATAGTGTTG
This sequence comes from Canis aureus, assembly GCF_053574225.1. Classification (NCBI taxonomy): domain Eukaryota; kingdom Metazoa; phylum Chordata; class Mammalia; order Carnivora; family Canidae; genus Canis; species Canis aureus. The sequence goes on from NC_135619.1 coordinate 20,165,597, forward strand.
TTGAGCTCTTGTTTTATAACCATAGAAAAAAAAATTGCTTTTTCTAATTCATCATTTCCAAAGGTTGAAAATCAGGTCCTCAATGCTGAAGGGACTTGGAGTGATGACACACAAGTAGATTTTCTATGACCTCTCATCCAACATGTTTATATAGCCCAAGTCTTTAAACAAAGGAGCTCAAGTTTGTAATTTGGCTAGCATTTAAGGTGAAGTGTCTTGTGAAAGGAGCAGGCATTCAAGAAAATATCATCCCTGACCATTTACGTGGGCACCCTTTATATACCTTGTCACCACATAAGACAAGAAGTCCAGTGTGATTCAAAGAATGCCCAGATCTTGGGCATTCTATGACCTTTGCTACTATTACTGTTAGCATCCATACACCTCCATTTTTCATTTAGTCCTGTCAGTTTGAAAGAGGAAAAACAGCTTGCAAAATATCTGATATAGGAGGTCTGCAATCTGGCTTTGGCAGCTATAAGGGTCAGTTTTGTCATCTGGCCAACTTAGTCCAGATTTTATGTCAACCCATAGGTAGTTTGGGGTACTGGGCAGTCTAATCAGGGAAGCAGCTGAGATACCCCAAGTCATTCAGTGATGGCCTGTGAGCCATCCAAGACATATGGTGATTTGGCAAACATCTGTGCTATGGAAGGTAGTGCTAGAGTCACTTAATCTCTTTGACAGGTATAAAGATGCCGTTTATAGAATCAAACCACAGGATTTGATTGCAATATTGTCTGGTATATGGCCCAGGAAAAGTCCAGTGGCATCTCTGCTTTCAATACAAAGAGGAAAATTTCCATCTATTATCTTTACCTGGTCAAGAGACAGTCCTTGGGTTTCTATAAAGATTTTCTTGGGCCTACATAACTCAGTAGAAGAAGAGGTAGAGTGACCTTTTTCTACTCATGGGTACCATATCTTGTTGCTCATCCATCTTCCATGTTTAGTTCATCAGGTGTTCACATCAGCAAGAACAAAGACTAGTTCAGGTTCTTTCATACTATCTAGTTATTGACATAGCCAACAATCAGATTGATCAGTTGGTGTGGCCAGAATCTGGTAAACTAGCATAAGGGAGGTATTTGGTCTCTGCTTCATTTGTTGAAAAGGTAATGGTTAACAAGAACAAGACACAGTTGAAAAAGAGCCAATAGGGGAAACCTAGAGAGAAGTAGGTAAGAGAGGAGACAAGCCCTCTCCAGTGAGTATTCTAATAAAAGACTAATAAATGCAGGAAAAAGATTCATTAATAAGAGAAGGCAGATATTTGCTTTTTGGTTTCTGGTTTTGGATTTTTGTTTATTTGATTGTTTTTTGTTTGCTCTTTTGTTTTATTTATTTTTTTAGTGTATGCATATACAAAGTCTTTTAAAAGATGGGAAACAGGTGAAAGTAAAGGATCATCTTGATCCATGATCTTGGAAAAAGCTGTTCACTTTTAGATGTGGACTGCCTATGGGTTCTGGGAATTGGCCCTAGAAATCCTTAATTTAAGGTCACCTATAAGGACTGTCTCCAATTGTTTTGAGAGCAATCTTCCTGGGTCTATTTTGACATGGAATGTGTAAATCCAGGAAGGTTTTTCTTTCTTTCATTTTTGTTAAAGAATTATTTATTTGTTTGAAAGAGGGAAAGAATGTGTATGCATGTGTGTTTACAACAAGCATGTGAGTAGGGGGAGGGACAGAGGGAGAGAATCTTCAAGTAAACTCCTCACTGAGCATGGAGCCTGATGTGGGGCTCCATCCCATGACCCATAAGATCACAACCTGATCTGAAACCAAGAGTCCAATGATTAACCAACTGAGCCACCCAGGTGCCCCTCCAGGAAGCTTTTTCTTTTATTTTGATGGAAGTATATGTGGTTAGCAGTACTTCATACAATACTTCCCATTGAGGTGACAGTGAGTGCTTTCTTATAAAGATCTTGAAGTACACCCAGTCTTGTGGTTGAAAGATGTGGCAAGACTTGTCAGTCAGTGGAGGCCATGACTCTTTCATCTGTTGGTGATATGCTTCAAGTATGATAGTTAATTCTTGTATATAGTCAGTCATAGCATCAAACTATTCACTTAAGTTCTCATAGTGCTCACTTACTCCACAAATAGAAGGTTTTGGAGTATTCCAGAGCTTCCAGAGGTAATGCTTCTGGCTTTAAGTACAGTTTCTTAACAGATCTTTTTAATAGTTCTTTTTACATCAAAAATTTTTATATTCCACTTGCCCTAATGATCGAAGATGATATGGGGTATGAAATTTTAATGAGTACCCCAGAGTTTTCCAAGCAAGTTTTCCAAGCAAGTAGTTTATCTCTGCTATTAAATGAGTTCCTTCGTCTTATTCAATCCATAAAAGAACACCAAAATGAGGAATATTCTTCGTTACTAATTTCCTTGCCACTATTGTAACATTGGTCTGTCTAGTCAGAGACTATCTGGTTCATTCACTAAGCATACAGACAATAACCAAACAGTGAGAATAGCCTAAGGCTCAGGGCAAATCTATAAAATCTATTTGGAGTACTGCCAAGGACAGTGTAGGCCTAGGAGAACTTCCTGATGTATACATATTTCCTCCAAAAAGTTGGTGAGACTTACAAGTAGTGCACTGGGAAATAATTTGATTAGAAATTCCATGGATGTCAGGACAAAACCAACTGTCTTTTAGTTCCTTAACTATCCCCCACCTGCACCTATGTCTCATTTGATGGGAGATAAGTGCAAGACAATAGGTCAAAAGAAGAGGCTATGGAAAGTCCATCTGGCCCACTGTATAATCCATCTGATAATTGTTTGGCACCCTTTTGTATCCATTTGTCTTTTTCAGATTGTGAGGCATTTGCCTGAGAATTAATAATGTCAGTCAAGGATAAAGGCAGGTTTAAAAATTGGATAGAGAAAAGACTGGGTGGTCTATTTGGGGCTGCATATTTAGCAGCCTTGCCAGCCCTATCTTTCCTATGCTATCAGCCTTAGCATTGGATGAACAGTGAAGAATAGCAATTTTAGAAAGGAAGTTAATAGCTTGCAGTGGGGCAGTAATTATATGTCTATTGGTAATAGGAATTCCCATAGAAGTTAAGGGTTCATAGGATTTCCTAATTGTGCCCAAAGCATGGCAGATTCCAAAAGCATGCCTGGAGTCTCATAAATAGTGGCAGTTTTCCTTTTTGCCAATGTGCAAGCTCTAGTAAGAACTATTTTTCAGAAGCTAGGGCTGATTTTACAGTGAGCAAAGAATATGTTTTAAGTGTTTCAAGTGGAGAAACTATGTCATAACCAGTTATTATGTTTCCCTAGAAATTTCTCTTATAGGAGCTATGGCAAAATAGACGTAAATCTGGGTTGGCCAAAGGGGTGTCTAAGAGATTCTCCTGTGGCTTTGAAACCATTTCTATAATTGCCAGGCAATCATGTGGAATGGAATGGGACTCTCCACTATCAGGAAGGGATAATAAAGTAGTTGGATTTAAAGTGTTAACAACGATGTGAAATGATGGAAGGGTTAGTCAAGAGAGCCTATTCGTACAGTTACATAGAGGTGCTAGCTTATGAACTTGTAAGAAAGCAAACAGCTTGGGGAACACCGAAGTGAATGTGGGAACCTAATGTAAGAGCACAGCTTTGTCAATCAAGGTGGCAGCTGTGGCTACCACCACACACAGCATGAGGGCATATTTGATACCACAGGGTTAAACTGGCATGAGAAATATGCTATACAATGTATCTAAAAGACAAAAATCTGTCCTAGAACACCTGTAGCAATCCTGTTATTTTAATGGCAGTATAGAAAAGGTTTGTCAAAATTAGGTAAACCAAGAATTGGAGGTGTTGACAATGTTAATTTTGATGCTTCTAAGAGACTAATGCCTCTGAAAGCCAAGTAATGGCCCTGGATGTTATCTGAGAAGAGAGTATACAGAGGTCTAGCAAGGACAGCAACATTAGGAATCCACTGGTGGCAGTAGCCAGCTGTCCCTAGAAATTTACATAACTGTTTTCTCATTTGGGGAATAGGGGCTGACAAAGTTGACTCAAGAAATTTTGGGGTGAGCTTTTGAGTGCCCTGAGATAAGAATGTACCAGGTGTTGGCACCCATTGAAATTTAGATCTGGAAGATTTAATGGCCTTGTTCAGCTAGTGGCTTTAGGAGAATGAGAGTGTCTATAAGAGCTCTCTGCTTAGTTTGCGTACAAACTGAACAACAGTGGAGCCTTGGTAAAGGCTAGAGAATTCGAATCAGCTTAAAGACTTGGAAAAAGATTGAGGAAGACTCACTATACCTCTGAAGTATGCAAGTCCATGGTCACCATCTCCTAAATGTAAATGAAAAAAGAAAGTGAGAGTCAGATGCAATGGGATAAAAAAGAAAGGTGAGCAGAGATCAATCACTATAAACCAACTGAAGCATCAGGAATTGAGGCAAGAATAGTAGCTGGATTAGGGACCATGGGATGGCAAGGAATCACAAGAGTTTATGGCTCTTAGTTTTATGTAGATCAATAGATTTGGTTCCCATCTGAATCAAATTTATCTTCTTTCTTATTGACAATATTGGAGAACTAGAGGGTAAGGAAGAAAAGACAAGTACACCCTGCTGCAAAAGAGGTTCAATTCCTCCTTCTGCATCTCTGGAGAGAGAATATAGGACCACTGATAGAAACAGTTTATTCTTTTTCTGCACTAGGCACACAGACTCTGCACTCAGTGACAATCCAATTTTATTTGCATGTGTATCCCAGAGACTAATTGTGAAATCTTTTAAAGACTCATCCTCTTCAGAGGAATTTAAATCAAGATGAGTTTCCAATAAGGAAAGTAGAAATTTGAAGTTTAATCTGAGGGTAGGAAAACAAAAATGCCTTACTCATTGAAGTTTATAGTGGCATTAAATTTACATTAAAAAAATCTCTACCAAAAGGAGTTGGGACACTAGAAAGCCATGATGAGTGTTAAAGAGGGTCTAAGGATATTGGAGTTGGCTGAGATATGGCCAATGAAATGAGTTGCCCAGAGACTCCAATAGTTTGAATAGAATCAGAGGTGACAAGTAACCATAAATCTGAGCAGATAATAGAGAAAGTTGCACCAGTGTCAGTTAAGACATCTAGTTTCCAATCTTCCATGTTAAGTTAATGGTGAGCTCCAGGGTGCTCCTGAGGATCAGCTAACCATGTCATTTCAAAGGGAACTGTCCCACAGGGGGAAAATAACAAACCTTCTGGGAGTGATGGGATCTAAGGAGATTGTTCCTTTAACTTTCCTTTCTCCTAAGTGTAGAACAATTTTTCTTCCAGTGTCCTGATTTTTTGTGATATCTGCAATTGTCTGGAGACAAATAGGGAGGGGTCCAAGTGGGCCTTAAGTTACTCTCAGAGTTAAGCTTATTTGCCTTTCTAAAGATTCAAGCTGCAAAGCAAGAATTCTTGCAGTTAACTTTTTTTTTCCTGCTTTCTTGTAATTTCCAAAAAAAATGAGTGGCTGCCTCTATTATGACACTGAGAGGTTGGCTGGATAGCCCATTCTATTTTGAATTGAGGTATATAGATATAGACATAGATATATAGATATTGAAGGATCTATATCCTATATATATATCCTATATCCTATATATATATATATAGAATATATATATATATCCCCCAAGAAGAAAATTTCCCACTAGAAGAGAAATTAAAAGATTTTTATGTTCTAGAGCTTCCAGGTTCAATGCAGTGTACCTTTAAGAAGTCTGTATAAAATTCTCAACACAAAGACCTTCAGATGCTATCCTTCTTTCTGAGCATGAAATTCAACATTAGACCAGTTTACTTTAGGGAGGAAAGCTTCTACTATTGCTCTTACCAAACCTTGAATATCAGCCTCCAACTGAGCTACTTCCTGGACATTTGTAAGAAGACCTGGGAGAAATTCCAGCCACCTGTTTTTTCTGTGAAGGGGATTTTCCCCCAGGGGGCCGTCTGACTTGTCTGATAACCACGGCACCACCCTGGACAGGAAGAACAGCTCTTAGCAACCAGTCTAGGTGCCTGTGAGTGGAATTGCGAATGGCCATTAACCTTTCTAACTCTTCTCCAAATTTGGAAGGATCTTCTAAATGTAGAGATAAAGGGCTTTAGAATTTTAAAAATCTGCCGCTGTCCAGGGGACATGGATTCTCCAAGGGGGAGGCCCAGGATCCACCCACCAAGGACATTGTGTAGGGATGCCTGAAGCTAGTAGAGCCTGACTGCAGAGCCCTGGAAGGTAAAAGAAATTGTAAGCGACCACAAAGCAAACCCTATTTGCCTGCCATAGGTACTTCTGCTAAATTCACTTCCTGGCTTGTAGTATGTATAAGAGTAACCTGTATATCCCAAACCTGGAGATCAGTCTGAGTGCTCTCAGTAAATCTTATTTTAAAAGGGAAGTCAAAACATGCAGTTGGGTGTTTAAGGGATTTCTCAGGAAAGTTGGAAGAGTTCTAGAATCTAAGAGAACTGGCTGAGAAGATGGAGCTGGGTTTTGAGAGGCTGGTTTTAGCTGGCAATCTAGAGATCCAAAAGATCTTCTGCAAGGACAGGGGCAGAGAGTTGGGAGTAAAGGACATATAGGAGGAAGGAAACAGGAGTTATGTTAGATGTGACTTTAAATTTTTGTTCTAAGTCTAATTTCTTCTGTTCTTTCACTCTATTGAGGGAATAGGGCTAAGGCTAGCCATTATGCTTCTTTGTATCTTTTTTCCATCTGATCTTCCCACAGATACTAATGGGATAGGTATTTAGGATGAAAACTCTAAAAATTGTTTCAAATAAAGAAGGTTTTCCAATTCAAAAGCTCAATTGTTTGACTATTGACAGGTAAAATCTTTGATGGTATATTTATTCCAATAGCAACTCAATTTAATAAACTATTTCAGGATCCTTGGGTGGCGCAGCGGTTTGGCACCTGCCTTTGGCCCAGGGTGTGATTCTGGAGACCCGGGATCGAATCCCACATCAGGCTCCCGGTGCATGGAGCCTGCTTCTCCTTCTGCCTGTGTCTCTGCCTCTCTCTCTCTCTGTAACTATCATAAATAAATAAAAATTAAAATAAATAAATAAATAAACTATTTCATTGATGGGACACCTGCATGGCTCAGTGGTTGAGCGTCTACCTTTGTTTCAGGGCATGAGTCCTGGGATCAAGTCCCACATCAGGCTTCCCATGGGGAGCCTGCTTCTGCCTCTGCCTATGTCTCTGCCTCACTCTGTGTCTCTCATGAATAAATAAATAAATCTTTTAAAAAATTTAAAAAATAAACTATTTCATGGAAAGACCCAGGGGTAACTTCCCAGGCTTAGAATAAATCTTTACTATGGATACAAAAGACATCCCTGCAGTGGATGCAAAGGCTGCAGCTCCCATGATCCAGAAAGTTCACTCCCAAAGATAGTCTAAGAAAGTAAAAGTCCTTCATTGCTACAGGTGGTAAGTATGGTATAATGAAAACAGTATCTCTGATTTGCAATAAGAAAGTGAAACACCTCCAGTTACAGGCTTTCTATTCTGTGACACCAGGCAGGTGCTATTGGAATGGGATTTTTTCCAGCACTAACAAAACAATGAAAGTTGAGATGACAAAGCCCCTTATGGACTGGGACCTCTTGTAACAAATTCCCCTGACTGCTGGCACAGTGGGACAAAGAGAGTACAGCTTGTGATTTCATGTCTCTCTAACTGTCCACGAGGATATACACTGATATGTGCACCTCCTGGCTGGTGAAGACCAAAAAAGAATGTTCTCACTGGTCACAAAACCAAGTTCTCAGGACATAAACCAAGATGACAGGAAAACCTCCTCTAGTTTTTCTTATATGCACATTAACAACTTTATCTAAGCCTTGGGTCTCTCAGAGCCAAACTAATACCTAAGAAGAATGTGTGGCTGTACTGGGAATTGTGTGGTATTTTAGTGTATCTCATTGCACAGAAATGTTCTTAAGTTTGGCAGATGACCTAGTGTCAGACTAATTCATTCTCTGGCCAACTTATTCTAATGCAGAAGTCTTTGGGTTGGGGGACAAGCACTCTACTAGCTCTTAAGTGCTTGATCTATGCTCACCAATTTTGCCACTTTGGCTTCCAAGACGTCCCTTAGCAACAGCCGTCACCTCATGTACACATTAACCTACAGCAAAATTTGTTGAAACAGACACTGGTCTGATGAGAACTGTGAACTCACCAACCTGCAAGCCAGCTCAAATAGCAAGCTTATAGGGCTTATGTCTGAGTTTTGCCTATGATTTTCCTCCCTAAGACAAACAGCACAACAGACAAAGACAAACCGTGACCATCTCTAGGGAGAAAATGATCAATAAAAAGAGATCAAGAGTACTCATAACAAATCTTTACCGGAATTACTATACCGAAGGAACTAGTTCCACAAATATTTTCTCATACTAACCTAAATCTAGAAAAGAAAAAAAGTGACTCTCATCACTCATGCTGGCAGGCAGAGACCCAGGATACAGAGTAAGAATTCTTACCTTCTGCCAGCTTTTTGTCAGAGGTGCCAGGATCTCTCAGCTACAGCAACCTCAGAGCAAGCAATATCCAACCAGTACGGCTGATCCTGCCGACTATGCCAGCTGTAGGGGAGGAAAAACTTTCCTCTACCCTTCTAGACTTTCTGGCTGATCTAATAATTAGGTTGACATGAGACAGATTAACAGAAGAAAAACAAATTTAATTCTGCATGTACAGGGTCCCATAAGAATATGAGACCCACAGGTAGTCCGACAATTGAGGCTAATATGCCATTATTAAGAGTTAAGAAGGAGGGGGTACGGGTCTGGGACTTCAAAGTAGGGGACTTCAGTCTACAGGAAGATGGGAAGAGCAAATGTTTGGTAAATAAATGTGGTAACCTGCCGAGATGATAGGACATGGAGAGGACTTTGAACAACAGACCCTGCTTACCAACCCCTCCCTTCCCCCCAGTTTACTACTAGCCCATATTCTTTGTAGTTATCTTTAATAATAGCTGTCTTCCTGGACCATGCCATCTACCAAAATTCCTTTAGGCAGTTAAACAGAAAGTAAAAGCCTTGTCTGAGCCTTCTGGGCTTTGATTGCCTTCAGCTCAAAATAGCAAGCATGCCAAATTGGCACATTCTTGGGATACTTCTTCTGAGCCCTGTCACTCCCAAAGGAAGTGCTGATAACCTTTAGCAGTCTGACTTTTATCTGGTTTAATTTATATTCTTCTTTTTATTGAACATGTTTTACAGATTTTCTTCCACATGTCTTATGCTGCTCTTTTCAAGCCATCTGCCATAGGATATTACTTTCTTAGTTTAAGGTGATCACTGTTTTTCAGGAAAACCCACCAACTTTGGCTTATGAATTCCTATAAACTACTATTTTACCAACTAATTTCTATCAACTTATTTCAGGTCATTCCTACATAAACTACCAAAGCAATCATCCTCTTCCCAACCCTACACCTCATTTTGCTGCTGCTGAGGCCTAGAGTAGTGTTAATTTCTGGCCCAAAATTGTGATTACAATCTGATTTTTAAAAGAAAAGGAACAAACTGACTTCTGATTTTTTTTGTTATAGCTATTATACTCATTAAGCAACAATTAACTCACTAATGTGAAAATTAATCAAAAGACAGGAAAATAGTGTATCTTGATATAAACAAGGCATATTTTAAGTTTTATATGGTAGCCTTAAAAAAAAAGACAGGAACATTTGGATAATAAAACATTTAGGTAGATTCTTGGCTGGTGGAATGACTCTTCCCAAATAGTGTTGTTGATCCATGATCTCTAATATCTGACATTGATCCAGCTCTATTAACATATTTAATTAACAATAATAGGTAATATATATCGAATCTTTACTCTGGGCTAGGGGTAGGAATTTTGATATTAATTGATTTATTCCTTACAAAAACCCTATGAAGTAGGTACTATTATATCCTTCATTGTAAAGATGAGGAATTAAGGGTGAAAAAGGTAAGGGCACCCATTCATGATAATATAGCTCGTGTGTAGAACCAGGATTTTTCCTAGACTGACTTCAGAGCCCAGAATTATTTCCACTCAGCTTTCCTGACTCTCTACCAACTATGCATAGATCCAGAAGTCAGTCTTATTAAACCTGTATATGGCATAAAACCAAGAGAACTGGCTAATTTCTTGAATGACAGGATTGAGACAAGTAAAAAGTAATAAGATAACATTCAAACAATAAAAATGTTAAGCCTGCATTTCAATTCAGCAAAATCAATACAATGCATATAAAAATAAGTCATTTTGTAACAATTTATGTAAAAAAAATAAATACTGAGTTGTCTCAGGTGACTAAAAGCTCAATATAAATCAACAGTTTTCCTATTAAGAAATTTATGCTACATATGTTTCCAGACCAAGGGAAATAGTATTGTACATTTCAGTGGTCAGAGCATCTCTAGAAGATTGAGTTATATTCTGATACCTCATTTTAAGAAAGATACTTGGCCATTTGGAATGTGTTCAGAGAAGCATGACTAAGATAGTATGAAATCTCATCATAGGCCTGATGACTAAATTAAATATATTATGTTTGATGACAAAAAATTTGGAGATGGACAGAGTGGAAAGATAGATATAAGAATCTACACAAACAGAATTTAAATATTTGCTGATTGCAAGATGGTCTTATGAAAGATAGAGAAGTTATTCTGCATTGTTCCAAAAAGACAAACCAGAGTCAAAGAACCAAATTTATAGGACGCCAACTTTCAGGACAACATTCAAGGAAGAAGTTTCTCATAAGTGGAGTCATCTAAAAATTAAATGGTTGATAAGTAATGGATACAAGTAATCTTTATATAATGGATACACTTGCTAGAATATATATGCATCAGATACACTCGCTAGAACTTAAAAAGCTGATGAATAGTATTTACTTTAAAATGGTACAGCAAAGAAAATGTGGATGGAAGATAGCTGAAACAAGAATAAAAAAATATTTATTATTGCTTATTCATCACAATAGAACACTCGGAGCTTACTTATATAATTCTTTCTACACTATAGGTAACTGAAATTTTTACTTACACAAAATGAATACATTGCCTCAGTGGATAGTGAGTTCCCATTTTTGGATATGGTCACACAAAAACTGGATGTCCACTTGAATAGGATGTGCAGAGTGCACAAAATGTTGGACTTTAAGGGTCTTTCTAAGATTCTGATCCTGAAAAGGAAACTAGCAATTCACAGAGGTAACTCAAAAGGGAAGTAATTTGGAGAGGAAGATAACCCCTAACCAGCATCTTTTATTATTGACAGATTTTTGCTGCCTGTTCATCATGTCTCTTACATGCTATCTTGTTTGGTTCTCTGGATTACCTATTCCACTCCCTGGTGGTTTGGATGCTGTCAAGGTCGATTCCTACACAACAGAAACTCTCATAGTAAATCCTGTAGCTAAAAGGTACAAAGCTGTCAAACAGCCTTCAACTGACAACTTTCTCAAACATGAAACTTTCACACATTAAAATAGCTTGTCATTTGAATAGAGAATCAAAATATTTCACCTCCCTTATAACTACCCTTTGAAATCTATCACTAGGGATGCCTGCGTGGCTCAGCTGTTGAGTGTCTGCCTTTGACTCAGGTCATGATCCTGGGGTCCTGGGATTCACTCTCTCATCAGGTTCCTGCGAGGAGTCTGCTTCTCCCTCTGCTTATGTCTCTGCCTCTCTCTCTCTGTGTGTCTCTCATGAATAAATAAATAACATCTTAAAAAAAAGAAAAAGAAAAAGAAATCTACCACTAGATAATCATGCTAGGTCTCAAAACAGAGCCCCAGTGCAATCAAATGTGAATTTGAGAGGATCACCCTTGATCCAAACTTAATTACATTTGAAAGGATATTTCAGAGGATCTTCTGAGGAAGATAGTTGAGCACCACATTAGCTTACCTGTGACAACCCGGATCTATTTTAAATAGTTGAAAGTGGTTGGCCAGCTATTTCAGTTTCTTAGGCATTTGGTAGTATTGCACTTGCTGGTCCTCATGTGGTTAGATATAACCTCATGTATTTCTGTGAGTAAATTGTGCCAGAAAATTGTGAGTAAAGCATTGTCAATGTAAGACCCTCTAGATCTCTCATTTCCCACTGGCATGGCCATCAGCAATGTTCAAAAAGCAAGTCTTCCATCTGTATAGGTCCCTGCATGACAACTATGAGCAAAGCCCCTTTGATATCTCAGGATGGACATGTAGCTTGAGTGCAAAATAAGCCTTCATTGTTGTAAACCACTGATATTTTGGAGGTGCTTGTTACTACAGATGGTAAGTAAACTATTAAAATGGCCCCCTGGTCCCCTCCCCTTGAATGTGGGCAAAACTTGTGAATATGTGAAATAATCACTCTCATGATATGGACAAAAGGAAGTTTGGGGATATGATTATGAGCTTCAATTAGTTGACTTTAATTAGTTGATTTAATCAAAAGGAGATTATCGTAGGTGAGCTTGACCTAATCAGGTGAGCCCTTAAAATAGACAAAAAGCAGAATCAGGTATTCCAACTGGCTTGAAAGAAGCAAACAGCCAAATTATTAATTGTCTTTGGACAAAGGCAGTTTCTAGGAATTGGGAGCAGTCCTCAACTGAAGACTAGCAAGAAAATGACTTGCAGTCATGCAGCCACAAGGAAATGATCTCTGATAACAACCAGTAAGCTTGGAAGAGAACCTTAGGCCACAGATGAGGTTATAGTCCCAGCTGGCATCTTGATTTTCAGGTTGGTCAGTCTGAAGACAGGACCAAACAAACACATATCCGGAATTCTGACCCACAGAAACTGAGAGATAATATATTTGTGTTGTTTTATGCTGCTAAACTTGTGTTAATTTGTTGCCACAGCATATCTGAGTCTATCACAGCTGATAAGTGGGAGAAATTAACTGCCATGTTATGATTATTATCGTGCTAGAAATATTTAGGAAATCAGAAAAATCATATTGATGAATAACACATCTGTATGGTGGAATTCCAGACAGCCATTAAATTGAATGATGTAGGTCTGTATGTGCTGTTATCAAATAATATTTGACATATTTGTCCAGTGAAACCTTAGTTGTATTAAAGTACAGATCATGTATACAACATGATCTCATTTGCATTTTAATGGATATATAAAAATTGTATATCCACAGACACTTTCTGGAATAATAAATAAGGAATTATTAACAATGACTATATCAGAGAAAGGGGCATATTGGAAGTCCACAGTAAAAAGAAGAATGACTTTTTATTGTACAAATGCTTGTGCACTGCTTGAATTTTTATCATGTGCACATATTGTACTTCCAGTTTTTGAAAAATGAATATAAATGAAAAACAAACTAATCAACCTACATTTACTGAATATATACTGAAAGCAAACCACTTTCCTAGGTACGGAGTTGCACAAAAGTTCATGGAGTAGCTGCTTGTTTGGCAATGCAAAAAATGAGACAAGTTTGAAAATGCTGATGGCAACACAGAGAATTATAATTTGTGTAAAACTGGAAAAATGGTCAGTAGTTAATGAAGTCCCAAGAGGGCATAATAAGAAAGAGTACGCAAATGTTGTGAGTATGGAAAAAGGTAGGCTTCAAAGGAAGGGCACCATCTCTAACATTGCAGAGTCAATGTTACCATGTAAAATGCTGTCCTTCATCTAACAAATCTGAATCTGATGAGTTAGGTGTTTAGGGAGGTAAATTGGGTTTGTAGCAGATGTTCCTAGAGCCTTGGATCTATCTGCTCAGCCTACTTCTGATTTTAGCCACATCTGTAGTGGACACTTATAGCTTCCCACTTCATGAAACCTGTGCTTTTCTGTTTAGGAACTTTTGCCAAATCTGTGGGAACCCAGTACCTGGAAGTGCTGGGAAGCTAACATCTCTGAGAGTTACCCTCAACCAACGACAATGGAAGCCAATGGACAAATGCTGCCATTTCCCAGGCCAAAGAGAATTTTGGAAAGCATTCTGTGATTTGAACTCTCACTGCCTATCACAGTAGAGAATTTAGAATGCAGCCTTTATTGGCTTTTCTTACTTCCATTTCATTCCTTCCTCTTTTCTTCCTACTTCCTGAAATCACTTCCCAAATAAATTGTGTGCACTAAATCCTTATTTCAAGCTCCAATTTTGTGGGTTCCCAAACCAAGACAGTATTTGTTAAAGAAGGGGGAAAAGCAAGCAGTTTTCAATGGTCAAATATGCAAAACAATAGAGAATTGCTTCTTACAACATTATTTCTACCTACAGCCTAAAATAGTCTTAAATCATGGGTGTTCACAGTGCCTCTCTGCAAGAAAGGATTCTACAATGAAATGGATCGCATTCAATCCCAGAGAAGGCCTGTTGTGCTAAATTAGGCCTGTTCTGAGAATGCTAACCTGTAGTAGCTCCTGGAGGGAGGCATTTCAAATGCTCACTAAATTCTCCTTACTTTCATTTTACCTTGTGATGCTTCATTATGCCCCCCGCCCCCCCAAGTAACACAGCAAATAATTCCCTTTGGCCCTCACTGTTTGCTGCTTTCCAAATATGGAACAAAATGCTTGCCATCCTCTTCCTCGCTGTCTAGCCAAACTTACTTTTCAAGCCTCTTCATCTCATTTTGTTCAGTCATGCAAATTCTTTTTTGCTGTTTACATGTGCCATGCGTTCCAAGTAAAGAGTTTCATCACAGAAGTGGGGTGCCTGAGACAGGCTTTGGGAAGACTTCAATTTGAATAACAGCAACAAAGGAGAAAGTTCCTCTGTCCACCTTCTAAATCCTCCCTATGTTGCAAGAGCCAGTAGAATTTGTGACCCACTTAATTTCACAAAGGAAATCTAGGATTCTCAGATTCCTCTCCATCAGGGCAAGTATCTACAGTAGCTTTTCCTCAGCTATACCTGTTCCCTTGTGCTACTCCTTTTGTTGTAGGTATAATTAAGCTGATTGCAGGCCTCGATGGCCACTATATCCAAGGAAAAAACCCAGTAGCAATTCAAAATGATTGCTTTAACTGTGCTTTTCTCTCCGCCTTGCTCACCCAGAGAGTGCTTATATGGCTCCAAGGCTCTCGTTGTTAATACTAGATAAGATTTTACTCTTTTGTTAAGTCTTTGTAAGCCTCTTCATCTTTCTCCAAAATGGCTTCTTCTGGGGCCCAGCTGGTTTCTTGTGACAACCATCTTTCACCCTAGAAGTTTCTCAGGATACAGAAAACCTGCCTGTCATCATTCCCCACATTTGCTCCCTGATCACTACCCCTTCCATGTGTGTTTCCTCTCTGAGACAATTAAGTTCTGAAGCTCACTAAAGCAAAGGTCAATTTTATTGCAAATTATGTCCAGATCTGCAAGTTAACTAAGTAAAAGAAATTTAAGGGAAAAAAAATCTTTCGTTCTTCTTAGTAACTTTTAACTTCAGGGAAATTAAAGAACACATTGTGGTGAGTGTGACATCACCAGATTTAAACAAAGGACTTAAGATACTTTTTCCTTTTTTTTAAGATTTTATATATTTATTCATGAGAGACACAGAGGCAGAGACCTAGACAGAGGGGGAAGCAGTCTCCTCACCGGGAGCCTGACATAGGACTCGATCCCAGGACCGGGATCATACCCTAAGCCAAAGGCAGATACTCACCCACTGAGCTACCCAGACGTCCCTTAAGATACTTTTTCTGAGTACATATGATCAAGTTATTACTTCATGTTAATACTTCAATCTGTATTTGGAAATTTTATAACACTTTATGTGATCATTTCTGAAAGCTCAGTTTGAGACTACTCTGCACAACATAGGAAAAGAAGTAGGATACAGAAGTAATGTTTGTGAGGTGGCTATTCCACACCAGACACATTTAGCACATGTTGGCTCATTTGATTTCACAATAATCTCCATCCTACAGATAATCAAACTTAGGATAGGTGACCTGCTCAATTTAGTAATTACATGGACAGGTGAAAGAAAATCTATCTTCTTTCCACTTCATCACACGGCTTTCAAGTAACAGACATACTTTCTCAGTTGTTCTATGTGCTCACAATCGTTATCACAATCAGTATAGATATAATTCAGATAGAGGTTGCCACTCCTTCCTATTTTGTAAACGTTGGAAATATGGGTTGTTGAATAGAAAGAAAACCCAGATCTTCAATATTTGTTCTTTTAGAGGAATGATGGGATATAATCTCTTGCTTCTTGCTAACGTCCCTGTGATATCAGGAACTATTTTTCACAAATCCTATTAGAAAGCTATAGAAGACACTGCTTGTTGCTTGGCTGTCCTAACCACGACTCCTAATCCATGATTCCTAACCATATTCCATGAGTGGGCATAGAAAATCCTGTGGTTTACATACATGCCAAAGTCAGCTAAGGGATTTCTGGGAAAGCCTTTTCTTTTTTGATATGGATGCCACATACTTCCTTTTAATTTCTTTCTTCTTTCTTTCTTTCTTTCTTTCTTTCTTTCTTTCTTTCTTTCTTCCTTCCTTCCTTCCTTCCTTCCTTCCTTCCTTCCTTCCTTCTTTCTTTCTTTCTTTCTTTCTTTCTTTCTTTCCTTCCTTCCTTCCTTCCTTCCTTCCTTCCTTCCTTCCTTCCTTCTTCTTTCTTCCTTTTTTTCTTTCTTTCTTTCAATCTTTAGAGAGACAGCCAGTAGGGAAAGGAAAAGGGAGAGAATCTTAATCTTAGGCCCACACCCAGTGCACAGCCCAACACAAGGGTCAATCTCACGACCTGAGATCATGACCCTGAGAGCATGGCCTGAGCCAAAATCAAGAGTGCGACACTTAACCAACTGAGGCACCCAGAGGCTCCTCACCTTCTTCTTATCTTAAATGTGGATGAGATGATTGGAACCAGAGTAGGCACCTTTCAACCATGAAGGAAAGACTAAGAAAATCATGGTGATATGAGCCCTGACAGTGGTGAACAGCTGAATCTACAATAGGAATAATAAATCCCTTTTTGTTCAAGCCTCTATAAGTTGAGTTTTTGTTATTTATAGCTAAATGCATTCTAACTGATAAGGAACAAAATATTTTACAGCATAAGTTTGGTTCTATTAAATGAGAATGTATTTTATCAGTAGGTATCAATGTGAAAAATAATCTACATCAGTGTTATCCAATAGGCTTTCTGTGATAATGGAAATGTTCTATATCTGCACTGTTGAATATGGTAGCCATACATGCTCATTGAGCACTTGAAATATGGCCAGTGCAACTGAGGAACTAAATTTATATAGTATTTAACTTTAATCAATTCAACTTTAAATTTAAATGGCTACTGGCTAACATATTGGACACTGCCATCTAGACATTTTGTGAGTCTTGACATGTGTCATGTCTGTGTTTGGGATAAAAAACTGAAAATTTGCGGAAACCTACTTGAGGCAAATGAATTATCTGTTATTCAGCCTGAACATGGAAAAATATACAGCAATAATTCAATAATTATAAAAAGTAGCCAAGTGTTTTAGTAGTGTTTAGTAGACTGTCTCTATTACCAGAGAGAAATCTTTAGCTGAAAAGTTGCTTGTAGTCTTGAACTAAAGCATGGTTATAGCATGTGTCTTTTGGATATGAGAAAACAGCAAATTCTGAGGCTGAAAACACAGAATATTGTTTGGGTTTTTTTTTTCTGATAGGGCCTCTCCAAAGCATTGACACAGAAGAGTAATTATTGTAAGAGACATTATAAGTTAAATTCATTTCCTTTCATCCAAGTCATTACTTCTGTTGTGCCCAAGATTGCGAATCTGAGAAACCGCCAAGGAGCCGACACCGATGCAAACACACGAGGGTTTATTTACAAGCTCGAGCTTGGGTCCAAGTGTACCCGACAATGCGGAGCAGGGACTTGGACCCCAAGGTGGGTTTCAGCTTAGTTTTAAGGACTAGTCTAGGGGACCTCCAGAAGGGGTGGAGGAATTCCTCAAGTTCTGTTTACATTTTGATATGGGGCCTTCAAGGGCATTGAGCTCTGTTCTCATTCTAATAGGTGCTTCCTGCCCTTGGGCTCTGTTTTTATTCTAATATGGGGCTTTCTAGGACGTTAAGCTGTAAACTGTTTTCTTCCTGTAACTGAAGTAAGGTAAAGTTCAGCTCTTATTCACAGGGGCCTGGAATGGCTGTACTTGTGATAAAGCTGAACTTAAAGTGGAATGGCCTTAATTTTCTCAGCCTCCACACTTCTATAAAGACAGCAGTGAGTACAGCCTACTTTCAGCAAAGAATGTCTTCTGGGTGCCCCAATCAATCCACTTCATCAGCAATTATCCCTTCCAGATTTTATACCCTTTCCTCCAGCTGCATCCATCTCCACTTTAGTGATCTATGTTATGGCTTTATTCCCTAACTCCTAGAGAATGTTTTAAAGAAATCTTTCTAGGGCAAGTATGTTTTAGGCTGAATTATGTCTCCCTCCAAATTCATATGTTAAAGAACTTACCCCTGGTACCTCAGAGTGTGACTGCACTTGGACACAGTGTCTTTGAAGAGGTAATTAAGTTTAAGTGAAGCAATTTAGGGTGAGACATAATCCAAATATGACTAATGTCTTTAGAAAAAGAAATTAAAAAACAGGAGACACACACACCCAGGGGTGAACATATGAGGACACAGTAAGAAAGCCATCTGCAAAGCTAGGAGAGTGGCTTTAAAAGGAACTAAACCTACTAACACCTTGATCTTGACTCCTAGCCTCTAGAACTGTGAAGAAGCAAATTTCTGATATTTAAGCTATCTAGTCTGTGATATTTTGTTATTGCAGCCCTAGCAAATCTGCAAACTTTCTCATGGTCCCTCAAAAAGAGGCTCTATTCTGGGAATTTCAGGCAACATTAGATAAAGTGATAAGGCAAGAGCACGGGGGCAAGCTCATGGAGATATTTTGGCAGTTGGGATTTTGAGGTCTGCACAGTTTACATGTCTGAGATTATCTCCTCAGTTAGTCAGATGTGGATGGGGGCAGGAGGAATGCACAGATATGGGAAGGTAAAAGGGAATAAATAGCTTAGAAAAATCTAGAACTTAGATAGTTGAACACCAACTATTTCATACAATGTTAGGTCTGAAAGAGACACTACAGATAATTTAATTCAATGCTTTCTTTGTATAGGTGATAAAATCAGACCCTGAAAGAATAGCAGGTTGTCCATAATCACTGAGTCAGTTGGCAAAACTGGAACTGGATCCAGGTCTCTGGTTCATTGTTCTTTCTTTGATTCCATCCTATCTTGAAGCAAGAACGTGTTCAGTTTTTCTTATATTTTTTTATTAGAATACCATTGCAAAATGCTGAAATGCAAAATCCTAACTTGTATTTAAGAGTTATCTCAGTGCCCTAGTTTTAAATCCACCATTTATCAGTTTATGTCCTTAGGCAATCACTTAAACTGTAGAGGACTCAGTTTTTTCATCTGTAAAGTGATGGTGATAATGGCTGCCCTTTCTATCTTATAGGATTATCTGAGTTACAAGAAAGACATTGCATGAAAAGGTGCTTTGAATATCACAGTGCCTTATCATTTTAAGGTAATAATATTATAGTTTATTGTAGGTGGAGGTTCAAGTCCATTGTTTATTACCCATGATGACTTTACTCTTAAACAAGTCCACTGTATCAAAATAGGTATTTGAAAAATAACTTATTTTAAACCTAAACTGAGCACCAGAACTAGTCATACCAAGGGAAAATACCCATGAACTTTGGAAGAGGTTTAAATGGAACACTTCCCTGCATCTGTGTTTATGTTACTGGAGAAAAGTCGTTGCCTCTGGCAAAGAAATCAGGAAATCTGTAGCTCATTTCCCCCTTGATTACAAGATGATAGATAAGTGTTCATATACATCTGTCTTCGGGGGCTTCAGATAAACATACACTGTAAATTCAAGCCAAATCCTAGGAAGCCACTTATTTATAAACAAAGTCTAAAAACCTTCTGCACCCACAAATTCCTCAGTCAAACTAATCTTCCTCACTAAGGAATTGGCCACAGGAATAACACTGTTGTGTTAAGTCTCCAGCTTCTTTATGAAGGGACTGTGAAATGTGAGCACCTTATTTCCAAGTCTGTTTTTGGTTCTTCACTAAAGAATCTGTACAAGAACTTAAGTGGTATGTGGACCAGACAATTACCAGAAAGGTCACATAACTAGGTGTGCCCTACAGAGCATCCATCTGCTGTACTGTTAATATTTTACTATTAAGTTATACATGTGTATACATTTATGCCACTTATTAAAATCAGTAAAAACAATGAAACCTCACTGATCATCACACAGTTGAAATCAAGACAGTAGTTACAGTATTTTATCAGCTTTTGTTTCCAAGTTATTTTGCATTTAACTTTATAATATTTTTTTAATCACAATGCACACATATGAATAGTATAGGTGATAAGAGTTTCAGTTGCATATCATGATACACATTAGCTAAAATGCCTTCCTAGTAAAATGTATTCTTTTGAGAACAGGGGCCCTTTCTGTCTTATAGGGTACTGAATCCACAGCATAGGGCCTAACACATAAATCTTTAAAAGAATAATCACTTATTTATCAAATTAATCCATTGGCTGAAAAAATATTATTGGGAAATTATGTTTTCAAAATATATTTTCTATTAATCTTATTTTTCTTCTTAAAAAGAAATTAGAAGCTCCAACAATTAACTGTATCACTTACTATTTTTTGTCTCGGTTTCTTTTTTTTTTTAATTTTTAAAAAGATTTTATTTATTTATTTATTCATGAGAGACACAGAGAGAGGCAGAGACAGGCCAAGGGAGGAGCAGGCTCCATGCAGGGAGCCCAATGTGGGACTCAATCCCAGGACTCCAGGATCATGCCCTGAGCCAAATGCAGATGCTCAACCACTGAGCCACCCAGGTGTCCCCATCTCTCTGTTTCAAACTCTCTCTTCTATACTTTTCTTTTGTGATGCTGGGCTGGGACACTGCATTTTTTTCACACTAAGAAATAAAAGTTAAGAAAATAACTAATATGCTGCACTTTAAAAATAAATGTTTTCAGGTACACCTCCATTTGCTAAGCTTTTGTAAAAAATGGTTTTGTTAAAAACAGAAAACTACAAATAATGTAAAATCAAAATTACAATTATTTGCTAAATATATAATATATAGTAAACACTCTGAGATGCATTCTGCTGAATGTAAATTTGGAAAGGTCATGGTTTTCACTCTCTAAAAGCAATCTGGAGTTTATATAAGCTGTCAAAATATATAAGTACATAACAATAAATAACCACAGTGTAAAAAAAAAAAATCCCATATAGTGACACTACTTACCAAAACAATTGAATAGTAATATGAAGGAAGCTGAAGAGATCATTAAACCTAAAGGAATGAGAATTTGAACTGAGTTTTTCAAGGGAAGAAAGGTGAAAAAAAAAAG
Organism: Canis aureus; assembly: GCF_053574225.1. Classification (NCBI taxonomy): domain Eukaryota; kingdom Metazoa; phylum Chordata; class Mammalia; order Carnivora; family Canidae; genus Canis; species Canis aureus. The sequence goes on from NC_135619.1 coordinate 20,187,033, forward strand.
AAGCAGAATATTCTAGACAGGTGGAATGATGAACAAAAAGCTTGGACTCTTATAAGACAAAAGAACAATTTTAATACTCCATTTTAAAGATAGGAATTTGAGGCCAAAAACATTAACAGTGGTATGATTCTGTATCTGTATCTTTGAAATATCAAGAGATGTTCCTAAAAGGCTTCAAAGATTGAAGGATTCTCAAGTCTAGGAGGGGAGGTTCAGAGATGCCCAGTGCAACTTCTACATTCGGGTAACAATACATAAATTGACTACCACATCTGTAGTAAAAACAAAATCTAAATTGGCAAGGATGTGTCTCTTTCGTCATTAAATTCCCTAAACTTAACTGACAACATTGTATTTTACAGTTTGCAAAGAGAGTAAGCACAATATGCTGGAAAAAGCTGACCTGAAGCCAGGAGACCAGAAGTACTGACCCCACTGGTCTATATGATTTCTAAGCCCCATCAGCTTTAAAATCCCATGGCAGTGTGATAGTTTTGTAGGTGATAAGCCAAAATAAAAACAGTTAAGTAGAAAATTCTTCCAATTCTAATCCCAATGCTGTATTTAGGTTAACTTCTCTCTCAAAACTAATTAAAATCACTGGCTCTTTTAGGACAACTTGATGTGCATCTCTGACTCATTTTTTTATAGTGCTAGAAATGGGAAGAAACACAAAGGAACACCGTTCTGAGTCCACATAGCCCCATCTGTATGCAAATCACCAAACAGAATGCAAAACACTTAACACCAATAATGTCAGAGTTATTAAAGCAAGTAATTTCCTTTTCCTGACACCATTTTCATGAACCTTGTCAAAACAGTCTCTTGCAAGCTACTTAAGGTCTAAGAGGCTTTTCCAAGAAAATAGCCTCTCATCGTAATGCAAATTCCTTCCAATTTTGAGCAGAGAAGAGCTCTCAGGAGAATCTCTGTTTGGGAACCATGACCGTACAAATGACCCTTACTCACTTGTGAAACTTCACTACGTCCTGAGATATTTCTCACTGCCATAACCTTCACCTTGCCAGAATCCCAAGAATACACCATTCCCCTTTTTAAATTCTATCCCAGATTTCAATCCAAACAAAATCTCTTTCCCTTATCTTCTTTGGGACATATTAAACTGCTGTTTTGAAAAGGGCTTTGTGTAAAAAATTGAAAGAAAACAATCAAAAGGGAAAAAATCAAAAGGCATAGCCCACTTTTCAAAGTGTACATTTCTTCTTCTGAACTAGCTAACTCATTCATTTATTCATCACCTATGCCTATTCCAATCTACACCTGTTGGAAACACAAAATCACCCTTTGAACATTAGGTTCACTTCCTTCTATTCCCTTCTTTGTCACCTTTCTTCCCAAGTCACAATGTGGTGTCAGAGTGAAAACCATCCAGACCTTCTGAGGAAATGACCATCCAGTGGTTTGATGTGAAGTGCAACTTTCATATTCTGATTAAGAGCTCAGCAGTGAACTCTGGGAGCTGAATTCTCTATCCCTCATTCCCCAGTGGTTGGAGCCACTTCCTCATAACTTCATCATTTTGGTCTTCTTGACTTTGTACCCAAAACAAACCACTACCACCAACAACAAAAATCCCTCAGGAAATAACTCCACAATTATATAAAAGTGACTTTTAAAAATTACATAGATTTTAAAAATTGGAGACCACTTAACCTTCCTTTCCCACTACATCACAGTGCAAGCAGTGTGCCTCCTCCCAGCCCCTCCTAGAAGCCCCACATGCTTTCTCAGGCATCACTGCCACCTGCGCAGATATTGCCAAAGGTGCAAGTTTCTCTTAAGACTAAAACATTCATCGCAGTTACCAACCTTTCCTCCAGTCTGATGTTGGGAAGGACATGTAACATTAATCTCCTCTTCCCTCTAGGGCTTGCCAAAGATCAAAAAATCTTTTGACTGTAAATGGCTCTCAGCATTGATACATCCTGAAACCATCTGTGTACATCAGGAAAGAAGGAAAGCTCACTTGCTTCTAAGAAAAAAAATTCATGTTTTTCATGCTCGAGGCCTTACTCCTGAAAATCAAATTGGAAAATACCATTTCAAAAGGCACATTCAAAGACAGGGACAATCTGTGAAGGGAAAAATATAGCTGCTAGAAATAAGTAAACAATTCTATACTTTGGATCTTTGAAAACAAGATAAAAGCACTTTACAACAAACAAAATCTAAGAAACAGAAATCTGAAGTTAGTTGTGAACCTGATTTGCTGATACTCTTTTTGTAAGAGGAGGCCAGGGCTCCTTCTTTTTATTCTTCTTCTTTTGTTGTTTTTTTTTAAGGTTGCCTTGCACATTAGATAAGAAGTATTTGAGGGTTTTTTTTTCCTTCATAATATATTGATAAGAACTTCATAATACATTAACAGGAACTTCATAATATACTGATAGAAGTATTTCTTTCTGTAAGCAAGTTCCCATTGCCTGTAGAAGAAAGGCCAAACTCTTTGGTATAATTTACAAAGCTCTTCATGACTTGGCCTCAGTTTAGCTTTCTGGTCTTATCTCCCCATGATCACATATTCATCCTTTGTTCCATTAGTATGGAATATTAGCAATTTCTCATATTTGTCACAGTCTTGCAGGTCTCTGCACATACATCCATTGCTATTTTTGGAATGATCACCCCTCCCACCCCACTATCTAGCTAACTTCTATTTCTCCTGCAAGACTCAATATAACCGTCCTCTACTAGAAGTCTCCAGTTTCCAAAAGATGAAAAAGGTCTCTCTCTTCATATTTGTCCTCTGCATTCATTATGTTAATGCCCAAGGTGGGTGAGTTTAGGTCAGGAAATCCTCTAATTGCACAATGGTTTGAATTCATTATCCCTCATGGACTGAACTTACAGAGAGATTTTTAAAAACTATGTCCACAGTAGGTATTTAACAAATATGAATACCCAGGAATAGCTTTACAAAGAAGCATTAGATAATAAATTTTATATGTTTTAAGTTATACTAAGCTTTATATTCTTTCATGTGTTTGAAGCAATTCATTTTATTTATTTGTAATTATTGATTTATAAGTTCATAGAGCTTTCACACTGCTGGAAACAATAACTCCCAGTTTAAATTTTTATAGCTTCCAAAAAATATAATCTAACATTTAAATGAATCAATGGTGAATCAAATTTATAAAACTAATCATAATCATATATATTATACATGCTTGTACACTGTACTTTCTTGAATAAGGCATCTCTGTATAATCAATTATAACTAAATAATACCATCAAGAAAAGCTGCTGGAATGACTGGAGTAGCATTAAAATAGACACACTTCTTGTCTCAAGTTTGTATTGAGCAGGGGCTGAAAGGAGGAGAGGATATACATTTTTATGGAAGATGGTAAGGAATAAATACCATAAAACAGTGTATCTATACGATCGTCTGTAGGTAAATGTTGGTGAATTATATATGGCAATGAATTTTACTTTGCCAAAGTAAAGAAATATGAATAGCTTTGTTTTGCTAAAGTAGAAATTACAAAACAAGAAGTAGTAGGAGAGGAATACAAATTTTGAGTTGAGGGTCTGAGAACAGAATGTGGGCTTTAGGGTGGGAGTGAGATTCTAGATGACAATTAGACATTTTTAAATTCAGAGTAAAGGCCTATTTGATTGAATTAAGCAATTGGTAGTCCCCGTGACTTCTAAGAAAAAAATAGACAAAGATAATTTTTCTAACTATGAAGCAGTATGGAGAAGGAGAAAGATTGATAAAGGATTGTTAAGAAAGTCCTAGTGGAAAAAGAAAGGGCGAAGAAAAAGAAGACCTGAGATATACTACCATAAGGAAAGAGTCAAGAATAATTGCATAGTTACATTTGAAGAAGCTCAGGAGTCTAGTGGTCAGCAACACTAAAAATAGGTCAAAGAGTAGGAGAGCACCTATGATGTGTACATTCAATATTTTATAATGTCTATCTTTCTCAGAATATTATATGAATTGATTTCAGATCAAATAAACTCCCAGCATTTGAAAAAACTCAAACATTCCTTGGGGAAGGCGGTACAAAGGGAACAGAGGTGATGTGATAAAGTTGTTCTAATGATCAGCTGGAATATAAGTTGATAGAAATAGCTAAAATTTAAGAAATAGTGAGAGGGTAGTTTTTTTTCTAGTTAATAATAAGTTTTTTTCTTATTATTTTATAAATGATAAAATAGTAAGAAATAAAAGCAGTATGATATCCATCATAAGAATTGGTAGATATGATTACACAAAAGAAGAGAAAGCCTAGAAATAATCCATAGTATATGTAAAAATACAGTGTATAATTAAAGAACATTTCAAATCTTTGGAGATAGATAAATTATTCAGCAAGTGGTACTGGAATGATTGGTTAATTATTTTAAAATTAAAAGTAAGATCCCTTATATAGTGAAATGAATTCCAGTTGGATTAAAAAGTTTAATGTTAACACACACACACACACACACACACACGCACACACAGGAACACAAGGAAATACAGGTTAAATTATTTTTATTTGAAAAAGAGAGGTAACAAATTTTAGAAAATGTTAGCTAAACTGCCCAAAATAGAAAAGACTCAAATTATTAGAAATGAAAGTAGACATTACTATCAACTTTAAAGAAATGAAAAGGAGTATAAAGGAATACCATGGACAGTTGTATGCCAACAAATTAGTTAACGTGGATAAAATTGACAAATTCCTAGAAAGATACAAACAGTTGAAACTGATTCAAGAAAAATAGATACAAATAAACCTATAACAAATAAAGAGATTGATGAGTAATTAAAAAGTTACCTACAAATAAAAGCCAGGTGTAGATGGCTGTGGAATTCTATTAAACATTTAAAGAAGCATGCATACTAATTCTTCACAAATTCTCCCAAAATTTAAGAGTGACCAATATTCAACTCATTTTATAAGACCAGTATTATCCTGGTATCAAAACCAGACAAATACATCATCTGAAAATCAATTAATGTGACACATTCTATCAATATAATATAAAACAAAAAACACTTCATCTGAATAAAAGTAGAAAGAATTTGATTAAATTCAACACCATTTCATAATAGAAACATTCAACAAACTAAGAATAGAAGAGAACTTCCACAACCTGATAAAGGGCATCTACAAAAAACAAACAAACAAACAAACTACAGCTACATAATTAATTATTAATGGTGAGAAATTGGACGCTTTCCTTCTAAGATCAAGAACAAGATAAGAGGTAGCCCGGGTGGCTCAGCGGTTTAGCGCCACCTTCAGCCCAGAGCCCGATCCTAGGGACCTCCGATTGAGTTCCAGGTAGGGCTCCCTGCATGGAGCCTGCTTATCCCTCTGCCTGTGTCTCTGCCTCTCTCTCTCTCTCTCTCTCTCTCTCTCTCTCTCATGAATGAATAAAAAAATAAAATAAAATAAAATAAAATAAAATAAAATAAAATAATAAAATAAAATAACAAGATAAGAGAGGCACCTGGCTGGTCAGTCAATAGAGTATGCACAACTCTTGATTTTAGGGTTGTAAGTTCAAGTCCCACGCTGGGTATAAAAATTACTTAAAAATGAAATCTTAAAAAAAAAAGGAATAAGAATGTCTGCTATCACCACTTCTATTCAATATCTAGATAGGGCAATTAGGTATAAATAAATAAACAAACAAATACTCAAATTGAAAAAGAAGTAAAACTATCTCTATCACAAGTAACATGGACTTGTATATAGAAAATCCTAAGGAATTCACCAGAAGAGGGGCGCCTGGGTGGTTCAGCTATTGAGAGTCTGCCTTGGGCTCAAGTCATGATCCCGGGGTCCTGGGATTCAGTCCCACATCGGGCTCACCGCAGGGAGTCTGCTTCTCCCTCTGCCTATGTCTCTACCTCTCTCTGTGTCTCTCATTAATAAATAAATAAAACATTTTTTACAAAAGGAATTCACCAGAAATTCCACAAGTTTGAAAGATATAAAATACATAAACAAATACTATTTCTATTTCTACACATTTGTAATGAGCAATCTGAAAATTAATTTTTAAATCTCTATTTATAACAACACCAAAAAAGAATAAAATACTTAGGAATGAATTTAGTAAAAATATAAAACTTATATGCTAAAAACTATAAAATATTATTGAAAGAAATCAAAGAAAATTTAAATGAATACAAAATCATCCCCATGCTCATGAATTAAAAGACTTAATATTTTAAGATGGCAATATTCCTCAAATTGACCTACGGATTTAAAGCAGTGCCCCATAAAGTTTCAGCTGACTGCTTTGTAGAAATTGACAATTTGATTCCAATATTAAATGGGATTTTAAGGAATTCAGAATAGCCAAAACAATCTTGAGAAAGAAAAACAAAGTAAGAGAACTCACACTTCTTAATTTCAAAACTTAGTATGGTATGGTACTAGCATACAGATAAAAATATAGACAAGTGAAATGGAATTTAGAGTCCAAAAATAAATCCATATGTCTATGGTCAACTAATTTTCAACAAGGGTACCAAGATTATTCAATGGTGAGAGTGGAATTTTCAAAGAATTGCTGAGAACAACTGGATGCAAAAGAATAAAGTTGGACCTTTCCTCACAGCAGTTTCAAATATTGAATCAAGATAGATCAAACATCTAAGTGAAAGAGCTCAAGCTATAAAATTATAAGAAGAAAACATAGGGTGAATCCTTATGGCCTTAAATTTGGCAGCATTTTCTTAGATATGACACCAAAAGCACAAGTAAAAAAAGACAAGTTGAATTTCATCAAATTTTAAAACCTTTTGTACATCAAAGGATACTGTTAACAAAAGTAAAAAGACAATCTGCAGAAAGGGAGAAAAATTTTGTTAGTCATATATCTGACAAAAATTTAGTATCCAGAATATATAAAGAACTCTTAAAACTCAACAACAAACAGCCTGATGTTAAAATGGGCAAAGCACTTGAATAGACATTTTTTCAAAGAAGACATACAAATAACCACCAATTACATGAAAAGATGTTTAACATCATTAGTATAGGGAAAAGCTAATCAAAACCACAATGAGATACCACTTCATACCTAGTAGGATGGCTATATACATTTTTTAAAGATTTTATTTGTATATTTACTTATTCATTTGAGAGAGAGAGGGGTGGAGGGAGGGAGGGAGGGAGGGAGGGAGGGAGGGAGGGAGGGAGAGAATTGCCATCAGACTCCACACTGATCATGGAGCCCAATGTAGGTCTGGACCCCACAACCCTGAGATCATGACATGGGCCAAAACCAAGAGTTGGATGATCAACTGACTGAGCCAACCAGGTACCCTGGATGGCTATATATTTTTTAAACATGAAAAATAACAAAGTGCTTACAAGAATGTGAAGAAATTAGAATACTTGTACACTGCTGGTGATATAAAGTAATTCAGCCACTGTGGAAATCAATTTGACAGTTCCTCAAAAAGTTAAACATAGAATTACCATACAGCACAGCAATTTCAGTCTTAGAAATATACAAATAATTAAAAGTAGGTACTCAAATACAAGTGTGTAATGTTTACAGCAGCTGTGCTCACAATAGTCAAAAGGTAGTAACAAAACCCCAGTTATCAACAACAGATGACTAGAATAAAAAATTTTGATATATCCATACAATGGAATATTACTTGGCCATAAAAAAGAATGAAGTACTGATATATGCTACAGCATAGATGAAGCTTAAAAGAATTATGCTAAGTGAAAGAAGTCAACCACAAAAGACCAAATAGTATATGATTCCATTTATATAAAGTGTATAGAATAGACAAATCTACAGAAAGAGAGAAAGTGGATTAGTGGTTGCTTAGAACTGGGGTACGGGAGGGAGGGGAATGATGGGAGTGATTGATAAAGGATCTGAAGCTCTTATTACAGTGTTAAAAATATTCTAAAATTGACTGTGGTGATTGTTGCACATATCTATGATTATATAAAAAACACTGACTCGTATAATTTAAATGAATAAATTGTGATGTACGTATTATATTTCAATAAAGCTGTTTAAGAAAAAGAGCAAAAGAGAACTAGACAAATATAAACCAAAATGTTAATAACAGTGAGATTATGAGCAAGCAGATACAATGCCCAAATGGCCAGTGGCTCTCATTAGGACTTTATCCAAACCCTAAAGAAAAAAATTCAAAACCATTCCAGTTATGGCCAAAATGGAGTAAAAGGGACCAAATTTACCTTTCACCTGAAGCAACAAAAAAGGATAGAGGAAATAAACATGTAAAAGCCATTTTCAAGACACTAGATATCAAATAACAAATGACAGTGATCTCTACAGAAGCAAACAAGACAAGCTCAAAAATTGCCCCAGTTTATTGTATTGAGTTTCCAACCACACTTTCAGTTGGGAGAAACCAAGAAGTGCTCAACACATTCCCTGATTTGAGATCAAAGCAGCTAGAATTCTCCAGACAGAGTTTCAGAAAGGAGAAAACTGCATAAGAGAGGACTCCAGGGGCTCCAGAGAGTCTCAAGTTTTCAACTGATTGTTGATCAGCATGTGTTCTTATGGAAATTACCCAAGGACAAACAAAGAACTATTCAAAAGAATTACAGGTAATAGTCCCTGGGTTTTACATGGGTACAAGAATAGCCCTGTTCCCACAAACCAGAGGAAATTGTCATGATTCACAGGGCCCTGGGTAGAGAATACAGAAGAGTCTTACCTCAATATTGGAGGATAATTAGCCCGAGACTGAGCATTGCTCTGGTCTCATCTAATAAGCCTTAAAAGTAAGAATAGCTACAATATATAAAGAATTATAGATTCTCAAAACTTAATAGTGAGAAAACAAACAATCCTCTTAAAAATGGAAGGAAAAAAATCTGGACCCTACAGAGGCCTACAGAGGCCAAATAAGCATATGAAAAAATGCTCAGTATCACTAGTCATTAGGAAAATGCAAACTAAACCACAGGGGGAGGGGTGCCTGGGTGGCTCTGCTGGTTAAGCATAGGACTCTTGGTTTCTGCTCAAGTTGTGATCTCATGTTGGTGAGATCAAGCCCCACATGGGGCTCTCTCTGCACTCAGTGTGGAGTCTGCTTCAGATTCTTTCTCTCTTTCCATCTCCTTCTCCTCCTCCCTACTCTCACTTGTGCCCTCTCTCACTCTCTAAAATAAATAAAATCTTAAAAAAGAAAAATAAACACAATATTAGTATTCTAAATACTTTCACCCACTAGGGTGGCTAAAATGTAGTTAAATGACCACAGCAGGCTGGTGATGGTGTAGAACAACTGGAACTCTCATATACCACTGCCGGGAATAGAAAATGGTACAATCACTTCAGGAAATACTTTTGTGGTTTCTTAAAAATTAGACATCTGCCATAAGATCTAGCCATTCCCTTCTAGATATTTACCCAAAAGAAAGCATATGACCATACAGGGACATACAGGAATCTTCAGAGAAGCTCTATTTGTTATAGATACAAACTGGAAACAATGCAAATGTGAACCAACCAGCGAATAGATGAACTGTGACATTCTTACAATGGAATGGTATTCAACAATATAAAGGGTCACACTATTGATACATGCAAGAAAACAAATGATTCTCAAATAATTATGCTAAGTACCAGAAGCCAGACCAAAAATAAAAAGAACACATATGATATGATCCCATTTATATAAAATTCTATAAAATGCTAACTAAACTCTAAGAATACAAAGTAGATCAATGGTTGCCTGGACACAGGGCAAGAAAAGGACAAGGAGGGGGAAAAGGGAGGGGTTATACCAAATCCCTAAGAACACCTGGGGTGATGCCTTCCCAGATGGATCCAATTGTCAAAACTTTTCCATTTGTACACTTTAAATATGTACAGTTTATTGAATATTAACTGAATTTCAACAATGTTAGCTGAAAAGAAAAAAACATGCCAAGACAAAGTTCATGATTTCCTACTATACGATGCAATTCATATTTTATACCTTGCGTTTTACCCATTTTCTTCCTAAATGAGAAATAAGTTGTAAAGAAGAAATCATGGCAATTTGTAATAGAAGAAACCTTACAGATTATTTAATGTCTCCCCCTCTTTTTCAGCTGAGGAACTTGAATCCCAGTGAGGCTGATCTTCCCAGGGTACCATGATCTGTAACAGCCAGGGAAGGACTTTGGTTAGTATGATTTTGTATTCCATGATCCTTTCAGTGTTTCATACCTTATGAATAAAATGTTCTCTATGAATACACAAACCATATATACTATTACAACTACTCCTGCAGCTCATTCTATGTTTTAATTTGGTAGGTAAGTATATTTTAAATGTATACATTTTTATCTAAATTGCTCACTTACTGAAACAGTATTTACTTAGTGACCTTAATAAATACATTTTTTATATGAATGAGCCTTGACATATCTGTCTGATACCAGGAAGCTTGTAAGATAGGTCTTATAATATTTGAATTTCCTTCTTACCACAGTGTGTGTAAAAACCATAGACCATATCTTTACATTGGCTACTTTATCAGATGTAGTATAAATATTCAACATAGAATCTAGGTTTATTCCCAACTGTGGCCAGTTGAACTAAAAATAATTTGATGCCAGTAACATAAAAATGTGTCAAGATTGCAAATAGTCTTAAAATGTAAAGTAAGATCTTTTGAAACAATTCTTTACTACAGAAATCTAATAACCAGGATTTTCTTTAGAATACTAATGTGGTTGTTATTCATTACAGCAATGTGTGAGACACATTCAGAGATCTATTTTTAAATAATAGGCCAGAAAACTTATGTTTTCTGCTGTAATCAGTAAATAATACAAATCTATACACTATATTAAACTTTTCACTCCCCACATCTGTCTCCTTTTGTTCTCCTTTCTTCCCAAAAAACAAAACAAAGAAACAAAAGAAAAACAGCATATAATAGTCTCTCCATATTTCCTCAATGCCCTCTTTACTCAGTGACATACATTCTAGCAGGTCAGTAAAGAGACTCTGACTTGAAAAACTAAGAGACTCAATATTTATGGGCCAATCTATGGTTTACCCAAATTCAATGGTTTAAAGAGAATAAAAATGTTCAATAATGGTTAACAATGGGCATAGTTACAACTTTCAGGTACTTCGAGGTTCATTCATAAGACATTCTGAAACATTCCCCAAATATGCTATGTTAAACAAATATTAAGTAGCAATAATCCTTTTGCTTTCCCTTTAGGCAGAAATTTTCACATATTAAAAGAATTGGGGATAATGGCATTAGGCTGCTCACGCCTTGGCCTACCAGATGCATTTGTGGCACTTAGTATTTACAGTGTGCACATGACAGATTCTTCTACCTTGTAAAAACCTCAGCCTCAGTTCCTGCTAACATTTGACTCTAAGTAGTGAAATAATAGGCCTTCAAACATATCTTTTTTTTTTTTTTAGATTTTTTTATTTATTTATTCACGAGAAAGAGAGAGAGAGAGAGAGAGGCAGAGACACAGGCAGAGGGAGAAGCAGGCTCCATGCAGGGAGCCTGACGGGGGACTCGATCCCGGGTCTCTAGGATCAGGCCCTGGGCTGAAGGCGGCGCTAAACCACTGAGCCACCTAGGCTGCCCTCAAACATGTCTTGACCTAGTTTTGAGGCCCTGATGAGAGGCTGGTCATTTCCCCTTCTCAAACAGCTACTTAAGTCCACACCCCCCAACAACCTCCCACGTCAGCTCACACACACCCCGGGCCATTATACACCTGCTCTGATTGGCCAAGGGCCACGCATCGATAACAAGGCCAGCCCCTAAGTTCCAGAGCCCACTGAAATCATTCAAATTAGCCAATCTTAAACCTGCTTGCCCTGCCTTGCCTTTTCCTTCCCCAGAACCAAGGATAAAGGCACTTATCCATAGTTCTTCTCTCCCCTCCTGCCTCCTGACTGATCTGGTGCTTCCCCTGAGTGGCTTTGTGCTGTGTGCTCTGTTCTCCCCCAGAGAACTGTGAGTACAACAAACTATGACACTCTTCCTGATTTCTCTCTCTTGATGTGTTCTGGTTTCCCCATATCTCACCCCAGGTAATATTGTTAAAATGGAAGGGAAAGAAAGGGGAGGGAAGGAGAGAGGAAGGGAGGAGAGGAGAGGGGAGGAGAAGGGAGGGGAGGGCAGGGAAGGGGGAGGGGAGGGGAGGGAAGGGAAGAGAAAAAAGAAGAAACAAGGGACAAGGAAATTATTTTAATTGGCTCTTAAAAGCATGTTTCTTTTTGCTAAAATTCAAATTAAATCAGTAACGTGTCAGAGTATAAGCTCTTTATGAGAGAGTAATAAAAATCTATGCAATGACATTTTACAAAATATAATAAGCTGTATCTATTATATATTAAGCACTTAATGGGTCAGACCATGTGCTTATCTCCTATTATATTATTTTATATAATTCTGAAAAAACTAGTGAGGTAGAACTATTATATCTATATTAAACATAAGAATCTGAAGTACAGAAAAACTTCAAAATTGTCTGAAATGACAGAGATAAATAATGGAAGAGCTATGATTTGAACCCGGGGTTCTCTGAATCCAGAACCTAAACCCTTAAGCAGTAAGTGATACTACCTCCAAGTAGTATACATTTTTCTCTAGTGCTTTATAGGGTTGCCTTATTCTGATTTAAATTTTAAAAATGCATTATTTTCCTATCTTTATAGCTTAGATTCCACAAATACATTAGATATGGATGTTATTTTAAGAAATTTGCAGTGGAATAATCAATAAAAACAATGAAGTGCTAAGACTCTGGTGCAGATGTCCTGAATCCAGTATTTCTCAAAACATCTTGATGATATCCAAAGTTGCATGAAATATTTGGCAGGACATCTCCATCTGAGAGCAGAACAGTCTCCATAAAAGATCTAATTGAATGGTTCTGGAAAGCATATCTTTAACATGAGGTCCTTTTTTCTCTGTTAATGCCTCATCTGAGGCACTGGTATATGTGAGTCCACAACTGAGGACTCCATAGGTTCAGGATCAATGTAATCTTTCCTAATGTTGTGGACTGAATGTCCATGTCCCCCAACCCCACACCCAAAATTCATATGTTGAAGCCCTAACCCCCAATGGGACTGTATTTGGAGTAAGGAAGTAATTACGGTTAAATGAGGTCACAAGATGAGGCCCTAATCTGATGGAATTCGTGTCCTCAAAAGAAAACTATAGAAAATGAAAGGCCTATAAAGACATGAAAAGGCTGCCATTTACAAGCTAGAAAAAGGACTCTCACCAGAAACTGAATTGACTGAAATCTTGATCTTAGACTCTTAGCATCCAAAACTGTGAGGAAGTAAATTTCTGCTGTTCAAGCCACTCTGTCTGTGGTATTTTGTTATGACAATCTGAGTCAACATATACCCAAGAATCTATCAGTGGATAGATTTTCCTCATCTGAATACCAAGTATATATAAAAATGTTAATATCTTGCCTTCACTCACTGTAGTCCTATTAATTCTTCACAATCTTATAGGTAGGAAGAGCTAGCACTATTAATCCCCTTTTACAGATGAGGTGGAATGCAGCTAAGCCAAAATTAGACCTAGAGCTTCTGACTCCTAGCCCAAAATTCTTTTACTCCACCTTATCTGACTTAGAGTAGCTTTAGAGATCTTCCAATTCCTGAGTCAGCTCAGAAGATCTCCAGGAAGCCTAACACTGGTCCAAGGAAAAGAAGCAAGACTCAAAAAGTATCTCTTACTTCTTAAGAGATAAGTAAAATTACCTGTTATTGTTCAAGAGAAGCATTAAATCCACAAAGTTGAAGAAAAAATTAAAGATGGAGTTGTGCTAATTTTAATCATTTTAAAGATGTTATTTATTTATTTGAGAGAGTGAGAGAGAGATCATGAGCAGAGGGGAAGGGTAGAGGGAGAAGCAGACTCCCTGTTGAGCAGGGATCCTGATGTGAGACTCAATCCCAGGACCCTGGGATCATGACTTGAGCCAAAGGCAGATGCTTAACTGAATGAGCCACCCTGGTGCCCAATTTTAATAATTTTAATGATTAATTTAGAGTGATGATAATTTTTACCTTCTAATAAGAGTTTCTCTACATAGCTCATTTGAACTGTAAACATATATGGCACACAGGGATCTTGGCCACTTCTTGCTCTGGGATACACATCAAGATCTCCTCCTGGGAGAAAGAGCTCAGCCACAACTTGAAGTTCACTACATCCACCCTTCTGATTAATTTGGAATAGTGGAGCACTTTAAAAAACAGGTGCTATTTGGAGGATTAATGTCCCACATCTCATTGAGAAGCCCTTCTTTAGGCCCTGGTTTTATTTTTTAAATCTTTGAGTTCTGAATGTTACTTCACTAATAAGGATTTCATTAGATTAGTAATTAGCACCAATATGACTTTACCATGAAAATGACATATACTCACAGGTTCATCTTTCTGCTATGTAAATCAATGATAAAAAAAAAAAAAAAACTTGAAAAAATGAATGAATTTTAGATTGTTTAGCATAATTGATTTAGGGCTCATATTCAAAATATTTCATCTACCCATGTCCTAAAATGTATCTTTTTCCTAATAGGCAGCCAAAAACCTCTTTTACTGACTTTGAATTTCATCTATCCCTAACAGAAATGCCTCCCTTTGCTCCTGTTCCAACTATTCTTGAGAATGGCTGCCTAATCCTAGTGCTGGGGAAAATTTGGTTGTTTTTAGCATATGGGCCTCTCAATATCAGCAGTTGCCATATTCTCTCCCCTGGGTCTAGTTTGCATTGTGCTGGAAAATTGAGGCCTTTATCTCTGAGTATTCATATCTCTCTAGACTGGCTGTCAAAAGCCTTTTACACTGAATCTTCTCATTATGTGGCCCTCAAAAGAGCCATTCTCTCCTAATTTGTCCTCAAATGGTTGTCACATTCAAAAAGAATGGAAGATTTAACTGATACAGAACATAAATTTATTCAAGTTAAAACAGTATTTTGCTTGCGGTAATTTCTATGTCCATCCAGAGAAAAATGAGATTTTTAAAGTCAGAAACACCAAAAATTATGGACATTTGAAAAAATCTTAAACAACCTGAATATCCAGTAATAGGGAGTTGGTCTAGATGGATAGATGAAAATAGATTGATGTAGCTATTTCCATTCAATAAAGTCCTCTGCATCTAATATAAATGATACTGAATCTTCTGGTTCTACTTGGCAGACTATTAACATAGATGTTTAACTTCCTTCCTCCAAAATCCCTGTAAAAATTACAATAAAGAAATACAGAAGATAGTAAGCTCATAATAGCACCAAAAAGGGAAGGGAGAGAGCCATCAGTAGAACAAAGATTTATTAAAATCTCTAGAAGATGGCAAGTAGATGGATAACATTGTGAGATAAAATAAAAGCAAAGAGGCAAATGTCCCAGCATTGAAAACACCTGGTTTCAAACTGAAAGATGTAGATGCTGAGCACAGTGAATGAAAAGGACCAGTGCCTAAAAATATTCACATGATATTTTGTAACAGACTAAATATAAAGAGAATATCCTAGAAGCTTCCAGGAAAAGGCTATAGAATCAAATTATATAAGATCCTTGAGGTCTGATAGATTCACTACTGCTTTCTTATAGTCATGAGATTGCATAGGGAAACACAGTTATGCCTCAAAAATATCACTAATGGACTGGCCACTTATAAGATTAGTCCTATTTAAAATACCCATTCCCCTGTCACTTTGACATCTGTTCTCATCAATCACATCAGTCTATTTTGATCAATCTTCCACTGAAATTTTAATAAATATATGATAAAATAAATATCTTAATAAATGTATAATACATATATAGCATAAGTTGGTTTTAAAATAAAATTGCAAATCTTGAAAATATGTTAGATTTCATAGAGTTGATGAAGGTGCTGGTTACTTCTTGAATCACCAACAAAGCCATTGCTAAATGAGGATTAGCAGAATAAGATCAGTTAATGATGGATGAAGAGAAAAATAGCCAGGAAAATAACATGAAAGGATTTTCAAAGAAGAATCATTTAAAAATTAAAGAATCCAAGATAGGCTCCTGGAGGGAAGTCTTACAATATTTTTGTAGAAATTACTATCTTTATGATTGTACTAGAAAGTAAAATATAACTAGGTTTTCTGGTGCCCATTTTCCTAGAAAACAGACTTCTTTTACATATATATATACAAACAAAAACAGAATAGTGTTAGTTTTCTCATCAGTAACAATAAATGCTGAAAATAATGAAATCATGCCTTCAAAATTCCAATATAAAATGACTTTATAGCAATTCTATAAATAATCAAACTAATCAAATATGAAGCAAAAGAATGGCATTCAAGAACTCTGAAGGTTTATCTTTCATATACTCTTCTGAAAAAAGTACATAAATACTTTAAAAGAGAAGGAAAGAAAGAGGGAAAGAAATGGATAGCAAGAAAATGGAATGGGTGCTTGAAATTTTTGTCTTGGATAATGAAAGACTATTTAACCAAAGCCAACCACATTCAGATATAGATAGATATAGATATAGATATATAGATGATATAGATTAGATATAGATATAGATAAAATCTTGGTTAAATTTATTAAATTTTTGTCTTAAAAGTATCAAAGATATATCAAGATAATGAGGAATTACAGAACAAAAATCCAAGACTTGATCAAAGGTTTGTCTTCTGAGCAGTTGCTGATCTGGAAGAAGTAGCTGATACGTGCTTTCAAAGCTTCTTAGAGAAAGGGGGAACTCAAGAGTTCAGGGCCCACCCAACACAGAGACTTGGGACCCCAAATGGCTATACTCTGAAAATAGTAGTAAAACAAAAATAAACCAAGCTTTGTCAAGAATAGTCGACACACTTCTTTTTTGTATCTCAATAGCCCATGAAATCTCAGATTTTGAGTTTGCGAGTACACCCTAGATTGTTAGTATCCCGCTGTAGAGGAAGAGAATGTCAACCTAAGCCTCATATTGCTCCAACAAGCACTTCTTTTTCAAACACAATGCCCAGCACTCACTGAAGCATAAAGAAAAAAAATATCATGAACAAGAACCAGCAGTGATAGAAATCATCAAAATAGCAATAGGTATTATCAGACACAGTGTGACTATGCTTACCATTTTTGAGGAAAAGTAAGCTCCAGAAATTTCAGCAGGAAACTGCCAACTATAAGAAGTGACTTAGCAGGTTTGAAAAAGAAATACATTGAAATTCTAGAGCTGAAAATTTCGCAAACAAAATTAAGAATTTACTGGGAACTAAACAACACATTGGACAGTTGAAGAGACCGTGAGCTGAAAACAGCAGAAGACACTCTCCAGAATGTAGCATGCAAGCAGCAAAAGGTGGAAAACATGTAGGAGACTGTAAAAGACAAGAGATAAGTTCTGGCATCTAGAAGAAGAAAACAGAGTAGACACTGGCAATTTTTGCAGAGATTTGGGCTTAGAATTCCCCAAAACTGATGAGAAATGCCAATGTTCAGATCTTCAGATTCAGGAATCCCAATAAACACCAAGAAGACTAAATAAAAGGAAATCTGTATCTAAACACATCATAGTGAAACTGGATAAAATCACAGAAATATTTAATGCAACTAGAGCAACTTGCCTTAAAGAGAGTCAGAGACTGACAGGAGACTTCTCCACAGCATCAGCAGAAGTCAGAAAGAAACTGCTAACCCAGAATTTGTAGCCAAAATAATAGTAATAACCAAGACATTTCAGATGAATAAAAAAGTAAAAGAATTTACCACTGGGAGACCTGTACCCACAGGAATTTGCAAAGGATGTGTTCTAGGAAAAAGAAAAATAATCACTGGAGAAGATCAAGGGGGCAAAAAAATACCAAAGACTAAAGAATGAAGAAAGTTGCAAACATGTGAGTAAATCTCAATACACATTGACTCATAAAAAATATAGATGTAGCTTGGGAATGATGGAAATATAGGCAAGTGTTTTAAGCTTGTTGTATTAACCAGGAGAAGAGTAAAATTATTGATTAATATTAGATATTTATCAGTCAATGATACATCTTTAATTCCTAAGATGAATGCTAAAAGATAAAGAGCATAACACTTCCAACTAAAAGGGAGAAAAAAAGCAGTGATTAAGAAAATCTATTCAAGAAGTCAAGAAGTCCAAACAAAACAAAACAAAACAAAACAAAAAAGTCAAAAAGTCCAAAAGTTGTGAGTTCACAGGAAAGAAGGTTACTTGCCTGGCTAAAGTTTCTCTGCTAAGGATCTGGGGCTAAAGTTTCTCTGCTAAGGATCTGGGGCTAAAGTTTCTCTGCTAAGGATCATGGTCTCCAGCTATTAGAGTTGATATAAACCAATTTGTTGGGGGAAAGTAAGCATTCAAAGAATATATTTACTTTTTTAAATACACAGGTGCTATGATGATATGTGGAATGTCCCAGTTCACTCATGAACCATTTCAAAGAATTCATTATGAAAAGCACATCACATTCAAGCTAGTACTTCTTATATCCTGGAAAAGAACAGCACAGATAGGGACTTCTTAGAAGACCCTGGCAATGATTCTCCTGATTGTAATTCCTCAGAAAGTAAAGATGGAAAATATGAGCTGGTAGTAGCAGCAGATTAGTTCATTCCATAAGAAATGAAAGATTTAATGACAAAGTTACATTAAGAAGCAACATACAGCAAGTATGGTAGGTGGTAGGATTTTTCACCAAAGTGCTTTGTTACATTCATAGAAGAATCAAGAAAGTTAAAGATAATGAGCAACTGGAATTAAGAATTCAGGCTCCGATTTGTAAATCTAACAACAGGCTTGTCACATCACAGAGGTGCCTCAGATGCTTTCGATTCTGCAGTATTTATCCTGAGTTTCTCTTTGAGATCATGATAAAAGATCTTAATCTATTACCACCAATTTATGTTGATTACATGACTACTTGCTTGTATCATCAAAATCTCCTTAAACTTTGTTGTGTCTGTTCGGTGTGTGTGTTGATACTCTGCAATTTCAGTTTCGTTTCCACTATATATGAGGTGCACCTTAAAATTTCCCTGCCTGAGAGTGACTGAATAATGATAAAATACTTATCCTTTCCATCTTCCAGATTATTAGAATTAGAATTTGAAATTGTAGTAGAGGAATTGCAAAGGAAAGTCTTTGACAAGAAACGGTATAAAAAACACACACACAATTATGTTTTGTAGCTAGTTTCTTAGAAGAAATCTTTCTAACACAACATTCTCATTGTGCACTTCTAAGAGTAATTTTTTGAGAGTCATTCTATGCATTTTATACTTTTTATGCTTTCTAATTTTTTTTTACCAGAAATGGAGAAAAATAGCATATTTGTGAGTCACTTTTTAAATAGGATGATTATTCGTCAAAGTGATGTTTTGGGTTTGACTATAGCTTTTAGTGCATATTAATCATATTGAAGTTCTTTTTATAACCTAATTAATGTGTGAAATTTGCACACAATTTTAGAAAAACAATGTATACATTGCCTACAGTTACTTTGACAAGTTAAATAAATAAAACCCCAGTTCACTAGTTTGAAACTATTTAGATATAAACAGGCATTTACATCTCTGCCTAGCATCTTTCTATGTTTAGAAAATGTAATCCAATAAAAATGGTTCATCACTGACTACAAAATCTCACTTTAAATGAATGAGTTTTTGTGAAACAAGGAAATAAGGGCTTACTTCTCTTAAAAAATAAAAAAACAAATAATAAATAAATGAATGAGTAATGTGAGTACAGTAGGCTGGCAGTGTAAGTTTTTCTTCAGAACAATGATTTTGAGAGCTTATTTGTAAAAACTAAAGCCTGAGCTCTTTTGGGAATTTGCCAGAGATTGTTAACTTTCTTTTAACAGTTAATAGTGATCCCCAGATATAATTATTTACATTTCAATGAAAAAAATATTAATATTAGAGATTCTTCTCTAGAAGCTCTCAAATGTAAATTTCTATAAATTAAAAAAAAAAGAAAGTTCTTTGTAATTTTAACATTAAAAGAAAATTAAGTGTTTATTTTTTTACTCTTGAGGGTGTTAAAAATCCTTTTAAGTTCTAGCATTGAATAAGAAGAATCTGAGGAATTGCAGCTTTTTTGTTTTTAAAAGTAATTGATAAAACTTTGTGCATTTTGAAAACTTTTATTTTTTTCATATTCTATTTTTGCTGTAATACCATATTAAAAGCTGAGGTTTGGGGCACCTGGGTGGCTCAGTTGGTTAAGCATCTGCCTTTGGCTCAGGTCATAATCCCAGGGGCATGGGATAAAGCCCCATGTAGGGCTCCCTGCTCAGTGGGGAGCCTGCTTCTTCCTCTTCCTCTGCTTGTGCTCTTTCTCTCTCTGTGAAATGAATAAACAAAATCTTTTTTTTTTTTTAAAAAAGGAATGTGAAAGAACGTTCTCTAAGTGGAAGACAAATGAGGAAAATTTAACTCTACACAAAGGTATAAGGATATCAGATGATAAACATATGTGTAAACCAAAATATATTTTATCTCATTTTTAAATCTCTTTAAAAGGTCATTGACACTGTAAGACAAAGATAACACTGGATTGTGTGGTTTATAGCCAATGTAAAATTAAAATGTATAACTATAGAAGAGACTGAACAGTACAACAAATAGAAGAGAATAAATAGAAGTACATTTTTGTAAGGGTGTTATAGTAGAAAAGACATGCTGTAACAGTATTTGAAAGTAAACTGTGATAAATGAAAGTAACTGTGATAAATCATAATCCCTGGAGTAAGCACTAAAATATAAAAATAAAATAGTGATTTATCTAAGAGACTGGTATGTATAGTTTTTTTGAAAATTCAATTAATCCAAAGGAAAACATAAAAACAAGAAAAAGTGAACAAAGAGCAGAAAAGACAAATAGGAAACAAACAGCAAGGTTGTTTTAAAATCAGCCCTATAACTAATTATATTAAATGTATATAGTCTAAATACTGCTTGAAAGGCAAAATTGTGAAATTGGCTAGAAAATGAAGTCCCAACTATAAATCTATAAGAAACCCAATTTAAATATAAAAATGCTAATAGATTAAAATTACAAGGATGGAAAAAGATTTAGCATGCAAAAATTAATCACAACAAAAGTAATATGGCTATACTAACATCAGAAAAGTAGACTTGAGAAAAGAAAATATTACCAGGGATAAAGAGATATCTGTCATACAATAACATTAAGAGGATACGATAAAAAAAAAAAAAAAAAAAAAAAAAAAAGAGGATACAATCGTCCTAAATGCTTATGCATCTAATAACAGAGCTTCAAAATGTATGAAGCAAAACTCGATAGAACTTCTAGAAGAAAGAGATAAATCCAAATTAAAACTGGAAATTTCAAAAAAAAAAAAAACAAAAAACAAAAAACTGGAAATTTCAGTACTCATCTTTGAATTATAGTAGAATAAATAGCAAATGAGTAGAGATGTGGAAGATTTGATGCTACTATAAACAACTTGACCTAATTACTATTCATAGAAAATTATACCAAAATAACAAATTAACATTCTGTTTAAGTGTGTATTCTTTAACAATAAATAAAAAACAGTATTATTTACCATAACATCTTGAAAATATTAGAAGACTGAAACCATACAAAGTATTTTTCTGACCATCATAGAATTAAACTAGAAATTTTAATAACATGATTTCTGGAAATCTCCAAGTATTTAGATATTAAACAATATACTTAAAGATAAGCCATGTGTCAAAGAGGAAACTACACCAAAAAAAGTAGAATATATTTTAAAGTGAATGAAAATTTTAAAAGTACAAACATATCAAAATTTGTGGGATACATCTAATGAATTGTTTAGAGGGAGAAAATACGTGCTTCTAGAAAAGAAAGATCTGAAATCCATGATATAAGATTTCATGTTAATAAACTATAAAAAGAAGAACAAATTAAACCCTAAATGTTCTTAAGATTAGAAGTATATGGTAATATCCCCTCAGATGTGCTGTCCATATCTAGGACCAGGACTTTTTCCTGGACTAAATTGGGAT
Organism: Canis aureus; assembly: GCF_053574225.1. Classification (NCBI taxonomy): domain Eukaryota; kingdom Metazoa; phylum Chordata; class Mammalia; order Carnivora; family Canidae; genus Canis; species Canis aureus. The sequence goes on from NC_135619.1 coordinate 20,209,043, forward strand.
GGGGCACAGGTGGAAAGGGAAGCATATATGAATCTTCAGTTGTCCTGGCAGTTGGGCCTTTTGCATTCCATTGGATTTTCTTATTTTTCTATGTTGCATTTCTAATATAACTCATTTTCTAATTTTTTTTTAAAGATTTTAGTTATTTACTCATGAGAGACACACAGAGAGTGAGAGAGAGAGAGAGAGAGAGAGAGAGAGAGAGAGAGACAGGCAGAGACACAGGCAGAGGGAGAAGCACGCTCCATGCAGGGACCCCGACATGGGACTCGATCCCGGGTCTCCAGGATCACACCCTCAACCACTGAGCCACTAGAGCTGCCCTCATTTTCTAATTTAAAATGAAAAGCATCCTGATCTCTAAGTTAGTAGTGACCAAAATCTCTAAACCATAAACAGAACATATGATTTGACTTAAGGTATCATTTCAGGAGAAGGGGACCATTTAAAAATCATTTAGAGGTTTCAAAAAATGGTATCATCAGAACCTTTAGATGATTGATAGAGTTAATAAGTTAATAAGGATAAAATATTTACAGCTGGGACTATTCAAAATATATTATCATAATGCACATAAAACCTGACATAACTACCCTCATTTTTTTTGCCTTTTCAAAAAACTTGAACCAGAATAATTTTTTTGCACATGATTCTCTCACATTTCCTCTTAAAATTATAAATTACTAGAAAGTACAGATTTTCTCTTCACTTGGTCATTTCCCTGAAAGAATCACCCAGAGATATTCACTTATTTGTATTTGTATTTGTTCCTTTTGCTTCTGTATACAGGCACAGATAGCTGAAAGGAATATTACAGAAATTGTAGAACCATGAGTATTTCTTTTCACTATGATTCCAGCTTTACTACTAAATGTCTCATGAGAATTATTCTGGATTATGCATTTGAAAGGTAGATAAAACTCTTTGAGAAATCTGTGAGTAATATCCCAGGCCTTGGTATCTCTGTGTGTCCTCTGGAAAGAATGCTCTGAGAACATCCATGGGCCCTATGTAGCCATGTTGAGATTGTCCTTTTATACTCTGCCAATAATCCTCCCCACTAAAAATAATTGAGGGGCAGGGTGGGCCCAAATTTATCAGACGGATGTCCAGCATACAGCAGTCCTCTGCAGCATGGCCCACCCACATGCAACTTGCCATCAAAACTGTCCAACCAGCACAAACTCTCAGTTTGCTCTTGTTTGTATGCTGGAAGATCATAGAGATCATGATTTACTCAAGTTAAGGCCAACTCATTTATGAAGAAAAAAAAAATGGGCCTGGCTAAAGGGAAGAAGGAAATTTCCCACAAGAATCATTCCAATTTAAATTCTGACTGGATCTTTATAGATCTCAGGTGAAAAGAACTATAAGGAGGAGGGGGAAAGATAGCCTTGGACAGAGCATGGCAAATTGGAAAAGAAATCTGCAACATGGATTTCCCAAAGACAATTAGCTTAATTATTTCCATGGGCATCCACTGCATTTAGTATGTATTGATTGACTTTACTGTTAATTAGACTAAATGACCTTGAGTATTTCTATACAATCATTCTACATTCTACAGAGCATTTATTTTCAGTGGTATCTGAGAGCAATTCAACTCTTATCTTACATGCTAGAAAGAGATTTTTTTTTGATATTTAAAGTATGCAAGGGATTTAAGTATACTTAGACATCTGTGGAAAAGGGATAAATGAAGAAAATAAAATATAAATTATTATATAATTTCCTCCGGTTATAAAATTCTGTAATCCTATAATCTACCCCTATACATTTCTTATTTCTTTTTTTTTCAATTTTTATTTATTTATGATAGTCACAGAGAGAGAGAGAGAGAGAGGCAGAGACATAGGCAGAGGGAGAAGCAGGCTCCATGCACTGGGAGCCCGACGTGGGATTCAATCCCGGGTCTCCAGGATCGCGCCCTGGGCCAAAGGCAGGCGCCAAACCGCTGCACCACCCAGGGATCCCTATACATTTCTTTATACTTGTATCTGGGCTTTAAATATCAATTTTGAAAATATATTTGAAGAAAATCAAAGTCTGTGCTGTTCCCGAAAAAATAATTTGAATAAATGAAGTTATAAAGAAACCATTAATTAACTCTTAATTAAGAGAACCTAAAATATGGAGAATCAGTAATTAGACCTGGGCTCCTGAAATGGGCTGAAATGAAATGGGCTACTAGAAACTCTGAGATAGAAGGTAAGTGATCAATGAAGCTAGTAAGAGGATTCTTGCACTGGAGAGGAGTTTGGGCTTCACAGGTCCCTTCCAAATACACCATTTTTATCATGCACTTGTATTTCTAGTCAAGCAACATGGAAATTAAGTTGGAATGTGGCCCAAATGTTGGGGGGATGTGACCAAGGCAAAGAAGAACTCTGTCTGACTTCCTTTGTGTAGAGTATTGGGTGATCCTGTGATGGGATGAATCTTATGGAGTCCAAGACACATACCTGTTTCTGCTACCAACAAACAGACTGTTAAATGCAATGATCACTGTGTAAAGACCTGCTCAACAGTTTCTTTTTGCTCAAGAGCTGACCTACAAACTCTGTGGATGGAGAACCTACAAACATCAGCTCCCTCTCCAAGAGACCTCCATATAGAAACCCAAATGGATCTTATCATTATTGTTTGTGGTAACTATATTATACATCAAGTATCCTACCTAATTGTTTACAACTTACTTCTTGGGTTATTTTGGAAAGTGGAGATGGCAGGAGAGATGAAACCAGTACAACTGCAGTCTCAATACAGGACAACATGAAGGGTAAAACATGCTGAGGGGAGCAGCCAGGGATAACTCAGAGAGTTGTTCATATATGGACTTACACAGGGGCTCCATATCCAACAGGCAACATTCACTTCATAGACAGCTTTACCATTTTGAACTATTGTCAAATTTTGATTATAACTTTCTTGACTCAAAAAATGGGCTATTTGTCTATTTATTATGACAGTTTTCTGGCATAGAGCAGCTCTATAGCTTGTTCTTAAAAAATCAGAATATTTCCACCATTTTCTAACAAAGGACAAACAAGTCTGATAATCAAAAAGCCTTGTTGGTCAAATATCTAAAGAACTTGAGCTTTTACACAAATAATTACATTTCTGTCTAGTGTACTGACAGATAAACATCTGAAAATGTAAGCAAAAAGTCCTCTATTGATAATAGTGCTCAGATTAAATGTAAAGTTGTATAGCACAGTTCATATCATCTGTTATTTGTTTGCTAATATTTCTGAATTCCAAACTGAAGTGTACAAATACATTCACAATATAAATCACTGTGTAACAGCAAATATTCATTTTCCATTAAAAATATACAAAGTCAGTATTACTTAGACATAAATTAGAGATTACATGTGATCCACTTAATATGGCAATTGATTATTTTTTGTTATGGAAGTTCTGGCATTACAAAAATTAACTACTGTTAAAACATTGCAACCTCCTGATACATAGATATCATTTAATGCTATATGCCAAATGTACAGGAACCAAAATTCAATCAATAGTGTCCTTGAAAAAATCAAAGGCAGTAACAAATTCTGTGAAGAAACATGAAATAATGTTGTTTACTAAAATTGTATCATCAATGTTAAAACAATTGCAGTTTCTTGACTCTGATACCAACTTTTCCAATGCTGAATTACCAGAAAGAGGAAGAAGATTCCATCCACCTGTAAGTCTCACTCCCGGTCTGTCTATGATCTAAAACTAAATTTCACAATCAATTTTTCCTGTACAGAATATAATAATATTGCCTTTGAAAGAAAAACTTACGATAAGAATATCATTGCCTTTTCATTGTTCTAGATATTTGCTACTCTAAGTATATAGTTCCTAGACTAGCAATATCACTATTACCTGGGAGATGGCTGAATTGTAAACCCTAGGGCCTCATCAGACCTACTGAATTACAATCTGCATTTTAACATGATCTCCAGATATTTGGAACACACACTAGAGTTTGAGAAGTACTGTTCCAGATAACATATAATTTGAAAATTATTATGAATATGAATTACTACACTTTTGTAAAAATTTATAATTAATATTGACTGATGACTATAGTAAAGAATAAGATATTGTTGTGATATCAATAACTTTAGGTTGCTTTTGAAAAATCAGTTATATCTCTCATTAAAGTATTACATTTCCCTGATCATCAGTGAAATGCAAAGCAAAACCACAATGAATTATTACCACACACTTGTCAGGATGGCCATTACAAAAAAAACAAAAGATCATAAGTGTTGGTGAGAATGTGGAGAAATTGGAACACTCCTATACTGTTGGTGGTAAAGAAAAATGGTGCAGCCACTATAAAAAACAGTATAGAGATTTCTCAAAAAATTAAAAATAGAACTACCATATGATCCAGCAATTCTACTTCTAAGTTTTTATTTAAAAAAATGAAATTAGGATTTAGAAGAAACATTTGCACTTCCATGCTCACTGCAAGACAGCATTATTCAAAAGCAACCAAAATGAGGAAACAACCTAAATGTCCATTGATGGATGAATATATAAGGAAAACATGGTAAATGCACACAGTGGAATATTAAACAGCTTTAAAAAGGGAAATCATTGTTATTTGCAACAGTATGGATGAACCTGGAGAACATTATACTAAGTGATATAAGCCAGTCATAGAAGAACAAATATGGCATGATTCCACTTATATAAGTAATATAAAATAGTAAGACACATAAAAACATAAAATAGAATGGTGGTTGCCAAGGACTAGGGGGAGGGAAAAGTAGGGAGTTGTTATTCAACAGGTATAAAGCTTCAGTTATACAAAATGATTAGGTTCTAGAGATCTGCTGTACAACCTTAGTGACTATAATTAACAATACTCTATTGTACACTTAAAACTTTGTTAAGAAGGTAGATCCCATGTTAAATGTTCTTACCACAATTTTTTAAAGTTTTACAACAGCATGGTTACACTATTCATTAAAAGCTATTATGTGCAGAAGAGTGAAATCTCAAAAATCAAATGTGTGTATAGAACACTATACTTTCAGCAAGATATATATCCAAATACTTTGGGACATATCTAACCTTTCCAATATTAGTCAGCAGTAGAGAAAATATCTTCTTATAATTAAAATGTATAAATTATGTAAGGCCTTAAATGTCACAAAAAGGATGCCACACAAGTCTAGGAACCCTTTCTATAGAAAAGGAGATATTGGGATAGTGAATGACAAAGGAGTAGGGGGACCCTACACTTGGCTTGTCCCCTGAACACAGCTAAATAAATATCAAATAATTATGAACACACAAGAAATTGTTTTGAGGACTAAGAGAACAAATTACACATATAAAGGTAGAATAATAGCCACACCATGAAAGGTAAAAGCTGCAGAGAGTTGATTTGTGGGGAGAAAAGAGCTGCAGGTACAGTGGAGGGGAGCCTTGATTGTGGAAAGAGGAGAGACAGAGAGAGAATGAGAATGAATGAGAATGAAAGTACACATAGGGGATTACACAAGAAAAATTCTTCCCCCAAACCACTGACTGGGAAAATAAGAGAGGCAGACTACTGCAAGTTTTTATAGGCAGCAGAATTCAAAGTTTAAAAGTGTAAAAGTCCATGCCATTGCCAGGGTCATGCTCAGCAGGCTTAGAAGTGCTCAGATGAGGAGGGAGGACAGAGACCTAGGAGCAGGCAGCATGTTCTAAGGATCCCCTGGATCACACGAGGAGAAACTATTTTCCTTCTTGGAGCGCATTTGGAAGTGATGGCATGGCTTTTCTGGTGATAAAAGAACCAGTGGTGCCAGTGTGCTGACTTGTTCACTAGCATAGGAACAAAGACACCAGATGGGATGAGGTGCCTAGGTGCACAGTTAGGCATCTTACTCTTGGTTTGGGCTCGGGTCTGATCTTGGGGTCATGAGATTAACCCCTGGTCTGGCTCCAGGCTCAGTGCAGAATCTACTTAAGATTCTCTTTCCCTCTCCCTCTGCCCCTCTCCTTGTGCTCTCTCTCTCTCTCAAATAAATAATCTTTAAACAAAAAAAAAAAAAAGGAAAAAATAATATTGGCTGAGGCAGCAAATCTTGGTCTTGGTGCCAGCATTTTGCTGTGCTTTACCATAAACTCCGAACCACTGCACAGTCATGCTACCATTTGGGGGGACAAACTGGCTCTGGCCACAGCGCAGTAAGACCCTCTTCCAGAGGATCAGTGCAGTTCTGTGCTGAGCAGGTCCCTAAAATTTCATATTTTGAAACTAAGCCATGCACCTTAGATAAAACATGGGAGTACTGTGCTACCTGGCAGGGAGACAGCTCAGACACAGACAGGGTGAAGGCAGGGATCTGATGAAAGTAGGGTACACAAGTGGGGTGATTGTTTGCTCTTATGTGAGGGCTTCCTAAAGAGTAGCAGATGTGAACTCCCTGCTCTGGGACGAGAGGGTGGGGAGATGCCATTTTCCTCCCAACCCATTGGCACTGACCAACTTCAGTGAGCAACATGGCACCACCCAGAGGAAGCCTGAGGTGCTTATACCAACTGACACCCCTTCTGCCCCCCACTAGGTGCATCTCCACTAGGGTAAGTCTACTTGAGAATCAGTGCAGCAGGTCCCTCCCCCAGAAGACCAGCACAAACCCCTTGCACACACCAAACCTATTGATTATAGAGTGCTGCAAAGCTTCAGCTCTAGGGGAAATAGGGTCTGATTTCCTATCTTTTTTATCTACTTCTTTTAACAAGCAGACCAAAAAATGCCTAGTTAATTCTTGCCACACAATGGACAAGGTCCAAACACCCACCACTACAGGCAAGGAGAAAGTCTATAGAGAACTGACTTAAGGAGCAGCCAAAACACAACAGCAGAGTGCACACTCTGAAACACCTCCTGAAGCACCAGCCCCAAGGAAGCATAGGACCTTTTCTTAACATAGCCATTACTCTCAGGAGCAAGAATATAACACGCTTTCTTAACAATCACACAAAAAAACAGTGACCCAGGCAAAATGACAAGGTGGAGGAATTCACCCTAAAAGAAAGAATAAGAAGAAGTCACAGCCAGGGATTTAATCAATACAGATGCAAGTAAGATGTCTGAACCAGAATTTAAAACGATAATCATACAGATACCAGCTGGGCTTGAGAAAAGCAGAGAAGACCCTAGAAAATCCTTTGCTGCAGAGATAAAAGAACTAAAAATTAGTCAGGCCAAAATAAAAAATACTATAAAAGAGATACAAAACTGAATGGATGCAAAGACAATGAAGATGGACAAAGCAGAGGAACAATCCAATGATATAGAAGATAAAAATTGTGGAAAATAATGAAGTTGAAAAGAAGAGGGAAAAAAGGGTATTGGATCACAGATGTAGACTTAAGGAACTCAGCCTCAGCAGCTCCTTAAATAATAACATTCATATCATAGAAATCTGAGAAGAAGAAGAGAGAGAAAATGGGGCAAAAGGTTTATTTGAGCAAATTATAGCTGAAAACTTCCTTAATCAGGGGAAGAAAACAGACTTCAAAATCCACAAAAGCACAGAAAACTCCCATTAAGTTCAATAAAACCCAGTCATCACCAAGACATTTCATAGTCAAATTCCCAAAATATACAGACAAAGAAAGAATCCTGAAAGCAGCAAGTGAAAAAAAATCCTTAGCCTACCATGGAAGACAGGTCATATTTGCAGCAGATCTGTCCACAGAGATTTGGCAAGGCAGAAGAGAGTGGCGTGATATATTCAATGTGGTGAATGGGAAAAATATGAGGTCAAAAAAATAACTTTTCCAGTAAGGCTGTCATTCAGAATTGAAGGGGAGAAAGAGTTTCCCAGGCAAAGAAAAACTAGTTTGTGACCACTAAACCAGGCCTGCAAGTAATATTAAAGGAGACTCTTTGAGTGGGGAGAAAAAGATCAAAAGCAACAAAGAGTAGGAAGAAACAGAGAACATCACCAGAAACACCAATTTCACAAGTAACACAACAGTACTAAACTCATATCTTTCAGTAAGCACTCTGAATATAATCAGACTAAACCAATCAGAAGACATAGGGTGTCAGAACATATTAAACAAACAAACAAAAAGATCCAGGGGCACCTGGGTGGTGCAGTGTATTAAGTGTTTGGTTGGTTTTAGCTCAGGTGGTAATCACAGGGTCATGAGATGGAGCCCAACAATGGGTTCAGCATGAAGTCGGCTTGAGACTCTCTCTCCCATTCCCTCTCCCCTCCCCTCAATCTAAAATAAATAAACAAATCTTTAAAAAATATACCCATGTATATGCTGCCTATAAGAGACTCATTTTAGACCTAAGGATACCTGCAGATTCAAAATGAGGAGATGCAGAACCATCTATCATGCTAATGGATGTCAAAAGAAAGCTGGAGTACCCATACTTATATTAGGCCAAATAGATTTTAAACCAAAGACTGTAGCAAGAGATGAAGAGGGCACTATGACATAATTAAGGGGTCTTTACAGTAAGACCCCTTAATTATGCCAAAACCCCTTAATTATGTCAAAAAGATCTAACAATTGTAAATACTTACACCCCCACCTTGGGAGCACCAAAACATATAAATCAATTAATAACAAATATAAAGAAACTCATTTATAACAATTCAATAATAATAGAGGACTTTAACACCTCACAGTGATATACAGATCATCTAAGCAGAAAACCAACAAGGAAACAATGGTTATGAATGGCACACTGTGCCAGATGGACACAAATATATACGGAATATTTCATCCTAAAGCCTCAGGATACCCATTCTTTTTGAAAGCACGTGGAACATTCTCCAGAGTAGATTACATACTGGGTCAGAAATCATCTCTCAAGAAGTACAAAAAACATGAGATCATGCCATGCATATTTTCAGACCACACCACTATGAAACTGTAGTTAACCACAAGAAAAATTGGAAAAACTACAAATACATAGAGGCTAAAAACATCCCATTTAAGAATGAATGGGTCAACCAAGAAATTAAATAAGAAATTTTTAAAAACATGGCAGCAAATGAAAATGAAAACACAATGGTCCAAAACCTTTGAGATGCAGCAAAGGCCATCCTAAGAGGAAAGTATACAGTGATACAGGCCTACTTCAAGAAGCAAGAAAAGCCCTAAATATGCAACGTAACTTTACACCTAAAGGAGCTAGAAAAGGAACAGCAAATGAAGCCTAAAGCCACAAAAAGAAGAATAACTATTAGAGAAGAAATAAACAATAGAGAAACAAGCAAAAAATAGAAGAGATCAATAAAAAGAAACAAACAAAAAAATAGAACAGATCAATAAAATTAAGATCAATAAAATTAAGAGCTGGTTCCTTGAAAGAATTTAAAAAATTGGTAAACCTCTAGCCAGACTTATCAAAAACAAAAGAGAAAGCACCTAAATAAATAAAATTATGAATGAAAGGGGAGAGACCACAACCAACACCACAGAAATACAATTATGAGAGAATATTATGAAAATTTATATGCCAGCAAATCTAACAACCTGAAAGAAATGGACAAATTCCTAGAAACATACAAACTACCAAAATTGTAACAGGAAGAAATAGAAAACCTAAACAGACCCATAAGCAGCAAAGAATTTAAATCAAAAATCTCCCAATGGATCTCCAGGACTAGACGACTTCCCAGGGGAATTCTTTTAAATTTTTTAAAAGATTTTATTTATTTATTCATGAGAGACACAGAGAGAGAGAGAGGCAGAGACACAGGCAGAGGGAGAAGCAGGCTCTATGCAGGAAGCCCGATGTGGGACTTGGTCCCAGCACTCTGGGATCACGCCCTGAGCCAAAGGCAGATGCTGAGCCACCCAGGCATCCCCCCAGGGGAATTCTATCATACAGTTGAAGAAGAGTTAATATCTATTCTTCTCAAATTGCTCCAAAAAAAAAAATAATAATAGAAATGGAAGGAAAACTTCCAAACTCATTTTATGTGGCCAGCATTACCTTGATTTCAAAACCAGACAAAGACCTCCACTAAAAAGGACAGATCAATATCCCTGATGGACATGGATGCAAAAATTCTAAGAGATACTAGCAAATCGAATCCAACAGTATATTAAAACAATTATTCACCATGATCAAGTGGAATTTATTCCTGGGCTGTAGGGGTGGTTCAATATTTGCAAATCAATCACCATGGTATACTACTCAATGAAAGAAATGATCCTCTCAATAGATGCAGAAAAAAGCATTTGACAAAATACAGCATCCTTTCTTGATTAAAAACCCCACAACAGGGCAGCCCCGGTAGTGCAGCAGTTTAGGGCCACCTGCAGCCCGGGGTGTGATCCTGGGGACCAAGGATCGAGTCCCGCATCGGGCTTCCTGCATGGAGCCTGCTTCTCCCTCTGCTTGTGTCTCTGCCTCTCTCTCTCTCTCTCTCTCTGAATAAATAAATTAAAAAATCTTTAAAAAAAAAAACCCTACAACAAAGTAGGGATAGAGGGAATGCACTTCAACATCATAAAAGCCATATATGAAAATCCACAGCTAATATCATCCTCAATGGTGAAAAACTGAGAGCTTTTCCTCTATAGTCAGAAACAAGATAGGAATGACCATTCTTACCATTACTATTTAACATAGTACTGGAGTCTTAGCCCCAGCAATCAGGAAGGAAGGAAGGAGGGAGGGAGGGAGGGAGGGAGGAAGGAAGGAAGAAGAGAGAGAGAGAGAAGAAAGAAAGAAAAAAAGAAAGAAAGAAAGAAAGAAAGAAAGAAAGAAAGAAAGAAAGAAAGAAAGAAACCAAATTGGATAGGAAGAAGTCAAATTTTCACTATTTGCAGATGAAATGATACTCTATGTAGAAAACCCAAAAGACTCCACCAAAAAATTGCTAGATATAATACATGAATTCAGCAAAGTCACAGGATGTAAAATCCCTATACAAAAATGTGTTGCATTTCTATACTCCAATAATGAAGCAGCAGAAAAATAAATCAAGGAATCTGTCCCGTTTGCAACTGCATCAAAAACAAGAAGATAGGGATGCCTGGGTGGCTCAGTGGTTGAGTGTCTGCCTTCAGCTTAGGTCATGATCCCAGGACCCGCATCAGGCTTCCCATGGGGAGCCTGCTTCTCCCTTCCCTAGGTCTCCAACTCTCTCTCTGTATCTCTCATGAATAAATAAATTCTTTAAAAAACACAGTAAGATACCTAGGAATAAACCTAACCAAAGAAGTAGAAGATCTGTACTCTGAAAACTATAATACACTTATGAAAGAAATTGAAGAGGATACAAAGAAATGGAAAAACATTCCATGCTCATTGATTGGAATAACAAACATTTAAATGGTCTATATTACCCAAAGTAATCTACACATTTCATGCAATCCCTATCAAAATACCAACAGCATTTTTCACAGAGCTTCAAAAAAAAAATCATAAAATTTGTTTGGAATCACAAAAGATCTGAATAGCCAAAACAACCTTGAAAATGGAAAGCAAAGCTAGAGGCATCATGATTCCAGACTTCAAACTACACTACAAAGTTGTAGTCATCAGGACAGTATGGTACTGGCACAAAAACAGACACAAGATCAATGTGTCTATTGATCCAATTCTTCCTATCCAATTTCTATTTTCAGAATAGAAAATCCAGAAATGGACCCACAACTATATGGTCAACTAATCTTCAACAAAGCAGGAAAGAATATCCAATGAAAAAAAGACCATCTCTTCAACAAATGGTGTGGGAAAACTGGAGCACTTTCTTATAACATATAAAAAAAAATAAATTAAAAATGGATGAAAAACCCATATGTGAGACAGGAAACCATCAAAATCCTAGAAGAAAAAAAAATTCCAGAAGAAAACCCAGGCAGCGACCTGTTTGACCTCAGCCATAGCAATTTCTTACTAGGCATGCTGTCAGAGGCAAGGGAAACAAAAGCAAAATGAACCGCTGGAACTTCATCAAGGTAAAAATGTTCTGCACAGCAAAGGAAACAATCAACAAAACTCAAAGGCAGCCTATAGAATGGAAGAAGATATTAGCAAATGGCATATTTAATACAGGGTTAGTATCCAAAATCTATAGAAAACTTATCAAACTCAACACCCAAAAAAACAAATAATCCATTTAAGAAAATGGGCAGAAGACACAGACATTTTTCCAAAGAAAACATACAGATGGCCAACAGACACATGAAAAGATGCTCAACATCACTCATCATCAGAGAACTACAAATCAAAAACATGAGATACCACCTCACACCAGTCAGAATGGCTAAAATCAACAACACAGGAAAGAGCAGACATTGACAAGGATGTGGAGAAATGGGAACCCTTTTACACTATTGGTGGGAATGCAAACTGGTGTAGCCACTCTGTAAAACAGTATGAAGTTTCCTCAAAAAGTTAAAATAGAACTACCCTATGATCCAGCAATTACATGACTAGGTATTTACCCAAATGATACAAAAATACAGATTCAAAAGGTTACATACACCCTTATGTTTATAGCAGCATTATCAGCAATAGCCAAACTATGGAAAGAACCCAAATGTCCATCAACTGATGAATGGATACAGATGTGGTATATATTCGTGTGAGTGTGTGTGTGTGTGTGTGTGTATGAATTGGAATATTACTCAGCCATCAAAAAAATGTAATCTTGCCATTTGCAATAATTTGGATGAAGCTAGAGTGTATTATGCTAAGTGAAAGAAGTCAGAGAAAGATAAATATCGCATGATTTCACTCATATGTAGAATTTAAGATACAAAACAGATGAATATATGGGAAGGGGAAAAAAGAGAATGGGAAGCAAATCATAAGAGACTCTTAAGGATAGAGAACTGAGGGTTGATGGAGGGAGGTGGGTTAAGGATGGGTTAAGTGAGTGATGAGTATTACAGAGGGCACTTGTTATGATGAGCACTGGGTGTTATATGTAGGTGATGAATCATTAAATTCTACTCCTGAAACCAATATTTCACTATATGTTAACTAACTAGAATTTAAATAATAATTTGATAAAGGAAAAACCAAAACCAAAAAGTACAAACAAAAAAGTAGAAAAGGAGATATTGGTGAAAATAAGCATCCCATCTATCATAATTTAATTTCAATGGAAGCAAGATGTTTTTGAAGTAATTTTATATTCTTCCCAAGTCTGATTAAAAATTCAAAACACTGGGGCATCTGGGTTGCTAAGTCAATTAGGCATCAGGCTCATGATTTCAGCTCAGGTCATGATTCCGTGGATCATGAGATAGGTGCCCATGTTGGGATCTGCACTCAGAGGGGAATCTGCTTGAGATTCTTGTTCTCTCCCTCTCCTTCTGCCCCACCCCCCAACAAAAATACAGATAAATTAATAAATAAATCTTTAAACTTTTTTTAAATAAGCACTTGACAGGATGAGCACTGGGTGTTATTCTGTATGTTAGCAAATTGAACACCAATAAAAAATAAATTTATTATTAAAAAAAATTTTTAAATAAAAAATTAAAAATAAAATTAATTTTAAAATTAAAAACATCTATTATTTTATGTTTAAAATTCAATTTGCATTAAGTCCTAAGGAATGGTTTTATGTTTGTAATATTTCTTATTATTGAGGAAGATGCAATTGTTTTCTAATTTGCACAAAAGCAGGAAAAGAACCTTGGAGGTAGCATAGTACACAGGAGACAGCACTGCAAAAGAATTAAGAGCCAGCCCTGAGGCCTAAATTTAGTTGCCAGCTTCATACCTATTAGCTGATAGGTCCATGCCCTCCCTTCTGTCTTAGTTTCTTCATTGGCAATGTGGGACTGACATCGTTTAAATAATTATTAGATGTTAATATATAAAGCACTTAATACCTGGTGCATAACAATTAATGAATATTAGCTGTTGCTCTTATTATTATCTTTATTGTAATTTAAAGTGCACATTGCAGGGATGCCTGGGTAGCTCGGTGGTTGAGCGTCTGCCTTTGGCTCAGGGCATGATCCCGAGGTCCTGGGATTGAGTCCTGTATTGGGCTCCCCACAGGGAGTCTGCTTCTCCCTCTGCCTATATCTCTGCCCCTCTCTCTTTCTCATGAGTAAATAAATTTTAAAAATCTAAAAATAAATAAAATAAAGTGCATATTGCAATTCTTAAACTCTAATGAGCATGCAACGATGATATCTGTTACTTTTATCATAATCATCGTATCCCAGGAAATTTCAGGGAAATGAGATGGGGGAAAGCAACCCTCTTGTTGAAACTTTGATGTGAACATAGCATGTCACTGATCACAATTTTGAAAGGATAAGGTTTTTTTCATTCATCTCAAAAGTTGGGAATACATTAAGAATACTGTAACTTTTCTTCTTAATACTCATCTTGCCTCTGCTTTCAGAAAAATCTAGTTCACTCATAATTATTCCATTCATTAAAATGCTAAATGCTCAAGCTACACTGGTGAATAAAACATGATTCCTGATCTAAAGAATCACCCATTAACAGAGGTAATTATTAATGTGGATAATAGCACAGTAGCTAAATAATCAGTAGCCTTTTCACTACTGAAGGCTTTAAATTCCAGAAACAGAGTAATCAGATAGAAAAAGACTGGCTCCAGGAAGATCCTCAAGGGTAGGACTCACTAACTTATTCTTTGATGTTTGTCCTATGGCTGGACTTCTCTGGTACCGTAACTTGGACAAATATTTTTAGAAAAGAAAAATCTTGATTGGCAAATTATCCTAGAAATGGTATTCTAGTGTCCTATGACAGCTGGAGGGTCTATTAGGAGTGACAACGAGGTTTGATCTAGTGGAAACATTGTTGCACTAACTCTATTATCATATTACTATTTCCCCCATTGAATGATGAGGTACATCCTTGCAGCCACACTTTAGGATTTCAGTATCCAAGTCATCACTTCAGAGTTAGGGTATAATATCTTAGCTAATGAGCTGTTTTCACATTCCAGATAGAGTGACTTGAGGGCTTTAAGAAGCTTCCTAGGTTTTATTTGCTTGGATTATTTAAACAAAGCAGCTACTGAGTATCATGGCTATCATAATAGTGAATAACCACAGAGACAGACTTGGGATCCTTTAGGGGCAGACACTTCCTAGCACCCAGACCCCACATATTTCTGATATATTCCCAGAGAAGTGCCATGGGTAGCTATGACCATCAACTCCAGGGCTGGCATCTACCTCAGGAGACAGGTAGACAGGCTGCTCCAGAAGTCCCTCAGCAGGCATCTCACTATCACTTCAGTAAACCGATTGTCATATTTTATCTGACTAAGCCTTATATGCTTTTGAATTTTACTTTAAATTTGTTTTCAGTGGTGAAAATAACATTCTAACTGCTTTGATGGTTCTCCTCCCAACAGTGGTCTGACTCCATTCCCCCTATTTTACTTTGTTTCTCTTAGCTCATCTTTTGGATTAGTAGAAATTTCAGTCAAAAAAGGCTGACTCAAAATTGAAGATGGCACAAAGAAATGGAAAAACATTCCATGCTCATGGATTGGAAGAACAAACTTTATTCAAATGTCAATAATACCCAAAGGAATCTACACATTTACAGCTATCCCATCAAAATACCAACAGCATTTTTCACAGAACTAGAGTAAAAAATTCTAAAATTTACAAGGAATCGAAAGACCCCAAGTAGCCATGGCAACCTTGAAAAAGAAAAGCAAAGCTGGAGGCATCACAATTCCAGACTTCAAGCTATATTACAAAGTTGTAGTCATCAAGACAGCATGGTACTGGCACAAAAATACACAGATCAATGAGTAGAATAGAATAAAAAATCCAGAAATAAGCCCATAATTATAGGGTCAATTAATCTTCAGCAAAACAAGAAAGAATATCCAATAGGAAAAAGTCTCTTCAACAAATGATTTTGGGAAAACTAGATAGCTAAATGCAAAACAATGAAACTGTGGACCACTTTCTTACACCATACACAAAAATAAACTCAAAATGGATCAAATACCTAAATATGAGACCTGAGGGATGCCTGGGTAGCTCAGCAGTTGAGTGTCTGCCTTTGGCTCAGGGCATGATCCCCACGGTCCCGGGATTGAGTCCCACATGGGCTCCCTACATGGACCTGCTTCTCTCTCTGCCTGTGTCTCTGCCTCTCTCTGTGTGTCTCTCATGAATAAATAAATAAAATCTTTTCTGAAATAAATAAATAAAATCTTTTCTGAATAAATAAATAAATAAATAAATAAATAAATAACCTGAAACCATTGAAATCTTAGAGGAGAACATAGGCAGAAATGTCTTGCACATTGACTGTACCAACAGTTTTCTAGGTATGTCTCCTAAGGCAAGGGTAATAAAAGCAAAAATAAACTATTAGGACTACATCAAAATAAAAAGCTTCTGAACAGCAAAGGAAGCAATCAATAAAACTAAAAGGCAACCTATGGACTGGGAGAGATATGTGCAAATAACTTATCCAAAAAAGGATTCATATCCAAAATAAATAAAGAACTTTCACAACTCAACACACACACACACACACACACACAAAATCACAAATAATCCAATTAAAAACTGGGCAAGAGGGATCCCTGGGTGGCTCAGCGGTTTAGCACCTGCCTTTGGCCCAGGGCGTGATCCTGGAGTCCTGGGATCAAGTCTCACATCGGGCTCCCTGCATGGAGCCTGCTTCTCCCTCTGCCTGCGTCTCTGCCTCTCTCTCTCTCTCTCTCTCTCATGAATAAATAAATAAAATCTTTTAAAAAAAACTGGTCAAGAGACATTTCTCAAAAAAAAAAGGCATCCAGATTGTCAACAGACACATGAAAAGATGCTCAACACCACTTATAATTGGGAAATGAGAATAAAAACCACAATAAGATATTACCTAACACTTGTCAGAATGGCTAAAATCAAAAGCACAAGGAAAAAGTGCTGGCAAGGTCATGGGGAAAAAAGGAGCCCTTGTGTGCTATTGGTGGCAATGCAAACCAGTGCAGCCACTGTGGAATATTATGGAGGTTCCTCAAAAAGTTAAAAATTGAACTACCCTACATTACAGTAATCACACTACTAGATAGTTACCCAAAGAATACAAATACACCAATTCATATATGTACCCTATGTATATAAAAGCATTATTTACAATAGCCATATTATAGAAGAAGTTCAAGTGTCCATTGATGAATGGATAAAGAAGAGGTGGTATATATGGATATACATATACATATACTGCATGTATATATGTTTGATATGAATACATATATTCATATATATGTATGGTATATATGGTGGTATATAAGGATATACATATATATATGTATATCCATATATTCATATATATGTATATATATGAATATTATTCATCCATAAAAAAAGAATGAAATCTTGGGATCCCTGGGTGGCGCAGCGATTTGGCGCCTGCCGTTGGCCCAGGGCGCGATCCTGGAGACCTGGGATCAAATCCCACGTTGGGCTCCGGGTGCATGGAGCCTGCTCTCCCTCTGCTGTGTCTCTGCCTCTCTCTCTCTCACTGTGTGCCTATCATAAATAAATAAAAATTTTTAAAAAAATGAAATCTTTCCATTTGCAATAACATAGAAGATGCTAGAGAAATGGAACTAAGCAAAATAAGTCTGTCAGAGAAAGACAAATACCATATGATTTCACTCATGTGGAATTTAAGAAACAAATGAGCAAAGGAAAAAGAGAAACCAAGCAGACTCTTAACTGTAGATAATAAACTGATGGTTACCAGAGGGAGGGGCAGTGGGGGATGGTGAAATAGGTGATGGGGATTAAGGAGTGCACTTGTGATGAGAACTAGGTGACCTATGGAATTGTTGGATGACTATATTATAAACTATGCTAACTAAATGTTAGCTAAACTAACTAAACTGTATTCTAACTATACTGGAATTAAAATTCTAAAATGATAAACATCAAAAAAGAGGCTGATTTGAAGGAGTGGGGATAATGGCTACAGATAAGCAGTGATGAGTAAGAAATGAGTTCTGTATGTTTTATGGATTGAATGTTTGTGTTCCCCTTCCAAGTTCCTCTGTTGAAGCCCCAGTCCCCAGTGTGGTACTATTTGGAGATGAGACCTTAGGAAGATAATTTGGATTGAAAGAGACTATAAGGATGGGACCTTATGATGCAATTAGTACTCTTATAAGAGACACAAAAGAGCTCACATATTGTGTGTGTGTGTGTGTGTGTGTGTGTGTACATCAAGAAAAGGCCATGGGAAGACATGAAGAGGAGGCAGTCATCTAAAAGCCAGGGAGAGTCCTCACCAGGAAAAAGTGAATTGTCCGGCACCCTGATCTTAGACTTCTCAGCCTCAGAACCTTGAGAAATAAATTTCTGTTGTTTAAACCACCCAGTCTATAGTATCTTATTATGGCAGCATGACTAATACAGCATGGAATAGAACTGATGCTATTTATCTGAATATCATTGTAAATCATTAATATTCTAGGTCCTCCATTAGCACTGGAGGATGTCCGGAATTATTTGCTCATTTATATGTAAAATCTTACAGAATTATGGAAGCTATGCTATGCTCGGAAATGCCTATAATTGACACTCTTATTACATCAAAAACAGAATTGTCTTAGAAATTTTAAGCTGTAGTCATCATAAACTGAAGTATGAGCCAGTTTCATGATGCATTAGGAGATTAACCATAAGAACCCAATGCAAAGAAGTTCAAATGTAATATTAATTTAATTAATACAATTATTTTCAATCATTCAACAAATTTAATGAAATTCCTTCTATCTAGGTGTGGTACTAGATGCTGTCTATTTAAATGCATGTATGCAATGAGAATAAGAAATCAGTGTGATAAGTAAGGCATGGACTCCACCACTAATGGATCTAATCCCTTACATCCAAAAACCCATAAAATATGCGTCTGAATAAGCCTCTGCAATAATTAATTTGCCTACATCTATTATAGACGTATTCATTATTGACTCCATTTTTCAAATTCTTACTCATTTATTACGACTTTAAATCCACAATGTAAAATATATGTCCTTATTCCAAAAGCGAGAATTTTTCCAAGTATAGAAATAGGAATCAATTTGATTTTCAGAGTTAATACTAGTAACATGTCTGTGCAAAAAAAGGGGAAAAAAGGCTGAGCTCAAAAGTTTTTCACTTAGATACAAAAACAGACTATTCAAAGGCTTGCAAACTGCATTCAAGACTCTGTTGGAGATAATGAGACACCAGCTGCTTGTCACTCATTTACAGAGTTTTATGTAGCAGAAGAATGATCAAATATCCCTTCAGAGCTAGTTGTGCCATCTATTTTTCTGTAGTGCATGGTACAAATTCATACATTTCTTTTAGGAACTAAATACAATTTTTTTATTAAAAGAAATATGCTTTTTGGATATATTCAATCCCTTAATAACATCTTCTGGCAAGGAAAATATATTTTCCCCTTCATAGAGTATTTGAGTTTATGAGCTTATTCATACCTATTTCACAACTGTTTAAAAAAAAAAAGAGGTAAACTTCAGCATCATCTCCACCTGTGCCTACAGGAAAATAAAATAAAAGTGCAGTAACAGCAGCAAAATGGGTTGGGATATAAAGAAATGCCTCCTCCACCAGGAAAGGAGTGAACTAGTGTCTATGGAATCAAAAGTGAATTTTGGAGACATGATATTGTCATAGCTAACCTCCCACTGTGAGATATCTTTCATGCCCTAAAAATATACAGGGAATCTTACCTCAAGAAAAACAAAACAAAACAAAACAAGCAAAAAATAAAGTCTGTTCAGATAGTGACTTATTTTAGGACAATTGAAAACTAGAGTGTGTGACAAACTATTATTTACCTGTAAAAGTCAGGAAGTAAAGTTATAAATGACTTCACTCTTCCCAAACTATTTCTTCATATATAAAACAGTGTCCAAGAGCTGTAACAGCTTTAGGATACTATTTTGCTAAAGTAGTTTTTCTCACATGGGATAACACCAAACACCACCAACAACAAACATGTAATGGACAGGTATGAAGTTCCCATGCTGCTAATGAAAAATAATAACAGAATGACAGCTAAGATAAGCCAGATAAATAATATTACTTTAATAGCATTTAAATAAATGTTATTCAAAATTACGATCTTTTTAGAGGTGGAAACTCGCATTTGGAAGGACTTAAGTCATGAATAGGTCCTTAGGAAGATGACAGGAAGGAAGGACAGAGCAAAGAAAGGAGACATGTTTCCTCAGTCAAAACAAAGAAAACAGCAGAATGGATCAGCTCTCTCATTTATGCACAGCACATTTAGTGAGCTACCATGATTCATGATTCAAGGCACCTCCACTCGAGACCTTCCCTGATTTTCCCAATCAGATTCATCTACTCTTCTCTTAACCATCTCATTTACTAACATCAGCTTTGCAGATATGTCCTCTCTCTGGATATAAAAGCCTGGCAAAATTGCTGGTATGTCCTTTTATTTTAAAAAATACTTTATGTATGTATGTATATATGTATTTATTTATTTGAGAGAGAGAGAGAGAGAGAGAGCAGGGGGATGAGCACAGGGGGAGGGAGAGAGAGGAGAAAAAGAATAACAGGCAGACTTCTCGCTAGGCACAGAGCCTAATGTGAGGCTCCATCCCACCACACTGAGATCGTAACCTGAACTGAAAACAACAGTGGGTTACTCAACCAACTGAGCCAGCCAGGCACCCCTGGGACATGGAATTCCTTATAGTTTCATATTTGCCACAGAGCTTAATGCAATGCCTTGTGTTCAGTAACACTGGGTAGGCATTTGTGGATTTAGCTCTCCCACAGATTAGTTCTGTTTAGATGAAGGACCTTTTTTTTTATCCTGATTACTGTTTCTGCAGGCAGAATCCTGGTGTTCTTGTTGAGATCAACAGTCTTATATTTTGCAGCATTGCCCTCAGAGCCTGACTTTGGTTATTCTTTTCCCTATACTACCATTTCACCTTTGTATCATCTCACTGATCAGGCCACCTTACAGTTCTATGAAGCCCTGGTGTTTATTTTTGTGCCAGTACTATCAGAGAGGCTCGCTAGCCAGAGTAGTCATTCAATAGCAGTTTTTGAAGACAACACCACCAGGACCTAGAATCCATTCATTTGTCTTCCACACTTCTCTGTCCTTCACTCCTTTCCTATCCTCACTTCCCATTATATCCAACTTATTTTCCAACATTATATATGATGATGTGTACCTTCACCCTGGTATATATACTCTCAGCTCTCCTGGTCTTCTGTCCTTTTGTTGTACCTGTTTGGAAAACCCCAACCCTGCTTATTAGATCTAACTTTCCACCTACTACTCACCTGCACCTAAGTAACTAAATATGTATGAACATAAACCACATTAAATATTTCAAATGATGACTGGTCTCTTTTTAAGCTTATAATCAATAACCTCAATTAAGTTCCTAGTTTAACCCGGGAACCCTAGTGCATTTCCTCAGAATTGTCACTCCCCAGCCCTTCTGGATGATTATATACCTCCCACTCACCACCACTTCTCAAACCTCTAACACCTCCTCTCCCTTCTTCACTCCCATCAAATAGGATTAGATAACCTTGGCTCCTACCTAGAAAATAAAAGCAATCAGAAGAGAATTTCTACAAAATTCTAATATATTCAACCAACTACTGCTTCTAGCCCTACCTTTCCTTGTGGTACCTTTATAAATGGACTGTGTCTACTTAGATCAAAGCCAATATTTCACTCATATACTCAATAAACTCCCACCCCTGCACTTACCAAGTCTTTTCTCACCACTATTTCATTTCTATTTGTAGACAAACATCATTATTTCATTATCTAAAATAGACACTCTCCCCATCCCCATCTCTCTTACCATTTCTTCCTTTAACTGCAAAATTCTAAGCCCCCAAGATATTACCATGGGAACCAGAAATGATCCTGTATCTAAATTCTCACAACTGGTGAGTATAGCACACTCCTTGCTGGCCAGAATCCTGAAAAGGGGGGTACCCATCCTTCTTCATTCCTGTTACCCTCTTAGTCTTCCTATCCATCTCCACTTTCCCTTTGCCCTCTATGAATCTCACCCATTCCCCCACCTCTCTTGTCATAAAGAAAAGAAATTCTAGATATTATTCCATAATAAGATTTTGGGGACCTAGTATGCTGTCCCTGGTGAATATTTCCATTTTAAGAGAGGACAATAGCAAGAGGGCAATGCTTTGCTGAGAGCGGGTTACTATAAATGGAGTTAAAATCAAATGAGAGGAAAGGTTTGTTTGCTTGCTTGCTTGCTTGTTTGTTTAGGGAGAGAGTTGTTTGAGGAGTTTTCAGTGTTCATAGTAGAAACTATCTTTTCAATATCCCACTATTTCCTCTTTTAGCAGTTAGCTTTGTCCATCTTTTCTAATGAATGGGTAGAGGTAGTAGGAATAAAAATAATAATACCTAACATATTGATGTTTATTAATGTTAATAGACTAACATGCATTGCACATTGATCTAAACATTTTGCATGCATTGTCATGTAATCCCCATTGTTATTCCCCATTTAAAGATGAAGATAGTGAAAACACAAAGAAATGAAAAATGCTTCCAAAGAACTGGGACTCAAAATGAGAAAGTGTTAAATAGAACATGACTGCTAAGAATTGCTGGCCACAGACCCACAGGAAAAATTACGCAGCCCATAGGTACCTGTGAAGCATGGTTCTAGGCCTTTGCCTTTGGCTAAAGCCATCAGAAATATCCTGCTCTTTTCTCTGACCCTCTTCTCCCTCCCTGGGCCAGGGTCTGCCTTCACAGTTTATCCAGCTGCTCAATGCTCATCACCACTACATCATACTCCTTCTTCCAACCTTTCTTTCTCCTTCCCCTGCACCAGATCTGCCCCTCAAAAAGGAAACAAAGTAAGGTAGTGTTTCTGTCCTGGGAGATTCCAGGTGAAAGTTAGTTACTCTAATTAATCCTTATTGGTGTTCTTACTACAACCACTTTAAACTTTCATACTAAACCATAACCATTTTCCATTTCACCAATGTTCACAATGTGAGAGTCTCTGAAAAGTATAAATAGTGCTTTTAGAGAGCAATTTGTTTTGGAATCCAGGTTCACAGAATTTTGAAGGTAGGAAAGATCTTAGTGGTCACCTGGTATTTCCTCCTCACCATAGAGTCCAGGGAGCTCTAGTGACCTGCCTACAGTTTCACAGTTTGTTCCAGCAATAAGGCACAGATTTTCTGACTTCCTATCTGATTTATTCAGCAAAAATTTAACAGGTGCTTTTTCATATATTAGGGACTGAGGGTACAAACAGAACATAAAATCTAGTGCGCTTTCTACTCTGTTTCTTGGTCAGAGTCAGATTATAAACATTTTTTATGATGAGAACATCCTCAGCTGCTAAAAAAAAAAAAAGTGATGTCTTCAGAGTCACACCAAGAAAGTTCTTTGAGAAGAGCAACGTTTCTCTTTCTTTTACAATAGAGTTAGATGTGAATATGAACTTTTGGAGCAGACAAGGCCTTCATGAAATATTTATTCATATATTCATAAGATAGTTCAAACCCTTTTATATTACCAGTGAAATCAACAGGAATCAGTGAGGCTACCTGGTTTCACGTTCTTTCCGCAACATCTGTGCATTCTGCCTTCTTCCGATTGGAAGCAAAACAAATTTTTCAAAATAAAGAAAAAGTATAAGATTCTAAGATGCCATGCTTCCCAATCACAGAGACTTTTTTGCAAGTTTCATCTGGGGAAGAAGGATGAATCAGAAGAGAAAGAAGCATGAGGACACTACATGTCTTCTTCTGACAACAAAGGTTTTTTTATGTTGGCTGAGAAAGGAAAGAAATGAAAAGACAGGATTAAAGAACCACTGCCTGAGCAAATGGCAGGCATGATACAATCTGATTGGTTTCTGCTGCCAACTGTAAGAAGTTATAGGATCTTTGACCCAACCCAACTGGTTGTTGTTTCTGAACTGTGGAAAATCTAACAGAACCCTGACTCCAAGATCAAGATTAACGATGGAAAGGCTTTCCAGTGCCCCTGGTCAATGTTGACACCCAATAATAACTATGCTACAATGAGTATTTTTTTAGAGAACAAAAACCTGCAACAGGTACAATCTTTTTTGTACTTTCCTTTCTAAACATGCAGCTAGTCCTACATTTTGACATTGTTTTCTCTATAACATTATCATTGCTTCTTGCCTTCTCCTTGAAACTGGCTATTCATTATTAGCTGATATTTGGAGACCAAGCTTCAATGTGGAATATATCCCACTGACGTACATTTGACAATCCCCTACCTATCAGAGATGCCCCATAGTGGAAACAACATGTTAGTGAGGGGTTAAAACCAGTCTCGAGTCATTTCTCAGGCTTTGTGATATACAGGAGAGCCTAAATGAAAACATGAATAATGTTTTTTAATATACCAAAGGCTGACTGCCTTAAGTTGTTTTTCTCCGTGTTCAAACCAAATCACAGTAGGGGTAAGTATTTTATGCAATTCAAAATCCATTTCAAGACATACCAACACTAAATTATGAATACTTTAAATAATGAAAACATGCATAAAAATATTACTTTCATGCCCACAAAAGTAGTAAATATTGGGTAAAAAATAGACTCCTTCCAAACTATGAATATTCTAGAAAATAATTTAGTAATCAGAATGGAAACAGTTACTTGGCATGGAAGTGGCTATTGAAGTGAGAATATCAAAGACTGGCTTTATATTTTGATAGTGAAGATAATTACCTCTTGTGATTATTTTATTCAAAAATATCTATTGAACTCTGTGTGCCAATCATTTTCATATGAGACTAGATCTAATATTTATTGAGCACCCACTATGTAACAGGCACTCTACATATTGACTTCACTAAATCCTCATGACAATTCTTTGAGGCAAATATTGGTTTGAGTCATTGAAATTTCCATTTTTATGGGTCATAAAGGTCGAATGTTGGAAAATTCTTAGAGTCTGACCTGAATGTTAATATTTTTATTTTATAGGTGGCTCAGAGAAAATAAATAAGTTGAATTTTATATAGCAAATACATAGAGGTATTGGGACTTCAACCCAGACTCTTAACACCCCACCACACCTGAGTTTATCTTAAATAATTGTTATTTAATTCAAAGGATCCCACAACCCTCCAAACTATAAATCAATTGTCCCACCCCTACTCAAGCCAAAACAACTGAATGGTTTATGTCTTGTCTTCAATTTACAGATTCGATTCTATTACAATCGATTCTATTACCTTCTTTCTCTATAAATCTATTGCTGTTCTTTCTTTAGCTTCATTATGACTATAGTCATTGTATTTTCTGAACCCAAATTTGGGACATGTGATCAGAGAAAAACACAGGTATTTATGAGGAAGAGGATATAAAATAATGATGATTGATACTATTATAAGAAATTCTGGAAGAAAGTTCAGTATAAACATCGCCTGCACACTGTAGTATAATTGTTTTTTAGGTGACTGGCACATTCTACTTGTGCTTCCCTTAGGGCAGATTTTATTTTACTGCTGTTTGTGGAACATCTGTAACTTTGCACAGAAAAACACCAGAGCACTTCTAGTGGTAGGTTGGCAGAGGCAATCAGAAGTACAGTGGCTGGGAGCATGCTAAAGAGCAGGACTGACATTCTTCTTTCTTTCCAAAACTGTAGGAGTATTGAGCATTCATAGAACAACTATTTATCAAGTACTTCTTATGCATTAGGTATTTTGTTAGATGCTATATAATATATGTGGGAGGCTACTAAGAAAAGGGAAAAATCTGATTAAGTCTTGAAAGTAACTTAGGCAGAGAGAATAATAAAGATCCATGGTCTCAAACTAGCATGGATCAAAATAACTGGGAAGGCTATCAACACATAGATTACTGGGTCCACCCCAGAGTTTCAGATTCAGTGGATATGAGGTGAGGCCCAAGAATTTGCATTTTAAACAAATTCCCAAATTATGCCTATGCTGTTGATCTAGCAACCATTCTTTGAGAACCACTTGTATGGACCATTGAAGATTAAGGAAGTAGAATAAGCAATACCATAGATGATGGAGTTAACATAAGGAGTCTGGCCTGTCTGGAATATAAATATAGCTATTAAGCTACTCTGAGTTGTCCCCTCCCAAGACAATATACCTCACTGCAACCTGGGGGAATTCTCCTAGATCAGATCCACCTGCCATCAAGCACAACTGTGGCATCTGGCAGCTGCCAACCATTATCCATCCAAGTTAAAGCCTTAGGCAAGTATCCGACAGGAGTCACTCCCTTACCTCCAATATTATTATAGTTGATCTTTTTTGAATTGTTTATTAAGGCCTATTAAGTCTTTAGGCCTCACTGAAAAAAAAAAGGTGCTCAAGTGTCTTGGTGCTTTATAAGACTTTTTAAGAACTCTTACATTGTAATGAAGCTATATAAAGCTAAAAGAAAGCTATCACTTTCACAACTATTTACAATATTGTTTCCAAAAATTTGTAGAAATCAAATTTTCTAATTGTCCCCCTGCTAATGCCAATCTTTACTCTATCATTTCCTGGTTCTCTGATGATCTTAACTTCAAACGATACAAGACATTTTTCTCACAGTCTCTCACTAATAACAGGTCTCTGTATATCTAAGCCTCATCTTGTATTGTTGATTTAAACAAAAAGAGAAATTTGAAGCTTAATCAATATTTCCCATATTGATTAATTGACCTTGACACACATGTTACAGCTCAGCTAAACTTTAGCTGGGCTCATGTTTCATAAAGCATAAAGTACTACATGTTATCTTTTTTGTCTTATCAAACTGAATCAATAAAAGTGAACAGGGCAGCTAATGGGAAACCCTCACAATAGAGACTATATCATCTGATTTGGTGGGGAGAAAAGACCAAAAACAAAACAAAACAAAACTAAAAGACCTTCCATCATCAAAAAGACTCTATCCCTATGCATCTTTTTCTATCTATCTACCATCTACCCTTTACCCACTCTATGAACAATGATCTTAATTCATTGAGCTTGGTTTTAAATTCAGCAATGGTATTGGTAAGACCAAACTAAAAAATAATTGTCATGTGTCAAAAAAGAAAGTGGAATACCAAGGACAAAAAAGAAGAATAAAAATAAGAAGGTAGATGACAAAAATGACCTTACTACAGAGAACAAAGAAAAACATATTTAAAGGTAACAACAACAATAATAAAGCCATTAAAAACTCATATAGACTTTTCCTCTTACAGAGGGACATTAACAGTTCTGTAAATATGTGGAAAAGAGCTTCAGAAGTCCCTTTTCCTACAGATGAAAGGATTTACTGCCCAAGGGACTATGCATTTTAGAGATAGCCCCTAAATGTGTAGAGCTGTTCACAGAATGCCACGGTGAAACAAAAGGAACATTGACGTCTTTCATGGATGTTCTGATTACTTTTATTCATTTAGAGTTGGGTCTGCTTCTTAAAAGGATATAATGACATATAATATAGAACACATCTAAAATAAACTAATTCGACATTAAAAAAACAAGAAGAAGCATTCCAATTAGTAATGAGGGGTATATATTTCCCCTAAAGACAGAAAAAGATTTAAAAATTTCAGATTATCAAAAGTGATTCTTCAAGTTAGCTACATATCAGTATATGTAAGCACATAATTATTTGTCCCAAGGTATTTTCTCTTAATTTATTCTATTTATGTGACCTACAATAAAGTTGAGTGCAAGCAGATAAGCAAATATATGATTTGCATTTGTTTACAATAAAATGTCAACAATTTAGACTCAACTAAATTAGATTCCCATAAATTAGCCAGGTTGGGACTGAAGTTTGTAGCATCTCTACAAAATAATTTACTAAGCAAATCAATAGTGCAAACACAATTATAAGACACTTTTTAAGCACATTATTATATTAATTCTTTGTGTGCCAATGATACTCCCAATAGCAAATGGGCCTTATTTATTTTTATAATTAGGCACTGAACAACTTTCACCACAACTTGTTAGTTCTCATGCCTGTGCACTTTTAAATCCCTCCATGTTGAACCCTACACACTATGCCTATGACTCCTTCCCTCATCATATATTTGCCCCCAACCACAACAGCAACATAAGAGCTCCAGCTCCTGCTCCCATGGGAATCAGGTAGAAAACTCTGAATCCAAAACTACAGGAAAAGAAGAAACTGGGAGAAGTAAAGAGTCAGACCCCAGAGCAGCCTGCCCTTGAGGAATGGCCAGCCTACAACAGACACATGAAAAATGCTCCACATCACTTGGTATCAGGGAAATACAAATCAAAACCATGATGGATACCACCTCACACCAGTTAGAATGGCTAAAGTTAACAAATCAGGAAATTACAGATGTTGGCAAGGATGCAGAGAAAGGGGAACCCTCTTACACTATTGGTGGGAATGCAAGCTGGTGCAATCACTCTGGAAAATAGTATGGAGGTTCCTCAAAAAGTTGAAAATAGAGCTACCCTACGACCCAGCAATTGCACTACTAGGCATTTACCCCAAAGATACAAATGTAGTGACCCAAAGGGACACAGGCACCCCAACGTATATAGCAGCAATGTCCACAATAGCCAAGCTATGGAAAGAGCCCTAATGTCTATCAACAGATGAATGAATAAAGAAGATGTGGTATATATGGAATACTATTGAGCCATCAAAAAATGAAATCTTGCCATTTGCAATGACATAGATGGAACCAAAAGGTATTATGCCAAGCAAAATAAATCTGAGAAAGACAATTATCATATGATTTCATTCATATGTGGAATTTAAGAAACAAAATAGGATCATGGGGCAAGGGAAAGAAAAATAAAACAAATCAGAGAGGGAGACAAACCATAAAAGACTCTCAATCATAGGAAACAAACTGAGAGTTGCTAGAGGAGTGGGGTGGGGGAAAAATAAAATAAAATTACACTTGTGATTTTTGTTAAAAAAAAAAACTAAATAAGATAGCAAAATGGATACAATCCTTAACAGAACTAAAAGATAATAGGTACTTTGGAACATGTTAAAGTCAGAAGCAAAAAAACCTGTATTAAAAAAAGAGAGAAATCACGGGCAGCCCCGGTGGTGCAGCGGTTTAGCGCCGCCTGCGGCCCAGGGCGTGATCCTGGAGACCCCGGATGGAGTCCCACATCGGGCTCCCTGTGTGGAGCCTGCTTCTCCCTCTGCCTGTGTCTCTGCCTCTCTCTCTCTCGCTCTGAATGAATTAATAAATAAATCTTTAAAAAATTAAAAAAAAATAAAAATAAAAAGAGAGAAATCAGGCAAATATCCAAGAATTATTGAGCTGAATATATTATTCAAAGGTTTAAACTTCACTAAATATCTTGAAAATTATGTTTTATCTGACCCACTATAAGACCTAATTAGTACTGACTGATATCACACATTTTGTCATAATTCTTTTGTGTTCAATATAGTTTTTCAATTTTATAATCTTAGCATTTATTAGTAATGGCAGTTTATCTAATTCATAAATCAGTATTAGAATTTTGAAAGTTTAATGTAACTAATGGTTTTATGAGAAAACTAACTAAATATTATTTTTAAAATGAAATGTATGCTTTTAATTCCCACACTGATTAAGTCATTTCAAAGGACTATAGACATTAATTTATTGAATTTTGATAAGAACAATAACAACAAATATTGAACATATCTGGATTGTCCAAAGATTCAATTTACTTGCATAAACTTTGATGTTTATTTCAAAAAAAGAAAAGAAAAAGGAATGGCCAGCCTACACTGACTGCTACCCCTCCCAAAATCTCTCTTCCTGAGTTCTGTGTTCATTTCTTAGTACTGCCATAACAAATTACCACAAACCAGGTGTCTTTAAACAACAGAAACTTATTTTTTCACAGTTCTGGTGACAGAAGCCCCAAATCAAGGATTTCAGGGCCATACTCTAAAGGAGAAAGCTCTTCCCTTGCCTTTTGCAGCAGTTTGTAGCTCCTACTCTTCTCTGGCTTGTGACAGCATCACTCTAGCTTCTGTCTTGGTCTTCACACAGACTTCTTCTCCATGCATTAGCAGATTGCTTTTTAGCTAACAAAGCAGTTCCACATATGATCATCATCTTCCCATTTGATAGTCATACTCTGTCATTGAGGTGCTAATATTTTCTTTTTTTTTTCTTTTTTTTTTTTTTAAAGATTTTATTTATTCATTCATGATAGTCACAGAGAGAGAGAGGCAGAGACACAGGCAGAGGGAGAAGCAGGCTCCATGCACCGGGAGCCCGATGTGGGATTCGATCCCGGGTCTCCAGGATCGCGCCCTGGGCCAAAGGCAGGCGCCAAACCGCTGCGCCACCCAGGGATCCCGAGGTGCTAATATTTTCATTTTGCAGAAGAAATAACTGCATTCAGGAGGACCCTAAAATTACTTAGCTAGGGAGAAGGACATCAGAGATTTAATCAAACTCAAGTTCTTCTAAGTTCAAATCTATAATATTCCCATCATATCAAGCTATCCCTACCTTCTGTCTTACATACACACAAGTTAAAATATTTTCAAAGCATTTTCCCATTGTAAGGGAATTACCACTAATTATAGATGTATGGAATATCAAGGATCTTCATATATATATATTTTTTTAATCAATATATTCTTGAAGTGGCTTTTGGACAAATTCTCACCTAACCCAGACAGTGGTTCTCAATCCTAGCTGCACACCAGAATCTCTTGGATGTGGAGCCAAGGCCTACATATGTTTAACAAATTACCCAGAATCCCACCCAGATGCAGCCAGAGTTGATTGGTTATGGGATTTTTGCACCTTAATTTACTCTTTGATATATTACACACACACACACACACACACACACACGACTTTTTATTGTTATGGTTTTCTAAAAGCAAAAGTAACAATCTCAACCACATCTCATATAAGAAGATAATATTTTTAACTAAACTATCATGACAATAGGGACACTAAATCAATGCTGAATGTTGGATCTACTGCTTGTCAGCAGGAGCCCTGGACACCCCTCAGGACATTTTCTATACAATGTCTAGGCTTTAGGGTCAGTTTTGTGATGGAAATATCTAGCTCTCTACTAGGGAAAATACAGACAGATGTTTTCATCCCTGATCCTAACTATTATCATTTCTGTCCGTGGGTTATTTTACTAGTTTCTATAAGCCTAAGGGCTTTTATTCACCATGTCTGTAATTACAAATAAAATCAATCCAGTTGGCCAAAAAAGCAGATTTTTGTAGTACTAGTTTTAAGGAAACATTTATCCTGTGTTCCTGACAAAACAGTTCAACTACAGGAAGCAAAGCAAAGACATCCAAACAATAGACATAGTTTCACAGGGTGGATTGTCAGTGTCCATCAAAGTTATGGTAGCAAAACATTATAGAGCAGCTCAGTTATAAAGAATCCCACATATTGTTCAGTCATAAAAAAAAAAGAAAATCCTACCATTTGTGACAATATGGATGGACTTTGAGGGCATTATGCTAAGTGAAATTAGACAGAGAAAAATAAATATCATATGATCTCACTTATATGTGGAACTTAAAAAAACAAACTCATAGAAAAAAAGATTAGATTTGTGGTTACTGGAAGTGGGAGTTAGGGGGAAGGGAATTAGTTGAAGGAAGCTGGTCAAAGTCTATAAACTTCTAGTTATAGGATAAATAAGTACTAGGAATGTAATGTACAACATCATGACTGTAACTAACATTGCTATAGGATATAAAGGAAAGTTGTTAAGAGAGTAAATCCTAAGGATTCTCATCACAAAGAAAAAGCTTTCCGTTTTTCACTTTTTCTTTTTATTCTATCTATATGAGATGATGGGTGCTAACAAAACCAACTGTGTCAATCATTTCAAAAAATATGTAAGTCAAAAAAATATGTAAGTCAAACCATTACGCTGTATACCTTAAACTTATATAGTGATGTATATCAGTTATATCTCAATATAACTGGAAAAAAATATTTTTAAAATAACATTAAATAAAGGAAGAATTCACAAGACAAAGAAAAAAAAGTAGCCTAAGGGCCAAGTTGTCTGCTGCTGAATGGATGGATAGGAGAATGGGTAGAGCATAGTCCACAACCTGGACCTGGAGTCTGCATCCTCCCACTGCAACCCTCACAGAAAAATTATGTACAAAAAAGTGAATGCAAAATTCAGTTGTTTGTGCATATCTGAAATTTTCAGGGAACAATGCCTATGTAGATCTACCGGATTCTCAGGTTTGCAACTCAAGAAAAGGCTTGGAATCACTGTTATCAAAGAATATACAGTCTGTATGTTTTCCTATAAATTTACTTTCTCTTAAATGAGATTTGATAGTTTTTGTTGACTCACATGGCTTGCATCCCCAGCATGGATCCTGGTGTGACATAGGCTTTCAATAAATCTGTTTGAGGTAAATAAAAGTTGAATAGGAGAGAGTGTCCACAATGGCTGAAAGACCTGGAAGTGATACCTTCTCTGTGGCTTTAACAACCACCTGGCCTGAGGACAGTTGAAGATCTTACCAAAGAGATTCTGAATAGACAGTGGGTAAGAAAGTGCTCAAAGGCCCAAACTCTCCCCAGAAGTTATGTGTAAATCTCCCCCAATACTTCTATAAATGAATGATCAAGGGCTCAGAGTTCCTCACCATAGATCAAGATTGCCATAATTTTAGTGGCATTTATATCACTTGCCTACAGAGTATGCCAGCCTATCAAATTATGTATGTGTTCGATGGCAGTGGTTGGCAATATTGATATACATTTTCTTCTTAAATGGACTGATCACTCATTTAGCTGTCATCTCGCATCTGCCACTGAAAACAGAGAAGACAAATTGAGTCCATTTTTCAAATTCAGCAGAGTTATTTATTTTGCTAAGCACAACATATTCATCTCTGCTAGTTTTCATACGGCAGCAAGAGAGTCAAGCCATCCAGTTGTAAAACTAATTAATAGAAACAACCTTTGAATTACTAAACTGGTAGTCTGCATTGCTGATTAGATCACCACAGGAATAGTGAGTTGTAAAAAAGATTATTAAAATAAATCCAGATTTTCATTTTATTACAGGAAAGGGATTTCTAACCAAAAATTCTTTTTTAAATTCAGGTAAAACTGGTATATAACACTTTATTAGTTTCAGGTGTACAACATAGTAATTTGATATTGGCATGCACTACAAAGTGATCACCATAATAAGTCTAGTAACCACTCATCACCA
The DNA here is from genome assembly GCF_053574225.1 of Canis aureus. Lineage (NCBI taxonomy): Eukaryota > Metazoa > Chordata > Mammalia > Carnivora > Canidae > Canis > Canis aureus. The sequence continues at coordinate 20,242,264 of NC_135619.1, forward strand.
TACCATTGACCTCCTTCACCCTTTGCACATACCCCTCAACTTCCTTCCCCTCTGATAACCACCAATCTGTTCTCTGTATCTATGGATTTTATTTTGCTTTGCTTGACCATTTGTTTTATTTTTTAGATTTCACATACAAATGAAATTGTACAGTATTTGTCTGGCTTTTTCACTTACTATAGTACTCTCAAGGTCTATACATGTTGTCACAAATGGCGAGATTTTTGTCTTTTTTGTGGCTGAGTAGTATCCCATTGTATGGATATATCCCACTTCTCCTTTATCCATTCATCCACCGATTGGACACTTGGCTTGTTTCCCTACCTTAACCAAGAATTCTTTGTTGTTATTTGCCATAAGGGCAGCTGAAATATTTTTCATGTTTTAGTCATTTTATGTCATGTAAACATGGCTGAGAAAAGATGTCATTTTTGGAGTTCTGTCCAGAAAAGAATAAACCCTGAGTAAGAAGGAAGTAAAAATAACTACCTCTAAATAGCCTATACTTGTTCAAGAATATAGACACCTCCATGCTGAGGTGACTGCAGAAATTTTCATACAGTTCTGATTTTTTTAAAAAATGAATCTAAAGACTATCCTTGAAATGTGAATTCTCACCTTCTGTCATGACTTTTTTTCCCTCCACCTATTTTCCTTCCAAATGAAAACACTGGCCATTTAAGATTCTTTTCTTTGCATCGTAAAGAAGATTTTATAGGAGCACTATATTGAATTATTCTTAAAGATTATAATCCTCTGCTACTCAAAATTACTAAATATGTTTACCTCAGAAACATGGGAAATATCATCTATTTTGTCATCTCCATTTAAAAGCACTAAAGAGACAGACAGAACATAAACTCCCCAAAGACCGCTTCAAACATGTACTGTTCAGCCACATGTATCCTTTTCCAAATGCTTTTTTAAACTTTTTAATGCCTTCTGTTCTTTCCTTTACAAGAAATTATTTTGTACAAAGCTATTATAAAGTAAGTTGCTCATTGAAAAACATGCCTGAGGAATAGTACTTTATATATGCTAAGAAATAACCAGCCAAGTCTGTTCCTCCACAGTTAGTTTCTACAACACCTCCAAGCATTTAACTGAAGAAGTACAGGAAAATCAGTGAATATTACTTTTGGTACATTAGTAAACATTGTAGAGCCATGTACAGCCCAAGAAATATTCCTGGAGGATTAATTATATCATTTTCTTGCCCTGTAGAAACCGAATTTACAGAAAGCTCTGCAATAAACAGGCGTCCTAAACACAGGGTCTAATACCACACAGTTGCACAATTCAACTCACTCACCTCACCCTGATGCCAACTCTGTCTGAGCCTGTCTTTATTTAAAATGTTGATATTTTGCTCATTGTAGTTTTCTGTATTAATTTTGATTTTTTAAAAATATTATCATCTTGGCAGCTATGCTTGTGGTGAGCATAGCATAATGTATAGACTTGTCAAATCACTATGTTGTATACCTGAAATAATGTAATATTGTGTGTCAACTATACTTCAGTAATATATATATATAATAATGAGATATATATATTATTATTAAGTTATTATTACTATTATTACATTTATTACTGAGTTTTTGGCTTGCCCTTAAGTCTTTCACCTAGGCAAATACCATACTCACCAAATGGTCCCAGCCCTAACCATGACCTCTACAGGGCTTATCCTAAATTTCTCTGCCAGAGGGAAGGATCATGTTTAATGTGATGGCTCTTTAAAATAAAAAAAATAACTTATTTTGTTTTTTCTTCCTACAACCATACCAATATATATTGTATTTACTCAGGAAAAAAAAGAAAAAATTAAAACATTCTTAATCCCACCACTTAGCAATAACCACTGTTAATAACTTGCTGTATATCTTTCTAGACTGTTTTCTATGTTTATGTTAATATGATAGATAATATATAAAAATTAAATATCTAAAAAGTATGGTTATATAGCAATTTTCCAGATTAACCGTGACTTAAAAGAAATGACATCATTTCATTTTTTACAAATTCACTGGCATATTTCTTTTTTTTAAATCAGTCTCTCTGTAAATGTAGAGGATTTCAGTATCTACATACATCAGGCTTTCCTAAGCATTACAAGCAGGTTTCAATGTAACTTTTAAAAGTAAGAAGGAGTGTGCACCTAAATTGCTATAATTAAAATAGAACCCCTATCCTAAAAGGAAAGTAGAATAAAATGCCAATAAGTTTAGGTATTCAAATTCATAAATCAGAGATTGATGTAGTTCCCCATATAAATGTTACAAACAAAGCAATTTCTAAGATTCATTTAAAAGCATAATGATAATCTTTCTCTTTCACTCCTTATAACTATCAGCTCCTCTATCTATCCATTAATTTATCAATACACTTAACCCATAAGTCGTTAAATACAAGTGTTATTATTCACACTAATATGCCTATCACTTTGGCATAGTGAAGAACATTATGGACTTTGAGATCAGAAAGCTCAGGTTTGGACAGCATATGTGTGTTTTTGGGAAAGTTACATTAGTGCATATTTCTAAGTGTTCACATCTGTTAAGCAAACGTCATAAAAATATTTATCTTTATGAGATAAAGATATTCTTGATGCAAGAATTAAATAATTTTTAAATGCTTACCATAATGTGTGGTAGGAGTAAGCATTCAATGCACCTAAATTGTTATAATTAAAATAAGTGCTCTATCCTCAAAGGAAAGTATAAATAGGAGGAAAAGCCATGTATTCAAATAATGCAAATGTAGTAATGTAAAATGATTTTTGAAAATGTAGCTAAAAATGAGTGTAGTCAGACTTTGGGCTCAGATTTTGAAATTTATGTTATTAAATGGGTTCACTTCATAAACATCCTCTATTTATGGAAGAACCCTTTAAATACTAAGCAATACAACAGGCAGAAAGAAAATTAATACAAAATAACTACAAAAAATGCCTTAGCTATTTTAGCTTTCTTTTTTCAACTGATTTTTCCAATACTGAGAAAAAACTAAGTACAGAGAATGAAATTATGCCATATAGTATATCTATGTGGCAAAGGTAATACATAAACATCAGAACATAATCAAGACCTTATAGACAAAGCTAAGTGTTATAATCAAATAAAACCAATGGAACTTATTTGATGTTTACAGCATGGATCCCATTTAGGCATATATCAGAATTAAATGCATTGAAAACAACATACACCTTACAAATATTTATTTATTTGACTCTAAAATATCTATAATGGAAGTATATAGAACAAAAAACCTTAACTCCTCCATCTGTCCTTTAAGTTACCATTGTAGAGTGCAATTAGAAAAAATCAAACTGAAACATTATGGAAGTTCTTCAAAAGATTAAAAATAAAATTATCATATGATTCAGAAATTCCACATTTGGGTATTATTTGAAGAAAGTAAAAGCACTAATTTGAAAAGATATATGCACCTCCATGCTCACTATAGCATTATTTACAATAGCCGAAATATGGAAGCAACCTAAGTCCATTGATGAATGAATAAAAAAATGATGGTTATATATGTATACATATATATACATATACATATGTATATATATGTATACATATATATGTATACACACATACACACACAAAGGAATATCAGTCAGCCATTAAGAAAAATCTGGTCCTTTGTGACAACATGGATGGTCTTTGAGGGCCTTAGCTGAGTAAAATAAGTCAGACAGGAAAAGATAAATACCATGCAATCTTGCTTATATGTGGAACCCAAAGAAACAAAACAAAGTGAAACAAAAAATGAGCTCATAGATATAGAGCACAGATCGGTGGTGGGGATGGAGAGAGGGCAAAATAGGTGAAAGGGGTCAAAAGTTAAAAATGTTCATTCAATAAAATGAATAAATCATGGGGATATAAGTAAAGCATGGTGACTATAGTTAACAATACTGTATTGCATATTTGAAAGTAGCTAGGAAACTAGATCTTGAATGTTCACATCACAAGAAAAAAATTTAAATTATGTATGATGATGATGTTAATTGGACTTATTGTGGTGATCATTTTGGATATATAAACAAATGTTGAGTCATTATGTTGTACACCTAAACTGAAATAATGTGATGTCAATTATACTTCAATTGAAAAAATTAAAAGAATCATACTGGAATCATAAGATGCTATGTATACCAATGATACCATCCAAGAGACTCTCAATCTCAGATTAAGAGTTTCGAGTGCATCCAAAAGCCTAATTATGTAGGTTTAAATTCAGGGAAATATGACCGAATGGTGATTCTAGCCATTTAACCTTAACAATTATGTGGTACCCTGTCTGAAGAGTGCACTATCATAAAAGTACTGCATAGTATAAAAGGAGAAATTAGAGCAATGAAATTCCAGCACCATTCAGAGAACATCTTGATTACCAAAGAAGAATATTCTCTCTCTTGTAGCTATAGATATATAATAAAGAAACATGGGTCAGATTAATATAGCTTCATATCACTCATCATCAGCCTCATTTACTCAAATCCATTTATTATGGTGCCATTATAAATATAATGAGGTTTCCCAAGTACAGTTATGGCTCCCTCCTTCTAAGAGTTCCAGGGCCTTGGGGACCTTCAGGCTCTGCCTTCTCCCCACCATTTTATTTTTTTAAGATTTAACATATTCATTTGAAAGAGAGAGAGATAGCAAGAGAGAGTACGAGCAGAGGAAAAAGGGAGAAGCAGGCTCTCTACTAAGTAGGGAGCCCAATGTGGGGCTCTATCCTGGGACCCTGGGATCATGACCTAAGCCAAAGGCAGACACTTAACCCACTAAACCACCCTGTATCCACCACTTTAAACATATCCTTTGCATAAAATGTCTCTATTTTTTATTAAGATTTATTTATTCATGAGAGACTCAGAGAGAGGCAGAGACATAGGCAGAGGGAGAAGCAGTCTCTCTGAGGAGTGCAATGAGGGACTCGATCTCAGAAACCCGAGCTCATGCCCTGAGCGGAAGGCAGACGCTCAACCACTAAGTCACCCAGGCATCCCTAGATGTCTCTGCTTTTAATTTTATTACTTCAAACTAGGCTTCTGCCACTTTTCTCAGATGCTCCATATCATTGCTCTAAGTATCTCTCCATTTCAATTGTACCCTGAACTTCATCTTTTTTCTTTGTTTTATCTAAAAAAAAAATAATTCATATCTGAATTATCCAGTCAAACTTGTATAATTTCATTACCAATGATGCCCTCTGGTTTGTGTAATATCCCAGTCATTTTTAAGAACTTGGTAAATAGCAATGTACTGCTACTTTCTGAACACATGGAATAATTATCTACAATGATGGTAGTTTTGTCTATCTCCAAATTGTTCTTATACAAGCAGTTCTCGATTGAATAAAATTCATGGAAGTATGATTTCAGAAATCGAGGAGTCTCTTAGCATCTTGTCATAACAGAAAAGCAGGTAGTATTCAAAGACTACTAAAGTTGTGTCAAAAGGATATAAGAGTCAAATTGAAAAGCCTACCATTGGTGAAAAAGGAGGTAATATGAGCATCCACAATAATGACTGCAATATTAAAATACACCAGAACTATAATTATGAATACATAATACTTTAAAACCCACTCTTGCCCTTTGGAATGTGCTAAGAAATCTGTCATTTCATAAACTAGTAAAGAATCTAAACTTTTCTATATAAACTGTACTCAGGATAACCAAGTTGATGAAAAGAAGTTACTCTTTTAGAATTATTCAAGCTAATAAATTAAGAAGGTATGGCAAACTTTTGTTTCCAAACATGATAAAGTAATAAGGATTTGATTTTCTCTGATATTAGACTATAGACAGTAAAGAGCAGTTATCTCTAAAAGTAAAGAAATTAATGAGGTTAGCTATAGCATTGCCCACAGTTGACTGCCTGATTTCCATGCCTTGCAGGGAGGGAGAACTCAGATAAAGCCCTGAAGCCTGTATGAGTTGAGGAGACAGGAATCAGAGTCCAGGAAGGCCAAGGCAGCCAGAGTTTGTGAGGCACAGTCAGGGAGGAGGAAGCTGCAGACAGAGAGAAACTTTAGAAATCTGCAGTGAGTCCATCCCCTTGAATCTTTAGACAAATACTGGCATACACACACATATGACTAAGAGAAGATGAGAGAAGTAAAAGAACCAATGGAAAGTCATAAGCTTCAATTCACCAGGATTAGGAATTGTTTATGTCCCCACCAGTCACAGTGGAAAGACCTCACAAGACACTGGCATCAGATAAGATTTTCTGGAGGGTATCACTTTAGGAATGAGGCTAAAATTACCTTAGACGATAGGCTGTTCTGGACACATTCTAACAAACTAAAGCCACAAAAGGGACGAACTGATTCCAAATAACTGTATGTTAGGGGAAAAAGAATCCACTACCTAAAGGGATAAAATAATATTTAGCACTCCAAAATGTAAAATTCACAATGTTTAGCATTCAACCAAAAATTATGAGGCAAGCAAAGAAGGAGAAAAATATGAGCAATAACCAGAAAAAAAGTATCAATGAATTGAAATAGTCATAAATGACAGAAATGATGGGATTAACTCATAAAGGTCTCAAAACTCTTAATATATATATATATATATATATATATATATATATATATATTCTACATATATACTTACATATATATATATATATATTCTAAATGTTCAAGAAGGTAGAGGGAAACATACATATTATGAAGAGATAAATGTAAAATATAAAATACAGCAAAAGTGAACTTTTAGAGATTAAAAAACTCTCTATAATAAAAACTACACTAGAAGGGATTGATAATGAATAGATCTTACAGAAGAAAAGACTAGTAAACTTGAAAATATAGAAATAGGAATTACCCAAAATAAATCAGAGAGTAAAAATAGACTGAAAATAAATTAACACAGCCAAAATGACCTGCAGAGAAATATCAGGCATTCTAAAATATATTTAATTGGAATTCTAAAAAGAATAGGGAGTCAGAAAAAATATTTTAAAAAACAATGGGTGGAAAATTCTAAAATTAACTAAAACTATATATCATAGGGAAATGATCGTCAATGGGTCTGTCACATTCCTGCACACCTTACATTCAGAGGCATTATCTTTGTTCTGAACTATATTTTGAAACATATTTGTATAGCAAACAACCTTAGAAGATATAGTATCTCCCTCCAGAAAAAAGGGTAGCTTTGTTTACTGTCTTGGAAGACAGACATAGCATCACTCTCTAGAACAAAGGAAAGGTATGCTTGCTGTCCATGATAAAAAGATCGGATTCCCTAAGCTTGGGATCCTTGTCTATAACACTGCTCCCTTGAATATTCAGACATGATCTGGACTTCTTCAAATAATTTTGTGAGAACTGGAACTGAGGAAAATGTACTCATACTCTAGCTACCTGTACTGTAAATAATAAAGTACTCTTTAATACTTATTAGTTTGCAAGTTGAGTAAAATCTCAGACCATTCACAGTTTTTGACATATACACACAGATCCAAGCAGTTCAACATATCCTAAAAAAAAAAAAAGAATCAAAAATAAAACCACACCATGGAAGATCATACTCAAATTGATGAAAATTAGTAATGAAGGGAGAATATTAAATGCAGTAATATAAAAAGGCACATTATATCCAGCAGAATATAGTTAAGATTGACTGAATATGTCCCATAAGAAACTCTACAAGCCAGGGGCACCTGGGTGGCTCACTTCGTTGAACATCCAACTCTTGATTTTAGGGTTGTAGGATGGAGTCCCACATCAGCTCCACACTCAGTGTGGAGTCTGCTTGAGATTATCTCTCTCCTTTTATCAAAAATAACTTTGATTAAATCCCTCTGCCCCTACCCCCACTCACTCTCTCTCTCTCTAAAATAAATAAATCTTCTTTTTTTTTTTTATGATAGTCACACACACAGAGAGAGAGGTGGGCAGAGACATAGGCAGAGGGAGAAGCAGGCTCCATGCACCGGGAGCCCGACGTGGGATTCGATCCAGGGTCTCCAGGATCGTGCCCTGGGCCAAAGGCAGGCGCTAAACCGCTGTGCCACCCAGGGATCCCAATAAATAAATCTTTAAAAAAAGCTCTACAAGCTAGAAAATAATAAAGTAATATTTTTAAAGTGCTGAAAGAAAAAATAGGAAAAATATCTTTTAAAAATAAAGGCAAAATAAACACTTCCAACAAGCAAAGTTGATGGGCTTTATTGCCAGCAGACATGGCACTTCAAGTAATGTCAACAAAATTCCTGAGGTTAAAGGAGAAGAATGCTATTTAGAAAATTTAACCTACAAAAAGAAATAAAAAGAATCTAAAATGGTTAGTATATGGGCAACTTCTTCATATTTCTCATTTTTAGTCACCTTAAAAGACAACAATAGCAGGCAGTAAATGGAAATATTCCTCTATGAGGCTCTTTATATTAGGGGAATAACATTTGAAGGTTGATGGTGCTAAGTTAAAGATATACATTATATACCCTAGATCAACTCCTACAAGAAAAATAAAGAGGCATAACTATAAGATGATGGTAGAGGAAAATAGAATAATTTAAAACATTCAGGGCAAATTAGGCTATAAAAGGGGGAAATTAACAAAAACCAGATGGGACAAATAAAAAAAAATCACAAATTGGTAGATATATACCCATTATATTAATAATTACATTAATTTTAAATGATCTAAATGCTCTAATCAAAATGTAAAGATTCCTGGGTTAAATTAAAATAGAAGAAGCCCACTGTAGGTTGGTTACAAGAAATGTACTTTAAATATAGAGAAGTTAAACATGGAAAATTTAAGGCAAAAGTATGAAAAAGGTATATCAGGAAAACATTGACACTGTTATATCATATCAGAAAAAGTATATTTCAGCACAAGAAATATTCCTAAAACAATTATATGCCAACAAAATTGACAACCTAGAAGAAATGGATAAATTCCTAGAAACATACAACCCACCAGGAGTATAACATGAAGAAATAGAACATCTGAGCAGAGTGAATACTAGTAAGAAGATTAAATCCATAATTTAAAAAAACTCCCAACAAACAAAAGTCCAGGACAATATAGATTCACTGATGAGTTCTATCAAATGGTCAAAGAAAAAATAACAATAATCCTCAAACTCTTGAAGAAGAAGAAGAAGAAGAAGAAGAAGAAGAAGAAGAAGAAGAAGAAGAAGAAGAAGAAGAAGAAGAAGAAGAAGAAGAAGAAACAGCAGCGGAGGGAATACTTCTAAACTCATTTTATGAGGCCAGCATAACCCTGATACCAAAACCGGACAAGAAAAGAAATTTTCAGGTCAATATCCCTAATAAACATAAGCAAAAATCTTTAACAAAATAATAACAAACTCAATTTAATAATACATTAAAAGAATCATACACCATGATCAAGAGAGATTTATTCCAAGGATGCAAGAACAGTTCAACATCTGAAAATCAATCAATATGATACACTACATTAACAAAATGAAGGATAAAAATCATATGAGTATCTCAATAGATGTAGGGAAAGCATGTGACAAAATTCAACATTCACTTATAATAAAAAAAAAAACTCTCAATAAAGTGAGTACAAAGGGACTATACCACAACACAACAAAGGCTATATATGACAAGCCTACAGCTAACATCTTAATGGTAAAAGGTGAAATCTTTTCCTCTAAGATCAGGAACAAGAGAAAAGATAAGACAGGAGTGCCCACTCTCCCCACTTCTATTTAACATAATATTGGAAGCCCTAGCCAGAGTAATTAAACAAGAAAAAGAAAAGGCATCCAAATTGAAAAGGAAGAAGTAAAATTGTCACTATTTGAAGATGACATGATGTTATATATAGAAAACCCTAACCACCATCAAGAAAGTGTTGGAACTAATAAATTTAGTAAATTTTTAGGGTATGAAATCAATATATAAAAATATGTTGCATTTCTGTACACTAATAACAAATTGACCTAGATATGAAGAAAACAGAACTCTTCATTGCTGATAAAGATGCAAAATGGTACTTCCACTTGGAAAAGATTTGGCAGGTTCTTAGTTACACATACACATTAACCATAAAACTCAGGAATCCCACTAATGTGTATTTACCCAAGAGAAATAAAAACATGCTAATGTTAAACACTTTCTTGGATTTTTTTTAAAGAACTAATAACCTGTAATAAGTAATAACCCTTTAATATAAAATAGGAATGGGTTTTTAGATATACATACTGCAATACTTAAAAAATGAAATTAATTTGTCTGAAATTTGTTTTAAAATAACCCAGAATGGGTGAAAGAAACTCACCCATGGGTTTAATATTGTTTTAATTGGATGAGATGTACCTGGAAGTTCATTATACTAGTCTTTCTATTTTGTATGTGGTTTTTGGGTTTTTTTTAAGATTTTATTTATTTATTCATGAGAGAGAGGCAGAGACATGGGCAGAGGGAGAAGCAGGCTCCATGCAGGGAGCCTGACATGGGACTCGATCCCCGGTCTCCAGGATCACACCCTGGACTGAAGGCTGCCCTAAACCGCCAAGCCACCCGGGCTGCCCATGTATGTGGTTTTTAAAAGAAAAATAAAAATCCAGGGGAGAAATTCCTGAATTACTTCCTCTTTAATTTACAAACTACAATGATGCCAATTGAAATGTCCTTGATCTTTGAGTAGCAAGTGCCAAGGATTATAATTGTTGAGGGAGTATTGCTATCAGTTTGTTGCAATTGAATTTCCCTCCTCAACTTCTTGAAATGGAGGAGTAGGCTCAGTAGATATCACTCAGGCTTAAAGATCTGAGAAGCTATATTTATTCACCTCTACTTTTTATCTTTATTACAAAATTTTGATAGCCACAGTTAGGGGAGAAAATATTTTTGATGTTAGGGCAAGTATATCTTTTGTAGGATAACAACACATTCTTTATGGACTGTCTAATGTAAACAGACTAGTTGGCATTAACTATTTCATCAGAAAGTAGAAGTCCAGTTTAGTACACTTAAGTCTAGTTTAGTACACCCAAATCTTAGAGACATCAGCTCAAAATGACCCAGAACTCATGATTACAATTTTACCAAAAAAGGTAGAAACAGCTACAAACATAGGAGTTCATCCAGAGCAACTTTTCATCCAACAAAGTTTCAAATCAGCTTGATCAAGAAGACAAAATCATTCCATTGGTGCCCTATTCTGTATATTACATACCAGGAATCCTAGAAGTCATATCCAGCAGAATTTCAACTGAAGTTAACAAAACTCATATGGAGGTAGCAGCAGACATTTGCACATGGTCTGAAAGATGAGTCTGATATATTGTAGGACTTTAAATGTCATGCTGAAGACTCTAGAACTAACTAGTCTAAATATAATACTAATAATAAATACTAATCCTTATTAACAATTAATATTTCTTAACCAGTGCTCCCAGAATACTTCATTTTAATCATTTTATAGTTCAGCTATCTGTTTAAATTCCACAGAGATTTAGACATAATAATCAGTTTCCTTTTTTAGTATTTCCTTCAACCATAGCAGCAAATTTTTCTTTTTACTGTGCTAATTTCCCTTTATTTTTTTAATTTTTGTTTAAATTCAAGTTAGTTGGGCACCTGGGTCTCTCAGTGGTTGAACATTTGCCTTTGGCTCAGGTTGTGATCCCAGGATCTTGGGATTGAGTCCCACATCAGGCTCCCTGTGAAGAGCCAGCTTCTCTCTCTGCCTATGTCTCTGCCTCTCTCTGTGTCTCTCATGAATAAATTAAGTATTTTTTAAAAATTCAAGTTAGTTAACATATAGTTCAATATTCATTTCAGGTATACAAAGTAGTGATACAATACTTCCATACAACACCTAGTGCTCATCACAATGAGTGGACTCTTTAATCCCCATTACCTATTTAACCCATCCCCTCATTCATCCCTGCCCTCTGGTAATCATCAGATTGTTCTCTATAGTTAAGAGACTGTCTCTTGGTTTGCCTCTCTCTTTTCTTTTACCTTTGCACACTTGTTTCTTAAATTCCACATATAAGTGAAATCACATGGTATTGTTTTTCTCTAACCAACTTATTTATCTTAGCATAATACTCTCTAGCTCCATCCACATAATTGAAAATGGCAAGATTTCATTCTTTTTGATGGCTGAGTAACATTTATATATTATATATATATTATATTTTCATTATATATTCATCTGTTGATGGACATTTGGGCCCTTTCCATAATTTGGCTATTGTTGATAACACTGTTATAAACATCAGGGTGCATGTATCCCTTTGAATTGGTATTTTTGCATTCTTTGGGTGAATACCTAATAGTACAAATTGCTGGATCTAAGGGTATTTTCTACTTTTAACTTTCTGAGGAACCCCCATACTGCGGTCCAGAGTGGCTGCACCAGTTTGCATTACCACCAACAGTATAAGAGGGTTCTCCCTTCTCTACATCCTTGTTGACATCTTTTGTTTCCTGTGTGGTTAATTTTAGCCATTCTGACAGGTGAGACCTGATATCTCATTGTAGTTTATATTCATATTTCCCTGATGATGAGTGATAATGAGCATTTTCACATGTCTATTAGCCATCTGTATATCTTCTTTGGAAAAATATCTATTCCTGTCTTTTGCTCATTTTTTAACTGGATTGCTTTTTGGTTGTTGAGTTTGACAACTATTTGGATACTGATCCTTTATCAGATCTGTCACTTGCAAATATCTTCTCTCATTCCATAGGTTGCCCTTCAATTTTGTTGATTATTTCTTTCACTGTGCAGAAGCTTTTTATCTTGACAAAGTCCCAATAGTTTATTTTTACTCTTGTTTCCCTTGCCTCAGGAAGTGTATCTAGGAAGAAGTTGCTACAACCAATGTCAAAAAGGTTACTGTCTGTGTTCTTCTCTACGATTTTTATGTTTCCTGTCTCACATTTAGGTATTTCATCCATTTTGAATTTATTTTTGTGTATAGTATAAGAAAGTGGTCCAGTTTTCCCAACACCATTTGTTGAAGAGATTGTCTTTCTTCCATTGAATATTTTTTCCTGCTTTGTGGAAAATTGGTTGCCCATATAGTTGTAGGTCCACTTCTGGGTTTTCTATTCTATCCCATTGATCTAAGTGTCTGTGTTTGTGCCAGTACCATACTGTCTTGATCACTACAGCTTTGTAATATAACTTGAAGTCTAGAATTGTGGTGCCTCCAGCTTTGCTTTCCTTTCAAAATTGCTTTTCAGGGTTATTAAGGCTATACAGGGTCTTTTGTGGTTCCATACAAATTTTAGGATTGTTTGCTCTAACTCTGTGAAAAATGCTTTTGGTATTATTATTGTTTTTGATGCAGTTGTAAATGAGATTGATTCCTTGTGGTTGTGATTTGCATTTCCCTAATTATCAATGATGCTGAGCATCTTTCCAAGTGTCTGTTAGCCATCTGTATGTCTTCTTTGGAAAAGTGTCTTTTCATGGGAAGAACAAAGTGTCTATTCTACCTAAATAAATCTATACATTTAAAGCAATCCCTATCAGAATACCAACAGCAATAAGAGCCCAAATGTCCACCAATGGATGATGAATGGATAAAGAAGAGGTCATTAAATATATATATTATATATTTATAATATATATAATTTATTTCAATATTAATATATTATATATATTTAAATATATATTTACACACAGTGGAATATTATGCAGCCATAAAATAGGATGAGTTCTTGCCCTTTGCCATGTGGATGGAGCTAGAAAGTATTATGCCAAGCGCAATAAGTCAGTCAGAGAAACACAAATACCATGTGATTTCACTTATATGTGGAATTTCAGAAACAAAACAAATGAACATAGGGGTAGGGAAGGAAAAATGAAAACAGAGAAGGAAGTAAATCATAACAGACTCTTAACAGTAGAGAACAAACTGAAGGTTGCTGGAGGGGAGGTGGGTAGGGGGATGGGCTTAATGGGTGATGGGCATTAAGGAGGGCACTTGGTGGGATAAGCACTGGGTGTTAAAGGTAAGTGAGGAACCACTACATTCTACTCCTGATACCAGTAATATGCTATACATTAACTAACTTGAATTTAAATTAAAAAGAAAAACAAAAACAATATTTGTTCTCCCAATCCATGAGCATGGAACGTTTTTCCATTTGTTTATGTCATCTTCAATTTCTTTCATCAGTGTTTTATAGTTTTCAGAGTATAGAGCTTTTACCTCTTTGGTTAGGTTTATTCCTAGATATCTTATTCTAGACTTCAAGTTATATTACAAATGCAACAGATCTCCATACATTGATTTTGCATCCTGCAACTTTATTGAATTTGTACATCAGTTCTGCAATTTTTCAGAGTGAGGGTGGGAGAGTCTTTCCCTTTTTTATTGTTAAATGCATAAAAACACATACAACATCCATGCAGGGTATGGCAAATTCTCTTCTGCATGTTGATAGACATTGAAACATCATTTACTCTTTTAGAAGACACCTCAATAAATATTTCCCCACTGAAAGAAGGTGGAAATGGCACTAGTTTTTTCCCTTTTCTAAAGTTAAAGTTAATCTGTACTTTCATGAAATGTATTGTGTGATTTAAAAATATAGCCTCTCCTTGGATAAGAGTTTACATTGTTCAAGTACAAACTTGCTAGAGAAAATAAAGATTGAGTTAGTTTCTAAAACTGGATTGTGACTTAAAAAATGAATAGTCAGTATTTAAAAAGCATAGTAAATTCTCAATGGCAAGGGCTATTTACCCATTTAGTTGATAATCATACAGGCCCTCTGTCCCTATTCTTCTGGCTATTTTATTATCCACCATAATCTTTAACAGGAAATGAACAAAGAAGTAAAAAAGAAATGAAACACAACTGTTACCAGGTGAGGTTCAGAGGCTAATGCTAGACAAGCAGGATTAATGAGGCCTATTAAGGACTGAAACACTCCCATCTTTGGATTTGTTTCCCAAGTTTTCCTTGACCCCAATATCATGGACAATCGAGAATTGCTTATATAAAAAGAGGAAAAAATTTTTAAAAATTATCTGAGCCAACACAAGATACAATATTTTTAAATTACATTTTAATTTTTTAAGAACCAAAGCCCCTGGCCAGACATTTCTTCCTTAATCCCCTGTGATTTTGTTTTAGAATTCATAAACTGCCATTTCCTTTCATTGTAAGAAAACAACTGATGATGCATGATTCAGCATCAACCACGAGCACCAAATCTTTCTTACCTGCCATGGTTGACCAGAGCCCAGTTATAAAAGCTCTTTCCAGTCCTATTATGTTTAACAAGCAGGGATAAGTCTGTTCTTCTGACAAAATACTCAAGATATATTTTGTCTTTTACTTTAATCTTGTCTACTGTCTGCCATCCTGTAAAGGATATAAAGGTGAAACATCTAGACAACTGGAAGTACCCTCTATATTCTGCTTCTTAGAGGAGCTGACCTTTTCTATACAACTCTTCAGGCAGCCGGATGACCTTTAATATTCAGTACATTTCCCCCTACGTTGATAGTTCATGCTAGCTTCTTTTCTGGCCCCTTAACTTTCACGTAGCTAATGTGTAAATGTGTAAGTTTTGTGTGAATGCCCTTGCAATTCAATTGGTAAAAAATACCAGTTTATAAATAAAACTTATCGTGCTTGTTTTCATTTTCCTTTATGTGAAATTTTCTCTAGGAGAAAATAGTGAGTCTTGCTGAGTAAAAACCCAAGAACAAAATGTACACAGTTCTCTGTTCTAATGAAAGTATTTTAAATGGGTAATAAGGCATGAGAAGAGAAAAAATTATAACACAGGTCACTGAACCAAATGATCAAGCAAGGAGTTCTCTCTAAAGTAACAGTCAACACTCAGCATGTACTTATGGGGTTGTCAGGCAACAGGGATTTCAGCAGGATTCTTTCTGCTTATATAAGTTGAAGTTCAGTGAAACTGGTATGAAACTCAGAGCTGTAACCCTGCCATTCTACCATGAAGAAAATTATATTTTTACAGGATTGAAGTTTTTGTTCAGCTAAGTTGTAGTCATGGTCTCAAATTCCTGGTTCCTTTAATAGCCTAAAGAGAACTAGGAATTATAATTGAAATTTTTTAAAGAGATGTATTTTAAACAAACAAGATCTGAAATTATGCCTTTGTTGAGTATGCTTTAAATTTATAGATGAACTCATCTTGATTTCTTTTTTTTAAAGATTGATTGATTGATTGATTTGAGAGAGAGAGAGAGAACATGAACAGGGGGAAGGGTAGAGGGAGAAGAGACTCCCTGCCAAGCAGGGAGCCTGATGCAGGACTCAGTCCCAGGACCCTGGGACATGACCTGAGCCAAAGGCGGACGCTTAACCAATTGAGCCACCCAGGCACCCTTTATTCTTGATTTCATGGCCCAGCCTACAATTATACCACCATTCATAAATTATCTTATCCTATCATTTGGATTGGGACTCTTTTTCTTTATTAGAGAGTCCCAATTATCTCATATATTTACTCATTACTTCTAGGATAGCAAGATGTTAGAGACTGGACATCCTAAAGTCTGGCATAGCACTGACCATTTGAGGCCACAGAGTAAAGCCTTTTGAATGTGAGTGACATATAATCTTCCAGTAATCTTTGACTGACTCGCAGGAACAAAGTAAAATTTCACCAACACAGTTCATCCCAAAGCACTAAGAAATATCTGGGTTTCTATAGTTGTCAGCTACAGCACAATCAAACTTTTCTCATCACATGGCCTCCTTCTTTTCTTGTGGTCACCTAACTAGACACCATCTAGTCTCTCTATTCTAATATCATCTAAACTTCCATCATTCATTGGCATTCCTGTTACTCATTATTACCAATATCCTAGGAATCTAACTTGGTTTGGGTACTCACCCTAACCAGCCCTTTCAAGTTATCTCCATCACGCTGTTGATTGAGTGTATGTGGCATCATTTTCCAGGGCAGAGAGAACAAAAGGTGACCATAAAACCAATTCAAAAGGCCTCACCTGGGTAGAACTCTCAATTTGATTGTCCAATTAGGAAATATTTCCTGTTCAACTGATATACAGACTAATCCCTTCCTTCTAAGGAATGCAATAAAAATAATCTAGTTCTCATTTTTTTAAGCTGCAGAAACTGGGTCCAGAAAATTTTTCTAAAAGTTAGTCTGGTCATGATCCTAGGCAAGGGATTGGCAAACTTTCTGTAAAGAATCGGACAGTAAATATTTTAGGCTATGTGAGCTATATACAATGCCTGTCACATACTATTCTTTGGGGGTTTTTTTATAATCCTTTAGAAGTTTGCTTATCATTGTTCTACCATTGTTCTTCCAATGCCTACCAACTGTTATGGACTGAATTGTGTCTCTCCTACATTCATATTTTGGAACCCTAACTTCCACTGTGAGTGTATTTGGATATAGGATCTTTAGGAGGTGATTAAGATTAAATGAGGTCATACGAGTAGAGTCCTAATTCAATAGGACTAGTAGCCTTATAAAAGAGGAAGGGAGCTTGCTCGTTCACCCTATCTCTCATGCATACACTTTGAGAAAGGCAATGTAAGCACACAGTCAGATAAGGTGGCTACATGCAAGACAAGAGAAGTCTCAGAATGGAGACTACCTCACCAAAACCTTGATCTTGGACTTCGTACCCTTCAGAAATGTAAGAAATAAGTTTACATGGTTTAAGCCACTCAATCTATGGCATTTTGTTATGGCAGCCCAAGCAGACTGAGACATCTGCTAATCACACTAGAAATCATACACATAATTCTAGGTAGCTACAATAAGCAGGATTCTTCATTCAGTTTGAATACATGTTAAGAGATTAAAGAAATAGATTATTAGCTATAATTATAAAGCAGGAATAATAAAGGCCCAAATTTCTCAAGGTCACCTCCTACCTCAGATTCAAAACTTGTGCAAAAATCTAATGCTCCATTATCTGTTTAAATATTCAAGAGGCATCTTTATCATATGTGTATGTGAATGGAAACGTATTATTCAGATCCTCCTTAAAGGGAAAACTTGATGCCCAGTTATGGGAAATGCAGACAGTGGACAGCACCAAGTGCCAGCTCCCTCAGAATCAGCCTGAGCTGAGGAGAGAGGCTTCTTCCCAGATCATATCCTTCCCAGGGCAGTTTGCACCCAGAAGATGAGCAAGGTGTGTATACAAATTTCAGGCCATTTTGTCCCAATATGGACTTACTTCTACATCCCCATTCCTTTCACATCTTGCACCCAAATTCCATCTCAAAGTCTGCTTCTAGAGAGTGACATGTGACAAAGACCTAATCTCTATGTATGACAATTTACTA